>NC_054375.1:33659693-34259693 GCF_017654675.1 Xenopus laevis | reverse complement strand
TTTTCACAGTTATACTTGCTGTCATTTCAAAGTGCAGAAAACAAAGTTCTCCAACTGCTCTAAGTAGAGACTTGTATCCTCAAGTTGCTCTTAGATGCCCTTCAGTTTTCAGTGATGGAACTTTACCTTTTCCATACACATACGATGTTTGTGTAACTCTCGACTCGAGACAAAATGAGGTTGCATATCTCAAACCAGTCCAGAATGTTCCAACAGATAATCTTATTGATACTGGGGATTCTGTTTCTGCAAATGATCCTCTGAAGGACAATTGTATTTCTGCGAGCATTGCACAGGTAAGTTGATGAAATTAAGTTATCAGTGCAAAATAAGACATACCATTTCATTCACTCTTGATAATTCTATCACATATTTCAGCACTAGATTTTCCATAATATTATTTATATTCTTGGTTGATTGTGAATAATATATCAAAAAGATTATTTATCCACCTAGTAGTAAGGGCTTTAATAACCCCTATACAAAAATTTCAGGTTAGTAAACTCTACTATATTTGTTTTTCTTTATATGGTCTATATATGGTGATCTAATGTGTGTTAGTTGTTTGGTATTAGTATGTATTAATTTAATTTTTATACAGGAAAAGGTTTTTTCACAACTGGTTCTTAGACGTCAAATAGAAACAGATATGTATTTTTGTTTAACTGTTACCACCGTCTATGATAAACCACTGTGTGAAAGTATTTATTGTATTCATAAACAGGAAAAGGGGTTTTGACATGAGAAACTTGTAAAAGTTTTTTTTATTTGAGCAATATCAGCATTCAGACAAATGTAACATGAAATCTTAATTTTAACCATCAAGTCCCCAAAGCATCTCATTCGTAAAACATACCAAAATATATCAAACATAATGTAATTTTAGCAAAAGTAATACAACTAATACTATGTATTTAGAAATTATAAAAAGATTATATATAAAAAGATTCTGTAGCCCTGCATAATAGGAAATTAGATACAAATAATAATTGGGAAAGGGGGTTAGAATTACCCTGCTCAGTAGCATTTATAATCTAAAAAGTAGTAGAAACAGCTGATGCACCAACGACAGGAAATGAGGACAAATGTAGGTAAAGGCCAAACGCTCACCTAATCTGTTTTGTATTGGCAAAACCCCATTTAGAAGCACATAGGGGCAGATTTACTAAGGGTTGAATATCGAGGGTTAATTAACCCTCAAATTCGACCCTCTAAGTAAAATCCTTCGACTTCGAATATCGAATTTCAAGGATTTTGGGCTAATCCTACGATCGAACAATCGAAGGAATCAAACGATTCGAAGGATTTTAATCCATCATCAAAGGATTTTCCTTCAATCAAAAAAAGCACAGAAAAGTAATGGGGAAGGTCCCCATAGGCTAACATTGTACCTCGGTAGGTTTAAACTACTGAAGTATGTATTCAAACTTTTTTTAAAGAGACAGAACTTCGACTATCGAATGGTCGAATAGTCAAACGATTTTGAGATCGAATCGTTCAAATCGAAGTCAAAGTCGTAGTCGAAGGTCGTAGTAGCCTATTCGATGGTCAAAGTACCCAAAAAAATACTTCGAAATTCAAAGTTTTTTTACTTCGAATCCTTCACTTGAGCTTAGTAAATGTGCCCCATAGTGTTGAAGTAAAATGGCATGCACCACACAAGGGGTGTGCCATTGCTAGGTAAAATGAGTAGCAAATATCTAAGGCCATCAGGACCGCTGAGCAGATTTACAGCCTTTTTGAACTCCCATACTGGGCCTATGATTAGCAGCCTAGATCAGAAAAATGCAGAGACACACACATACATATAAAGCATTAAACAATACACATAATAGACCTAGAGCAACATTTAGCAGTAGGATTACCTGGGTAATTTTTCTTTGGTGCACAATGTCTGTAGACACAAAATGGTGTATACCTTGCTGGAAATGGGTCCACTATACTGTTGTAAGGAATGACAAAAATACTGCTGCTTAGTCTGCTAAAAACCCATTTAAACATTAAATCAACCCAATAGCATTCTTTGTCCATCAATATGGATTTATGCAGTTTAGTTACCCCAAAGTATTGTTTTATTCTGGAAGAGAAAAAGTAAACAATATTAAACATTTAAATTATATGATTAAAATTGGCTCTTTGGGAGCCCATAATTCCAAGCTTTCTGGATAATGGATTTCAGTTTAAGGGACTCCATACATATATGGATAATTACCATATAACTGATAATACAGAGCCCTGGTTGTATAAAGAACATATATTTTGAAGGCAATACCCTTTGTAGGATAATTTGTGGAAATGTTTGTCTTCATGAAAAACAGAGTTAAAGCTATGCAGTAAAGAAATTATCAAGCATGTGGAGACTTTGTGAGGGCCTATGGGAAGAGATTTCAGTTAGACTTAAAGGACAAGGAATGTTAGAAAGCAAGCATATAAGAATTGTCTCAGTAAAAGTCCCTTGTTACACTTACAAGCTCCACTGCTGTGCATTTCCATCTGTAGAGTCTGAGAAACTCCTTTCTGTTCTAGTAGTGTTAGTAAACATTACACAATTCTTGTTTAATAATGCACATGCTCATTAGGCAAAGTCTAATCCTTGCAGTGCCTTATATAGGCTGCATGCCCAGAGAGCCAACAAGATGTGATAGTGATCGTTTTGATATCTTCCACATCAGGAGTGCCCATACTTGACTAATGTGAGGTCTACTTTTAGTGATGTTGTCCCATTATGATCTACATCTATTAAATATTGTTAGCATTCTGTTATATGGAAAATAGGAAGAGAATGAAATAGGAGGGAGCTATAAACAAGCTGTTCATTGACAGTGTCTTGAGATCTACTGATCACCAGTTAAAGGTCTACTGGTAGATCCCGATCTACCTTTTGGGCACCCCTGTTCTACATCTAAAGATGGTATTGGTGAAGTTTTTGGAAAAAATAATTATGGTGGTTTAGGAGAGCATAAGAAGGACCATCACTGGTCTCTTAATCATGTTGTATTGCCTTTCCTTTTCCTTTACATTGGTTAAGAATATAATCTCTCAAAAATAAGGCAAAACCACTATTGAAAATTGAGAAAGCTTCATATATAGGTCAGATTATAATTATGGAGTGATTTCAATTAAACAGACATTGACAGTAGAAATGGGAAAAAGAAAACACTTATGTAAATATGTTAAATCAGGCCCGGACTGGCAATCTGTGGGTTGTGGCAAATGGGGGCCAGAGCGGTTACCTTAAGATACTATAGAAAGTCACTATTTAGTGGGCTGGTGGGTAGCTGATTGGGCCTCTTTGTACTTGGAATTGCAGGGCCTATTTTGACTCCCAGTCCAGACCTGTGTTAAATGAAACTTTTGTCTGAGCTAGTTCAATAACTGACTCTGAAAGATGCTCTTTAGCATCCTGACATCATAATAATACCGACCTAATCTTCAAGACTTGTAGATAAGCATTTAGGGAGTAGTTATCATAATATTTGCCACAAATATCTTCAACAATTCAATACTTTTACCTGTACTGTTAACACTTAATGCATCCAACCTAGGGGCAGATTTACTAAAGGGCAAAGTGGCTAACACTAGCGACATTTCACCAGAAATCCCATCCGCAGGGACATCGCCATTGAGGTGTAGGCAGAAATTCGCTAGTGAACGGGACAGTTGCTAGCGTTCATTCGCACTCTTGCGAATGGTTGTTACAAATGTGCAAATTTTACTGAACGTTACCTCTTTCGCCAGAGTTAACTTCGACATCTCTGACCAGACAAACTACTAAAATTAAGCTACATCTTCCTCAATCTTATGTCAGTGACATCATATCCTGTCAGCCGGAAATGCATTAAAGCTTTAAAAACGCTAGTGACATTTCCTTTTTTTTAAACGGGATTGCCTGCAAAAGTCCTAACTATTAAACTTTTTTGGGTTAACATTTTTCCCCAGACGTGAGGGGCATGGAACATTCATTTTAGGGTGGGCTCATGTATAGGGCATTATAGGATCTCTTTTGTCTTTATTCAGGTTCCTTGGACATTTGTAATAAAAAGTGGCCACTTCAAGCATTTGCACCAACATCTCTAATAAAGATGTCCATATGACTTTAATGCACCCGTCCCATTCAAATTGACCAAACGTAAGAGAACTAATGAAGTTTCGCTAGGCACAAGCGATCAATATTGTAATTTTGATTTGAAACAATCAGACTGCCGAAGTAACGCTAGGGAAAAGTCGTCAGTGTTTGGCACCCAGGACGCAACTTTGCATTTTAATGAATTGGCATAGTGGTAACAAATTTTCGGCTTGCGAAGTGGTGCGAAGTGTGCAACAATTCGCCCTTTAGCACCAATGGCACATACTACTAGAAAAGTATATTATTATGAAAATTGTTTATTTACATGAAGCAGGGTTTTACATATGGACTGTTATATGCAATATATTTTTATAGAGACCTACATTGTTTGGGGGGGTATAGTTTTCCTTTAAGAAAAAAATGTAACTTCATTTGAACTCAACATGTGAACAATACAATTGTTGATATTACTTTTTTTTTTATACATTTTGATTGGTCGAATTTCAAGTTTCTGGGAGTTTAGGGGAGTTTTTCAAAACTTACATGAATTCGAAATTCAACCTATAATAAATGTGCCTCCCCCAGTGTGGGAAATTGAAATATAGAAACAATATTGTAATAGTAAGTATGTTTATTAGCTGTATTGTGTTTTTTCTTTGATTTATACACTTGCTGTATTGTATTTTTACTTTGCTTTATACACTAATTTTGTGTACAACCACTTCGAACTTCAAAAACAAGAATAACATACAGTATAAACAAGTATACTTACATTTTTTCTAGAGAGAATAAACATCACTAACAAGTGAATTTCTGTATATAGAATATATATGCTGACAGGAATTAATTCAAGTATAAGATAACCTTAAATAAAAGTGCATTTTTTACAATAAGCATTATGATATGTAGCTAAAGAATAAAAAGCTAGCTGCAAAGCTGCAGTTCCACATTTCAGACTCTGAGTGCCGCTGTTGACCAAGAAGAAGAATGAAGTTCTCTTGTTTTATGTAGAGATGTACCAGAGCTTACAACACAGCAGAAAGCAGCAGGAACCATTGCAATATTATAAATTGGTACACTGCAACTGGGATTATAATACATATCTTGAATTGGATTCATTTGTATTTGTATTTATTAAGAAGAAATATGGGCATGAAGATCAAATACAGAACCACCAAAAGGACAATAAGATGGCAAGTAATGTTGTGGTTTTTTCCATTCCTTTGTCAGTCTGTTTTCTGTCAGCTCCAGTACTCAATATATGAAGAACAGAAGCTGGGATTTGTAATAGGGAACATTGCAAATGATCTGGGTGTCAGTGCTGAAGAGATGTCCGTGCGTAATTTCCATATCGTTTCTCGCTCCAAAAAACAGTATTTTAATGTTAATTTCGAAAATGGAGACTTGCATGTAGCAGATAGAATAGACAGAGAGGCTTTATGTGGAATGCAGCAAAATTGTTTTGTAAATACTGAAGCAGTTATGGAACATCCTTTACACTTTTACACAATCAATGTGGAAATTCAGGATGTTAATGATAATTCACCTAGCTTTCCAAAGGGTGTGTTTGAAATTAGTATTAGTGAACTGGCTGTGGTAGGAACACATTTTGCTTTAGGAAGTGCAAAGGATCCAGATCTTGGTAATAATTCTGTACAGAGTTATAAGCTCAGTGCAAATGAACATTTTGGATTGTTGGAAAAAGTTAATATGGATGGAAAGAAATACCCTGAGCTTGTATTGGAGAAACCTTTGGATCGTGAGAAAAAGAACTCATCTGTTCTAATATTATCTGCTTTTGATGGAGGGACACCTTTGAAAACTGGAACGTCTCTAGTTAAAATTGTGGTTACTGATGTCAATGATAACTATCCCCTGTTCAACAAGGACACATATAGAGTAACTCTTAGTGAAAATGCACCTGTTGGATTCTTAGTTGTAGAACTACATGCTACTGATGCAGATGAAGGTTCTAATGCTCAGATTACTTATTTATTTAATGACATTCCTGAAAATGCCCATGAGATATTTTCAATAAATCCTATGAATGGTTCTGTTAAAATAATTGGAAAACTGGACTACGAAGTGGCAACAAGCTATGAGATGACTGTTGAGGCGAAAGATGGTGGAGGCCTGGTTTCTTATTGCAAATTATTAATACAAGTTAGTGATCTTAATGATAATGCTCCTGATATATTAATTAAATCTTTCTCAGATACAATTCCAGAAGATTCCCCAGTTGGCACAGTCATAGCGCTAGTTAATTTAGATGACTTGGATTCTGGGGAAAATGGAGAGGTTGTTGGGCAAATCTCTGAATCTTTGCCTTTTCACTTAATATCATCAAGTGGTAATTACTATAAACTTGTAACTTCAATGGACCTGGATAGAGAAAAAGCATCTGAGTACAACATCACAATTAAAGCAGAAGATAAAGGATCCCCTCAACTAACCAACAGCAAAACCATTCGACTGATTGTAACTGATGTGAATGATAATGCCCCTGTATTTGACAACATTAATTATATTGCCTATATCCAAGAAAATAATCCCTCAGCAAATTCCTTTTATAGAGTCCATGCTACAGATCTTGATATAAATGAGAATGGAAAAGTGTTTTACATGATTCTTATTGACAATATTGATGATATACCAATATCATCATATGTTTCCATTAATACAGTAACTGGAGTTTTATATGCACAGCGCTCCTTTGACTATGAAAAGTTAAGGGAATTTAATATCCAAGTAATGGCTAAAGACTCTGGATCTCCTTTACGAAGTGCTAATGCTACAGTGAAAATATGTATTACTGATCAGAACGATAATGCTCCAAGAATTCTCTATCCTTCACAAGAGTCAGAAGCTGCTGCAGTGTTTGAATTTATACCACACTTTTCTACCAAAGGATACTTAGTCACTAAAGTAGTCGCTGTTGATGCTGATTCTGGACACAATGCCTGGCTCTCTTATCACTTGCTTCAAGTTCCTGACCCTTCTTTTCTCATTATAGGCCAAAACACAGGTGAAATCAGAACAACAAGAGACTTGCAAGAGACTGATGCTCTGAGGCAAAAAGTTGTAGTTATGGTGAAAGACAATGGCTACCCCATACTGTCATCTACAGTTACTTTACATCTGGTTGTAGCTGAAAATTTCCAGCAAGTTGTTCCAGAAGTAATAAACCATCACATTGAATCTGATACTCAGTCCAATGCAACATTCTATCTTGTTGTCTCTATAGCTTTAATTTCCATTTTATTTATTTTCACAGTTATACTTGCTGTCATTTCAAAGTGCAAAAAACAAAGTTCTCCAACTGCTCTAAGTAGAGACTTATATCCTCAAGTTGCTCTTAGATGCCCTTCGGTTTTCAGTGATGGAACTTTACCTTTTCCATACACATACGATGTTTGTGTAACTCTTGACTCGAGACAAAATGAGGTTGCGTATCTCAAACCTGTCCAGAATGTTCCAACAGATAATCTTATTGATACGGATGATTCTGTTTCTGCAAATGACCCTCAAAAGGACAATTGTATTTCTACTAGCATTGAACAGGTAAGAAAACAGTTTTTACCATATACATAGGTTGTAAACATTATCAGCCTTAATTAAATTTTACTCATATTTATCAATATATTGTGACATTGTTTTTAAAATAAGCTTTATAGTAGGCAAAGTGTATACCTGAAAGTGACTCCACTCTGTGGTATTACTCCAAGCTCCTTTACAATGAGGCATACATAAAAATTAGATACTCTACTACTACTCCTCTACAACTGCATTGCTTGGTCAATCAGAAGGGTATGATATGCATCATACTATGAGTATACTTTAGAGAACTTCTAATGAAAGGGTTCATTAGATCCCTCTTAGTGCTTGCGGACTTTATGGTATTCAAACTAGCCTGTAATATTATCCCCCAGCATGTTCTCTCTTTAATGCTGGAGCAACCCACCTTTGATATATACTGTATCTCTGTTCTCCATTCTGTCTACTATTGCTCCAAACAGTCATGTCAGGAGTTACCTCAGGAGTTCATAGCCATACCTTTGCCATATAATTTATTGAGATAATGTTTTCTGTAATATTTATGATTTTTGTAGTACAAGGACTTCATGTTATCTACACTTGTTTTGGTGAGCTGTATAATTATGAGGAGCTGTCAAATACATTTGTCTTTCTTTCTTGTTCATTTTTGAAGCTCCCTTTTGGAATCAAGACCTTCATGTCCTGAAGACTGTTATTTTGATTGCAGAAGTGTTGCCCCACTGGTGTATCATATGCCTTTGTCTTGATCTTATGTCAGTGATGGTTCATCCTTGTGTGTAGTTTTTGCCCTCTTTCTCCAATGCATATGCCTCCTGTAGAGCACTTAGTTAGTAAGTAATGTACACCACATTGGATGAAGCACATAAATAGTAGTCCCAAATGGTGTAGGCTTTTTGTGTACTTGATATTTGATCGTTGACCATTGCACAGTATTTGTATTTGCAAGTTTTACATATGTTACATGGAAATATACATGCTTTAGTAGTTTGAGGAAGAGAACTTCTAACAATCCTATTCCTCAGTCCTCAACCCTCAGCACATGGATGTCCAGTGGGACATGCTAGCAGAACTGTATATTTTTTTTATAAAAATGGCTTATTTAGATGAAACAGTGTTTCATATAATGGCTGTTTTATAAAAATATATTTTTATAGAGACTTGTAATGTTCAAGGGGTATAGTTTTCCTTTTAGTGCAGTACCCCATTGCAACAATTGCAAGATTTGCTTTCCTTTTTCACACCAACAATCTTAGCTAATTGTAGACTGGTTGAAATAGGTTAAGTACCAGTACAAACTTGCCTTATGAGGCCCATATGTTTATGCTGAAACATTATTTGTTGCTATAGATTTTTTGCTAACATTTGGCTTTGATTGTCATTACACTCAGGCCCGAATTTACAAACCAGTCGCCCCTAGGCAAACGCCACTCGTCACCCTCCTCCCCTTCCCCCAGCCCTTGCTGGTGCCGTCCTCTCCACTCCCCCTGCCCACTGCCGTCTCCTCCCCTTCCTCCCGCCACGTCTTAATAGAGGGGCGCTGCACTGTAGACTGATATGTGTGTCTCCAGTGTTAGTAACTAATCCAGATGCAGCTAGGTTGCATGCCGCCTCTGGAATTCTGCCGCCCTAGGCCCAGGACTTTGTGGCCTTGCCACAAATACCGGCCTGATTACACTAAGTAGATTATTTTTGCACTATTTTATTTATTAGAATACATACTATGACATAGGCTGTGTGCCATTTGACTTTAAAAGTTGACTTTAGACTAACAAATCTATCTCAATACAGTACAATAATTTGTAGAGGAAAAGCATTTGGAATGGGGCTTTTTGTAAGTTGAACCACTAAAGACTTCTGTCTGTATATACAGTAAGTAACTCTCTTATATGTGTTTCTTGGATGCAGTGTTGTAACTAGATGTTACCAGGCCCCACCATAAATTCAATTTAGGACCCCAAAATATTGGTAAATTTACGTATTTCACCAGGGTGTATTATTAATTAGGGCCTCACAGGGCCCTCTACACCTTGGGCTCCCCTGTGACTGCAGGGTCTTCTTCCTCTCTTGCTACAAACCTGCTTTGATGCATAAATGCATTTCAGGGAACTTCCCTCTTGTTGCCCTTATATGCATATGGTAATCTGAAAAGCTACAACATTAAGGGGCAGATTTATCAAGGGTCGAATTTCGAGTTCATGGGAGTTATTTGAAACTCCCATGAACTCAATATTGGACCAATTGCAATTTATTAAAAAAAAAAATCTAATTTTGGAAACTCTGGGGAATAGGATCGACCCGCAAACTCAAATAGAATTTGAGTTTTTTCTCCGAAAAAATCTTAAAAGTCAGAAATTCTGCAAACAACTCCAAATTGATCCCAGGATGTCCTCCATAGGCTAAAACAGCAATTCTGCGGTTTTAAGGTGGCGAATAGTCGAATTTGAGTTCCTAAAGGTCCAGTGTATGATACATCTCAAAAAATCGAATTAAAGTTTAAAAAAAACTTAAATCGAATTTTAACAATTCCCTAGTCTGATTTTACAATTTTGGCCAAAAAAAACCTCAAAAATTCAAAATTTAAAAATTTAAATTTTCACTTCAACCCTTGATAAATCTGCCCATAATTGGTCATCAGCAATTAAAACTGATCATTTTGATTGCATATAAATGCTTTTATATGTGGGAAAATATCAGTACAACTGAAAATCAGCATTTTATCACCAAGTATAATACAGTGGATTACTTATTGAGGAGATACATAGCCTCATTAAAGCACAAATATGAAAGACAAATTTTTTAATACCGGTAAAATAATTTTGAGGTTTTGTTGTGTAAAAGCTATAACACATTAAAAAGTAAAGAAAACAAATGCTAAGAGCTATTTATTGGTTTTTGAATTGTATTTATTAAACTATAAAATATAATGAAATTGTGTAATTAAGTTAAACATTAAGAACATAACATTCATCAAATGTATAGACCCAGGACAGTTGTCCACAACAACAGACAGCACATATAACAGCATTTGTCACTGCTTCACTTACCTTTTTATTCCGTTGCTCTCTACATTTCCCTTCAATTGCTTTACTTTTACATTTTACTGTTTCTGGTCTTTTGCCATATTTTATGTTTCTTACCTACATTTCATTCATATACAAGACTAATACAATATTACTATTATATTTATTCTAAGGGGCCTATTTACTAACATTCGGCATTTCTATTCTTTTTTAGTAATCAAAATTTTTCTCTAAAAATTGGTTTTTCATTTCTCTAAATCTCTTTAAAAATGTGAGATTTATAAAGTATAAAAACCACAAAAAACTCTAATACTAGTACAGAAAACAATCTAAACTTCTTGTGAATTCATATACATGACTAATACAACATTAATAATATATTTATACTAAGGGGCCTATTTACTAACATTCACATTTCTATTTTTGTTAGTAATCAAAATTTTTCTCTTAAAATTGTTTTTTTATTTCTCTAAATCTCTTTGAAAATTTGAGGTATAAAACCACGAAAAACTCTAATACCAAACTCCACTAAGTAAAAGCAGTCAAGGTCTTATAGAAGCCAATGGGAGCTGCGCTGATCAAATTGTACCATTTTAATCCATTTGGACTGAGATTTTTTTGCTAGTAATTGCCTGATAAACTCAAATTTTTAGAAGTTTTATATTTTTTGGGGTTTGTTCTGTTTGTGCTTTTTATATTCGGATCTTTTAATAATTTTCATGGCATTCGTAATTTGTTTATTTGTGGTTTATAAAGCATATAAAACTACACATATCCAAATTTTGATATATGTACCTCCCCATGGGCATCAACCTTAAGGTAATATTTTACTTGATTATCTTCTTATTTATCTTCTACAATAGAAAAATCATTTTATATGCAAAAGTGAAAAAATGCTTTTATATACGTGTCTGCTTTAACATATTTGCTCATTTACACTGTGCTCATTGGTTGATTGTACAGTATATGCTATTGCTTGTAATGTTTTTATTATACACATTTTAAATATATTCAGGCATTTTTATGCTTTGGAATATATTATGGCGTGCTAAATTTACTAAGATGTGCACTGGGCTATTAAGGAAAGTGGCAGTATATATATATATATATATATATATATATATATATATATATATATATATATATATATATATATATATATATATATATATATATTTATATATACATATATAGATAGATAGATAGATATTTATTTATTTATTTATTATTAATTTTTTTTATATAAAACATGAAATAGTAATTTTTTGTAAAAAGAAGTGCCCTCCTTACTTTAGATTTTGTCTTTTTGTTCATTAACAAAAAAAATACAAACAGGATGAGGTGTGCTTAACTTTTTTCCCTAAATAGTTGCTTCTTGTTAATAAATCACTACCAAAAGTGAATTTATTGTATACAGGATGCATACCATTTTTGTACTGACAGAAATTAATTCAAGCATAAGATAACCATTAATAATGGTAAAATTATTGAATTAGGATATGCAGCTAAAACATAAAAGATCATTGCAAAGCTGCAGTTCCATATTTCAGACTCTGAGTGCCACTGTTGACCAAGGAGAAAATTTAAGTTTTCTTGTTTAATGTGGAGATGTATAGTAAAAGCAGTCACACAGCATAAGGCAGCAGGAACCATTGCAAACTGATACCTTGCAGCTGGGACTGGATTAATAAATTACTTGGACTGGATTGATTTGTATTTATATTGTATTAAGAAGGCAAAATGGCAAAGAAGATCAAGTACAGAGCCACCAAAAAGACAATACGATGGCAAGTAATGTTTTTTGTTTTTCCATTCCTTTGTGAGTCAGTGTTTTGTCAGCTCCAGTACTCAACATTTGAAGAACAGAAACTGGGATTTATAATAGGGAACATTGCAAATGATCTGGGTGTTAGTGCTGAAGAATTGTCCTCGCGTAAATTCCATGTTGTTTCTCGATCCAAAAAACAGTATTTAAATGTTCATTTAGAAACTGGAGACTTGTATGTTGCAGACAGAATAGACAGAGAGGCTTTATGTGGAATGCAGCAAAATTGCTTTCTAAATATTGAAGCAGTTATGGAAAATCCTTTACACTTTTACACAATCAATGTGGAAATTCAGGATGTTAATGATAATTCACCTAGTTTTTCAAAGAGCATTTTTGAAATTGGTATTAGTGAATCAGCAGTGATAGGTGCACATTTTGCTTTAGGAAGTGCAAAGGATCCAGATCTTGGTAATAATTCTGTACAGAGTTATAAGCTTGGTGCAAATGAACATTTTGGATTGCTGGAAAAAGTTAATATGGATGGAAAGAAATACCCTGAGCTTGTATTGGAGAAACCTTTGGATCGTGAGAAAAATAACTCATCTGTTCTAATATTATCTGCTTTTGATGGAGGGACACCTTTAAAAACTGGAACTTCTCTAATTAAAATTGTGGTTACTGATGTCAATGATAACTATCCCCTGTTCAACAAGGACACATATAGAGTAACTCTTAGTGAAAATGCACCTGTTGGATTCTTAGTTACAGAACTACATGCTACTGATGCAGATGAAGGTTCTAATGCTCAGATTACTTATTTATTTCATGACATTCCTGAAAATGCCCATGAGATATTTTCAATAAATCCTTTGAATGGTTCTGTTAAAATAATTGGAAAACTGGACTACGAAGTGGCAACAAGCTATGAGATGACTGTTGAGGTGAAAGATGGTGGTGGCCTGGTGTCTTATTGCAAATTATTAATACAAGTCAGTGATGTTAATGATAATGCTCCTGATATATTAATTACATTTTTCTTAGATACAATTCCAGAAGATTCCCCAGTTGGTACAGTCATAGCGCTAGTGAATTTAGATGACTTAGATTCTGGGGAAAATGGAGAGGTTGTTGGACAAATCTCTGAATCTTTGCCTTTTCACTTAATATCATCAAGTGGTAATTACTATAAACTTGTAACTTCAATGGACTTGGACAGAGAAAAAACATCTGAGTACAACATCACAATTAAGGCAGAAGATAAAGGATCCCCTCAACTAACCAACAGCAAAACCATCAGACTGATTTTAACTGATGTAAATGACAATGACCCTGTATTTGACAAAACAAATTATATTGCCTATATCCAAGAAAATAATCCCTCAGGAAATTCATTTTATAAAGTCCATGCTACAGATCTTGATATAAATGAGAACGGAAAAGTGGTTTACATGATTCTTATTGACAATATTGAAGATATACCAATTTCATCCTATGTTTCCATTAATACAGTAACTGGAGTTGTATATGCACAGCGCTCCTTTGACTATGAAAAGTTACGGGAATTCAATATCCAAGTAATGGCGAAAGACTCTGGATCTCCTTCACGAAGTGCTAATGCTACAGTGAAGATATGTATTACTGATCAGAATGATAATGCTCCAAAGATTCTCTATCCTTCACAAGAGTCAGAAGCTGCTTCAGTATATGAATTTATACCACACTTTTCTACCAAAGGATACTTAGTCACTAAAGTAGTCGCTGTTGATGCTGATTCTGGACACAATGCCTGGCTCTCTTACCACTTGCTTCAAGTTCTTGACCCTTCTTTTCTCATTATAGGCCAAGACACAGGTGAAATCAGAACAACAAGAGACTTGCAAGAGACGGATGCTCGGAGGCAAAAAGTTGTAGTTATGGTGAAAGACAATGGCTACCCCATAATGTCTTCTACAGTTACTTTACATCTGGTTGTGGCTGAAAATTTCCAGCAAGTTGTTCCAGAAGTAATAAACCATCACATTGAATCTGATACTCAGTCAAAGGCAACATTCTATCTTGTCATCTCTATAGCTTTAATTTCCATTTTATTTATTTTCACAGTTATACTTGCTGTCATTTCAAAGTGCAGAAAACAAAGTTCTCCAACTGCTCTAAGTAGAGACTTATATCCTCAAGTTGCTCTTAGATGCCCTTCTGTTTTCAGTGATGGAACTTTACCTTTTCCATACACATACGATGTTTGTGTAACTCTCGACTCAAGACAAAATGAGGTTGCGTATCTCAAACCAGTCCAGAATGTTCCAACAGATAATCTTATTGATACTGATGATTCTGTTTCTACAAATGATCTTCCGAAGGACAATTTAATTTCTGCCAGCACTGTACAGGTAAGTTTTTTTTAATTGCAGTAGACCCTACTTGTATTAACTTGGGACTTGGATGATGGATATAAAGGTACAAGACATAAAAATTATTCAAGGAGCTAAACTAATGTCAAGAAGACCTCCCTTTATTAACTAACAGAATTCATTTTCCACAATATTATTTGTATATTTAGTTCACAGTGAATGCTATACTAGAAATATTTTATTTACTTACTACTAAGGACTTTCAAAACACTATGTATGAATAATGGGTTGCCAGAGATTATACTTTACTATATAACTGTGCTTGTGACTTCTAAGCTTCTATTTGTACTTGCTGAGGTATTTTATTGGAATGATTGGGCACTTAACATTGTTTAAAAGGTGTTGTGGAATTTTGGGACTGAATTTGTAAAACTCAACCGACTCAGGTTTATTTCCAATCACTGGCACTTGTTTCTTTAATATAGAAAACTGTTGTGAGTTACTACATAAAAAGTTTTTTTTTCTAACTTTGATTTTTATAATAACAAACAGAGTTATGCTGCGAAAAAGAAAGTAAAAAGGGAACAAGAACACAACCGAATTCTCAAATCAAAAACATGAGAAAGAACTTTTACAATTTGGTTTAATGTATTTTTAGTTTTCCATGATGTGTTTGTAACCAGGGTCTGGAGAAAGAATGGAGAAGTGAAAGGATGGCGAAGGGTTTGTGAAAAGCACATAAGGGGCCCAAATGTGTATGTCCATGGTTATTCGGTTTGGAATATTGCCCCTTCAAATTTGCTATTACTGACCAATCTCTTTTGAACCTCTGCTTATGAGTCAGGCTCCTGACACATTCTCCAATGTAGTCTTGATACATTTAAACTTATTTTGTTTAACTTTATATGGGTGTTATACCATGGAATAATTATTTATCAATATTTTCTTTTTGTCTGACATCAGTTTTCATTATTATTGTTTATTATTAACCCTTATTAATTTAGTGCCAACATATTCCACAGCACTGCTACAAAGATAATTCATAATTCACATCTAATCCCTGTCATATTCATACACATTTGGATCAATTTTATTAAAAGTCAATTAACCTACCTGCATGATTTCAAAGCCAGTTGTTCAAAGAGGGACATTGAGATTTTTACTTTATGCCACAGAAAAGTCTCAGGCACCACAGGTTGTGATGAATGGAGCAGAAACCTAGGAGGAGGCTGAGCTGGGAAACAGGCAGGAAGATAGGTGTGATGCAAGCAAGAATACACAGGCAGGATTAACAGATATAACGTACAAGTTCAGGCTGAGGGGGTGCACTGTCACAGACAAGGTTAATGGGAAAGCAAGCAGTATCTTGGGTACAGTAGGCACGGTTCCTAAGGATTCTAACAATACCAGAGACATGGAGACCAGCTCAAGGAATATCAATAAAATGGAATTGTCCATTGATGTTAATGGGCCCCTTGGGGGAAACAATCTTAAGCTTGAGAATTTATTTTTTTCTAGTACTATATACACCTAAACCTTGAAGCTTCAGGTACAATGGTGCTGATGTCACTTGTTTGTGTTAGTGACTTCATAACCCTGAACAGAAGGCATCAAGTAGGGGTGGTGCTTTCTTTACTCTTCCCCTAAGTAGATAGAGCAATGTTAGTTGCAGCTGGTTATTGCTTGTTAAGGAGGAGGCTTTATTTTCTACCATGAATGAGCTTTCTGTATACTCTACTTGCTGTATACTTTTGCTAGTGTCCAGATGGAATGAACTCTATCTAGTCCTTTGTCTGAGATGGCTCGCCATGTGATTCCATTTAAATAGATAGTCACACATTTGCCATTAAAATAACTGCAGTGCGTGAATATGCAATAATGCAAGAGTACAATTAATCTAGAAACGAAAATACCTTAGAAAGCTAGTTATATTCTTATATGTTAATTTTGTATGCAATAACTTAATGTCATAGTTATGGTGTTAAATAATAATTGGTCATGATATATGTTCTGAAAAACTAATAAAAATTACAGTAGAAAAAAAAAATAACTGCTGTGACTTGCCCAATTTTGTCTGTGGTGAGCCATGTCATGTGAACGTTTACTCATACTGTAAGATGACTTCTAAAAGATACCTATCAGTACAAAAAACTATTTATATAATTTAGACCCCTTATAATTGTATAAACTACCTAAAACATATTATTTGGACGTTTGAATGTATTTCTGGGAACCTGCCTCTTGCTGCTATGTGCTGCTGTTCTGTTCTTCTCCATAAGAACCACATTTTCTGGTAACGCCTCAAGTTTTTAATTAAAAGATTATTTTTTTTTTTGGAACAATCTGAGTTCAAACAAAAAACATTATTATTGCACAATTCAAACATTCACCACATTTTCCCAACCATATCAAACCTATCTGCATGATTTATGAATAATTCACACACATTTGATACTTTATTTGCATGGACCCATGTTTCATATGTGATAATTTTCCATAACATAAATATAAAATTTACAAAGAGCCTACACAATCAATTTGTTATTATATAACAGATTATCATATATACTCGAGTATAAGCTGAGTTTTTCAGCATCCAAAATGTGCTGAAAAAGTCTACCTTGGCTTATACTCGAGTCAGTTATATGAAAGAATAACAGTGACTGCAATATCACACAGCACCCTCTGTTGGTTATATGAAAGAATAACAGTGCGCCCTCTGTTGGTTATATGAAAGAATAACAGTGACTGCAATATCACACAGCGCCATCTGTTGGTTATATGAAAGAATAACAGTGACTGCAATATCACACAGCACCCTCTGCTGGTTATATGAAAGAATAACAGTGCGCCCTCTGTTGGTTATATGAAAGAATAACAGTGACTGCAATATCACACAGTGCCATCTGTTGGTTATATGAAAGAATAACAGTGCGCCCTCTGTTGGTTATATGAAAGATTAACAGTGACTGCAATATCACACAGCGCCCACTGTTGGTTATATGAAAGAATAACAGTGACTGCAATATCACACAGCGCCCTCTGTTGGTTATATGAAAGAATAACCGTGACTGCAATATCACACAGCACCCTCTGTTGGTTATATGAAAGAATAACCATGACTGCAATATCTCACAGCGCCCTCTGTTGGTTATACGAAAGATTAACAGTGATGGCAATATCCCACAGTACCCTCTGCACATGGGATAGTGGGACAATGCACTCATCAACTTTGCAAAGAATTGATTGCTGGGGGGGTCGCTTTGGCGGAATGTGCCCTGCTGGGAGACAGGGCTGTAGTTGTGTCTAGGCTTATACTCGAGTCAATACGTTTTCCCAGTTTTCGTAGGTAAAATTAGGTACCTCGGCTTATACTCGGGTCGGCTTATACTCGAGTATTTACGGTACCTTTTTTTGCTTTCTACTTATGAATAAACTAAACAAATGTACTTTTAAAATATACAAATTTAAAGACCATATGTCAAATCTGTATAATTAAACATATAGGGCTATTCTAGAAAGTGGGGCAACTGCAATAGGATGTAAAACTGACTACTTGTGATGCAGCAATTATATCTCTTGGCTTTTTGGCTAAGATCAAGTGTAGTATCTGTTCTTCTGAGTGGCTAGGATATCTCTTTTAGGTAGTTGTGGAAATCCCTATCCTTTGGTGAGGCAGAGATGCACTTTATCATCTGGCCAAGGGGCTTGCAGTTTTGGAGCTCAAGTATTTTTTTCACTTCTGGGGCTGGTGCAATAACCTTGGGGTTAAAAGCACAGATCTGGGGGTGGGGGGCGGGATATGTGGCCAATAGGCTACTTCTCCCCCTGAACACTGGCTCCATCCATACCACTGTTTGGACCTCTTTGGAAATTCATTTGTTTACCCGACCTCAACAAGGCCTTTAGATGGAGGGGGAAGGACAAAGGTATCCCCCTAACCTTATGGCCAAGGGGGTTTGAAGACACTTGCCTCCTACAGGCATTTTAGCCGGGGAGGTCAGGAATAAAGGGGCTCCCTCTAGCTTTCGTGAACGACAGCCTCAAGATTCTGGATCATCATTGGTCCTTATGTCCATGTGACCAAGAGTAAATGCACCCTTAATGCAATGTGTTTGCACTTTTTTGTTGAATGTAGCACAATCTGACTTCAATAAAAAAAAATTTAAGTTATATAAATGTTGTCAGTTATGCATGAATAGGCAATATGCCCCCTCACTTAAGATGTCCATTACTGCAAGTTAATTTTTTAATGTAGGTAACCAAACTCATTGCTAGGAGTTGGGATACATTTATCAAACATCAAATGTTATAAATATCTTCCCCTATGCCCACCATTTGATAAAATCGTGTTTATCAAATGGTGAACTCCAACTTTTACCCATTGATAAATACAATGTTAAAAATTCCATAGGAATAATTAAAAAGTGGGTACATTTTTCTTGGTAAACTGTAATCTCATATTTTGATAAATCTGCCCCAAAGTGTAATATACATATGACTTGTAGCATGTCTGAACCATAAAACTTGAAACTTGATTTTGAATACATTTGTTCATCAATAAAAGTCTGAGCTAATTTCTTCATTCATTTCTATTTCTTTAAATCTAAAAAAAATGAATTAAGCAAAAACTATTTTTGTACAAACTATACATTTATATTAACCTTTACATGGAGTCAAAGTTTGGAAAATTCAAAAATATTAATTGCTGACTATTAATATTACTGTGTAGCATTACTGCTCAATCAACTTCCTTCCTAACAAGCAGCACGAGCAAATGTGAATCTGTTGAATATAAAATACCAATTTTATATTTACATATTCAATAATAATGACTATAAGACCAGCTAAGATAGAATTTGTAATTTTTTAAATTATTTCAATAAGCATTTTGATATGTGGTTAAAACAAAAATTGTAAGCCAGCTGCAGTTCCATACTTCAGACTCTGAGTGCCACTGTTGACCAAGAAGAAGAATAAAGTTATATGTTTAGTACAGAGATGTATAGTACCATAGCTCATAACACTCACACAGCACAGGGCAGCAGCAACCATTGCAATATTATTCATTTGAACAAGGATTATAAGAAATAATTTGAGCTGGATTCCTTTCTATTTGTATACATTGGATTGGGAAGAAAAAATGGGGAAGAAGATTACATATGACATCACTAAAAGGACAATAAGATGGCAAGTAATATTTAGCTTTTTTCTATATATTTGTGAGTCTGTTTTTTGTCAGCTCCAGTACTCAATATATGAAGAACAGAAACTGGGATTTATAATAGGTAACATTGCAAATGATCTGGGTGTTAGCACTGAAGAGCTGTCCTCACGTAAATTCCATGTTGTTTCTCGGTCCAAAAAACAGTATTTAAATGTTCATTTAGAAACTGGAGACTTGTATGTTGCAGACAGAATAGACAGAGAGGCTTTATGTGGAATGCAGCAACATTGTTTTCTAAATATTGAAGCAGTTATGGAAAATCCTTTACATTTTTATACAATCAACGTGGAAATTCAGGATATGAATGATAATTCACCTAGCTTTTCAATGGGTGTTTTTGAAATCGATATTAGCGAATCAACTGGGCCAGGAGCACATTTTGCTTTAGGGATTGCAAAAGATCCAGATCTTGCAAATAATTCTATACAGAGTTATACACTTAGTGCAAATGATTATTTTGGATTGCTGGAAAAAGTTGATGTGGATGGAAAGAAATACCCTGAGCTTGTTTTGGAGAAACCTTTGGACCGTGAGAAAAAGAACTCATCTCTTCTTATATTATCTGCTTTTGATGGAGGGACACCTTCTAAAACTGGGACATCACTAATTAATGTTGCCATCATAGATGTCAATGATAACTATCCCTTGTTTAATAATAACATCTACAGAGTAACTGTTAGAGAAAATGCACCGATAGGGTTTTTAGTTGTTAATCTACATGCAACTGATGAAGATGAAGGTTCCTATGCCAAAATTACATATTCATTCAATGATATTCCTGAAAATGCTCATAAGTTATTTTCAATTAATCCTTTAAATGGTTCTGTTGAAATTATTGGAGAAGTAGACTATGAAGTGGCAACAAACTATGAGATGACTGTTGAAGCTAAAGATGGTGGTGGCCTGGTGTCTTATTGCAAGCTATTAATACAAGTTAGTGATGTTAATGATAATGCCCCTGATATATTAATCACATCTTTCTCGAATACAATTCCAGAAGATTCCCCAGTTGGTACAATCATAGCAATAGTTAATTTAGATGACTTGGATTCTGGGGAAAATGGAGAGGTTGTTGGACAAATTGCAGAATTTTTACCTTTTCACTTAATATCATCAAGTGGTAATTACTATAAACTTGTAACTTCAATGGACTTGGACAGAGAAAAAACCTCTGAGTACAACATCACAATTAAGGCAAAAGATAAAGGATCCCCTCAACTAACCAACAGCAAAACCATTCGATTGATTTTAACCGATGTGAATGATAATGCCCCTGTATTTGAAAACATCAATTATATTGCACATATCCAAGAAAACAATCCCTCAGGAAATTCATTTTATAGAGTCCATGCTACAGATCTTGATATAAATGAGAATGGAAAAGTGATTTATATGATTCTTATTGACAATATTGAAGATATACCAATATCATCATATGTTTCCATTAATACGGTAACTGGAGTTTTATATGCACAGCGCTCTTTTGACTATGAAAAGTTACGGGAATTCAGTATCCAAGTAATGGCTAAAGACTCTGGATCTCCTTCACAATGTGCTAATGCTACAGTGAAAATATGTATTACTGATCAGAACGATAATGCTCCAAGGATTCTCTATCCTTCACAAGAATCAGAAGCTGCTGCAGTTTTTGAATTTATACCACACTTTTCTACTAAAGGATATTTAGTCACTAAAGTAGTCGCTGTTGATGCCGATTCTGGACACAATGCCTGGCTCTCTTATCACTTGCTTCAAGTTCCTGACCCGTCGTTTCTAATTATAAGTCAAAACACAGGTGAAATCAGAACAACAAGAGACTTGCAAGAAACTGATACATTAAGACAAAAAGTGGTGGTTATGGTAAAAGACAACGGTTACCCCATGCTGTCTTCTACAGTTACTTTACATATCGTCTTGGCAGATAACTTTCAGCAAGTACTTCCAGAGATTATACATCAACCCAGTGATATTGAATCTCATTCAAGTGCAACATTCTATCTTGTAATCTCTATAGCTTTAATTTCCATTTTATTTATTTTTACAGTTATACTTGCTGTCATTTCAAAGTGCAGAAAACAAAGTTCTCCACCTGCTTTACATCCTCTAAATAGAGACTTGTATCCTCAAGTTGCTCTTAGATGCCCTTCTGTTTTTAGTGATGGAACTTTGCCTTTTCCATACACATATGATGTTTGTGTAACTCTCGACTCAAGACAAAATGAGGTTGCGTATCTCAAACCAGTCCAGAATGTTCCAACAGATAATCTCATTGATACTGATGATTCTGTTTCTGCAAATGATCCTGTGAAAGACAATTTCATTTCTGGCAGCAGTGCACAGGTAAGAGACTTTTGTTGAATCAGAATACCTCCCTGCAGTAATATTTTACAATTGTAGTTTGTTAAATTTTTTCAAAAATCTTTTTCTGAAACTTTTACTTTCAAGACTATACTGATCGGCTTTGCACAATACTACACTAAAGACTTGTAAGCTATGATATATATATATATATATATATATATATATATATATATATATATATATATATATATATACACATGTATAAATATTTCCACTTGAGTAATTATTACATGAAATATATTTTGAAGCCACGCAAAAAGGATTTCAGATGTTCCTAGGCCAGTGAAAGGCCTTATAAATCCTTACACATTACACATATTAAACACGTTTATATAAAAATGTTTTAGATAATCTACAGTAGTTCATTAACTAAATGATTCTGATAAAAACAATGGCTCCAAACTGCTACAAAAAATTAGTTGTATTTGTGAATATGTGCATAAACCTTTTTTTATTGATCCAAGAAAAGGAATTACAGAAGTAGGGAAGCAGTTAATCTATCATTTATGGATCTGGCTAAATGTTAAATTCTTTACATATAGGGGCACATTTACTATTGGTCGAATATCGAAGTCAAAGTATTTACCGCAATTCGTTAGTTCGAACGATCGTAGGAAAAAATTTTCTTCGATAAAAAAATACTTAGAAAGCCTATGTGGACCTTCCCCATAGGCTAACATTGTACCTCGGTAGGTTTTAGGTGGCGAAGTAGGTGGTCGAAGTTTTTTTTTAAAGAGACAGTACTTCGACTATTGAATGGTCGAATAGTCGAATGATTTTTAGTTCGAATCGTTCGATTCGAAGTCAAAGTCATAGTCGAAGGTCGAAGTAGCCAATTCGATGGTCGAAGTAGTCAAAAAAATACTTCGCAATTCAAAGTATTTTTCATTCTAATCCTTCACTTGAGCTAAGTAAATGTGCCCCCACACCATGGGGTGTAGGTCTGGGTTATCCTCAGCTGAGACAATAACTAGGATTTGCCCAAACCTAACGCTCAAAGAAAACGTGCTCAGATTTTTGGTGCATTTCTAAACAAAATGATAAAAAGATAGAACGTAACCAAATGACGGTGGAAGCTAAAGATAGTTGTGTACAGGTGTGCCTTTGCCATAAGAAGATGATGTTGTTGTAATTGTTGCTGATGTTTGTAAAAACATTGTTGTCTCTGTCAGCTGAAATGCCAAAAGATTTGTGTTTTGGTACAATGCACAAGTTAATTCTGAAAATAGATTCTGTTAAAAGGGAAGTAATGTGGTGTAGTCAAAAGTTGCACCTGCCCAAACTCCTCTTTTCATAATCATGTGAACCTCCGAAACTCAACTACTAGTGATGAGCAAATCTGTCTCATTTCGTTTCACTGAAAATTTGTGAAAAAATTATGAAACATACAAATCTTTTCTCTCTCCAAATGCATTGAAACAAGAGGGGGTTTCTAAAGTATTTTCTCATTCTTGGTGCAATTGGCATTTTTTTCTCACACCAAATGCATTGAAGTAAATGTGTTTTTTTTACTCACTCCAAATGCGATGAAGTGAATGGGCATTTTTTTCCCCAGTGGTCTCTCTGTCATAAAATCTTGTGGCAAATTTTGCCGCAGTTTCATTAGAAAAAATTACCGATGCCGAAATGGGGAATTTCGCCACAAATCCATGCCATTCTAAAAAAAATGCTTATTATTCATTTTAACCATTTTGTCAAAGTATACATTTCTATCCCCGGTAAATTAGTACAAAGTCATATGCTTTTTTGAAGGCCAAAGTCTTAACATTTTTAAAAATATTATCTTTTGAATAACATCTTGTTACAATTATTATTAATTTATAACCACTACAGCTTACCTGGCTAGAGACTAAACTGTAATGTTACAATTGCCACTTCAGATAAAAGATTGCCTCTGTTTTCTCCAAAGAAAACTATTCTGTCGGCTATATTTGATGTTAAATATACTACACCCTTAAAAAAATGGTTACGTCCATTTTAAAGAAAACCAATCACTAGGAATGTGAATTCACAATAACAATACAGACGTTTCACATTCTAAGCTTAAAGGGATACTGTCATGGCAAAAGAAATTATTTCAAAATGAATCAGTTAATAGTGCTGCTCCAGCAGATTTCTGCACTGAAATCCATTTCTCAAAAGAGCAAACAGATTTTTTTATATTCAATTTTGAAATCTGACATGGGGCTAGACATATTGTCAATTTCCCAGCTGCCCCAAGTCATGTGACTTGTGCTCTGATAAACTTCAATCACTCTTTACTGCTGTACTGCAAATTGGAGTGATATCACCCCCCTCCCTTTCCCCCCCGCCAGCAGCCAAACAAAAGAACAATGGGAAGTAACCAAATAACAGCTCCCTAACACAAGATAACAGCTGCCTGGTAGATCTAAGAACAACACTCAATAGTAAAAACCCATGTCCCACTGAGACACATTCAGTTACATTGAGAAGGAGAAACAGCAGCCTGCCAGAAAGCATTTCTCTCCTAAAGTGCAGGCACAAGTCACATGACTGGGGGTAGCTGGGAAATTGAAAAAATGTCTAGCCCCATGTCAGATTTCAAAATTGAATATAAAAAAATCGGTTTGCTCTTTTGAGAAATGGATTTCAGTGCAAAATTCTGCTGGAGCAGCACTATTAACTGATGCGTTGTGAAAAAAACATGTTTTCGATGACAGGATCCCTTTAATAAAAACATGAAAATCACAATTTTTTTCTAGTGTTGCGTAAATGAGTAAAACTGGTGGTCATTTATAAAGTTTGCTGAGCACATATTTATTTGCAAGTGATTGTATTGCCCATGTTTTTTCCTGAACGCTGAAATGTTGCAATGCTGTGCCCTTTCAGTTTTTTGGGAACTCACATTGTGCACAAATGACTCGCAAATGAGACAAGTGTTTACGTGAGTGCAGCCACTGTGGAAGGTTGTTGTGTGAGAAAATAGCGGTGACCGTAAATTAAATTAACAATTTTGCAAAACTGTTTTGTTTGTTGTGGCGTAACTGAAACACAGAAATATTCCCAATTTGCCATATTTAAAAAGCTCTTATGATGCGAATAAAAATTCACAATTCTGTTTGCATATTAAAAAAGCTCTTATGGAGCTCATAAAAATTCACAATTCTGTATGCACATTGAATACACCCTTCTTTACCAGTTTTATAAATATAACCATGAGTAGGGCAAATATGTTCACTGTGCGAACCATTCTGCATCGCGCAAAGTTTATAAATAAGCCCCACCGTTTCTTTATAGTTAAAATATTTAAAAAAACATATGGTGGCTATTAGATGATTGGTGGCTTGATCTCTAACTTTCAAGGGCTTTCGTGAAAGTGTTGATGTGGTTGGAGACAGGTGTAGTGGACCTATACTTACAAGTTGGATTTAGTTACACTATTTAGATATATATGTGTATTAATTTGTAATGTTACAGGTGTATAAATCACTGCCATTCTTGTTTGTAGATGTTTTATGATATGACAGATTAGGTTTATCATTCAAAGACACCGATATTCTCCAAACTTTTATTATCCTTTGTTTATTACTATGCTTCCAGGAATGTTCTAAGAAAGGGTTTTAAAGGGGTTGGTCCCCTTTAAAGGATCTTTTAGGGGCAGATTTATCCACGGTCAAAGTGAAAATTCTAATTTTTAAATTAGAATTTCAAGCTATTTTTAGTGTACTTTGACTAGGGAATAGTCCAAATTTTAATCGAATTTGAAAAAATTAAAAAATTCAAATATCGAAATTTATCATGTATTGTCTCTTTAAAAATTCTACTTCAACTATTCGCCATCGAAAACCTGCCAAATTGCTGTTTTAGCCTATTGGGGACCTCCTAGAACCTATTTGGAATCATTTGGTGGAATTTGGAAAATACTTTGATTTGAATTCGATCGAATACGATCCAAATTCGAATCAAATGATCGAAGTTGAAAAATTCATTTTTTTTAAATAAATTTTGGTTGGTCTTTTTTTATTCGAATTTCAAGTTGATGGGAGTTTAAAATTTCACCTCGAAATTCGACCCTTGATAAATCTGCCCTAGTATGATGTGGAGAGTAATATTCTGATACAATTTGCAGTTGGCTTTCATTTTTTATGTGTGGTTTTGGGGTTATTTTGCTTTTTATTGAGCAGCTCCTCAGTTTGCAGTTTTAGCAATCTGGCTATTGGGTCCAAATTACCCTAGCAACCATACATTGATTTAAATGAGAGACAGGAATATGAATAGAAGAGGGCCTGAATAGAAAGCCGAGTAATGAAAAATTAACAATAAAGGGCAGATTTATCAAGTGTTGAATTTTCATGCTGGAAAGAATCAGAAGAAGAAGGCAAAAACTTCAAAAACAAAAAATTAAAACAAATTGAAAATTTGCTTAGAATTAGCCATTTTGTAAAATACTAAAAGTTAAGTTAAAGGTGAACCACCCCTTTAACCAAATAATTTTCGGTTGAGGCACTTTGTACTTCTAGCCAGTTCAATTCTGTACAGGTGTAGCTAAGTAATACATTATAGAATCCTTTACTTGTTTACACAATAGAGGTATGGGACCTGTTATCCAGAATGCTCTGGACCTGGGGTTTTCTGGATAATGGATCTATTCTTAATTTCAATCTTCATATGTTAAAGGAAAACTATACCCCCAAAATGAATACTTAAGCAACAGATAGTTTATATCAAATTGAATGACATATTAAAGAATCTTACCAAACTGGAATATATATTTACATAAATATTGCCCTTTTACATCTCTTGCCTTGAACCACCATGTCGTGACTCTGTGCTGCCTCAGAGATCACCTGACCAGAAATACTACAACACTAACTGTAACAGGAAGAAGTGAGGAAGCAAAAGGCAGAACTCTGTCTGTTAATTGGCTCATGTGACCTTACATGTGGTTTGTATGTGGGTACAGTGAATCTTACGATCTCAGGGGGGGCCCTTATTTTTTAAAATGGCAATTTTCTATTTATGATTACCCAATGGCACATACTACTAAAAAAGTATATTATTATGATAATGGTTCATTTACATGAAGCAGGGTTTTACACATGAGCTGTTTTACTCAGTATCTTTTAATAGAGACCTACATTGTTTGGGGGTATAGTTTTCCTTTAAGTCTGTTATGAAAAATCACATAAACATTAAATTAACCCAAAAAGCTGTTTCTAAAGATTAATTATATCTTTGTTTGGATCAAGTACAAGCTATAATTTTATTAGTACAGATAAAAAGGTAATCATTTTTAAAAATTAGAATTATTTGGATAAAATAGAGCCTTTGGGAGACTGCCTTTCCATAATTCTGAGCTTTCGCGATAATGGATGCCATATCTGTACTGAACAGTTATGTCTGGCTAACAGTTTTACAGTATAAAAATAATATCTGAGATGACAATGCTAAAAAATGAGGGTAAATGTTACACACACACATACTGAATATATATATACACACACACACACACACACACACAACGTTTCAGTCACAAGTTCAGACCTTTCTCAAGACTGAACTTGTGGCCGAAATATCAATCTGACTTTGCACTAATAAAGAATTCTTTTGAACTTTGAACTCAAGTCCTGTGAGTGCTGGTTAATTCCATGGATGTGCTTGCTGACCTGTAACCTGGCACCCAGGCCTTATCTCATTACGTAGAGTGCCCTCTTTACTATTTATATATTTTATACATTTATGCAGCACTCCCAAAAATCATTGATATTGGTGCTCAAGGTCCAACTCACCACAGCTGTATGTGGTACATAATACAACAAAAATTCAAAAAGACCAGCACACATTCAGTTGAAATTGTATTGTAGAAAACAAATCTTTTCTCAGGCCCAAGCAAATCGCAGTGTTTCAGTGCTTCCAAGCACCTTTATCAAGCCATGGGCACATAAGCTCCAGACAGGTTTACAATGCATTGACATTTTAAAGGCTAATGCAGGAAATGACATCACAAGTAGTGATGTGTGGGCTGACCCGATACCCACATTACCTGTGGGTTAGGCGGGTCCAGGTTTAACTCTTCTTCCTGCTCTTCCTGCCCACCACCTTACACTGCCGGCTTCCGACTTCCAGCTTGCTTTTTTGTAGACGCATGCCTGACCACCCTGCCCCTTTTGCAAGGTCATCGACGGGGCGACGCAGATCTATAAATGGATGCCGGAAGTCAGGCGCAGGTCTGACCATCATTATTAAACATACAGATTCCAGGTATCTCAGCACAATCGAAACCCTGTAAAACAATAAAAAAACAAGAATAATAAAAACAGGGAACTACATCCTACAAAAGTCCATGGGGCGCTAGAGATTGTAATTGATGTATCCACCATACCTCACATTTACGTAATAGTAACTCCTGGTCACCATTCGAATAGGGCGATTAAAATTGAATGTGAATTTTGAAACTTGAAAATTCGAATTTGAATTCAAATTTACTATTCAACCCTTGATAAATCTGCTCCACCATGTAAACAAAAATGTTAAAAATTACATGCACCTTCAAGTCTCCATATAGTTAAATCATAACAAATATGGCAAAACCCTGATTTTACCTCCCTGAATTTTATGGTTTCCCAGCATTAATGGCATTTTTTCTTGGTCCCATATAGGCAAGCAGCTTCTTTTTTCCCAGATTTTATGCCGTTTTGGTGCCATCCCCTGGTAAATGCAAAATTGGAGATCTAAAATATGCTCTTTCTTTTACATGTGGGCATACCCATCATTCATAAAAAATAATTTTTCTTCCTTATTGTGTTGTCAATGATACACAAAAGAAACTCCTTTTTGTATTCATAAATAAGAAATAAGCAATTTTTATGTGCATTTTTCTTACCTAAAGGACAGAATATATATTTAGTTTTGCTCTTGTGTTTAGTGTTTGTGTGTAAACAGTGTTACAGATGATGGAGGATTGGACAAAGCAGCCCTTTCTTAAGAGTTCTTGACAAATGTTTTGATTTTTATATTTTCCATATCAATATTTTTTGTGGTTTTAATAAATCTTTAGAGCTTGTGTAATTGCCTTAAATTAAAGTCCACAAACATGGCAAACATTATCATTTTCAACTTTTTTTTTCAAATCTATCATTTTTCAATAAAAATATCTGCAAAACCCTCAAATGTGTCACCCATTGGTATTTTAAATTTAGCTTTTTAGTAAAGCTTCTGCAGTTCCCCATTTAAGACTCTGTGTGCTGCTGTTGACCAAGAAAATGCACTGCTGTGTTCAGTGATCCACTGATGCTTAATATATGAACACAGCAAATATAAGGAAGAAAAACTGAAGCATTAGAACTCAGATTCCTTGAAAGCAAGAAATTCTTTGTCCATGCTCTGTAGCTATATTATATTTAAAGAAGATTTTTTCAGCTAACATGTGTAAGAAGATCATGTATCGAGGCATGCAAGCAACACTGATATGGCAAGTATTCATTCTCTGTATTTGTTTTACTTGGGAGTCTGTCTCTGGTCAGCTTCAATACTCCATAGCTGAAGAACTAGTAGTAGGCAACATAGCAAAAGACTTCGGCTTAAATATTAAAGAATTAAAGCAGAGAAATTTTCACATTGTTTCCCATGCCAGAAAGCAATACTTTGATGTTAATTTTGAAAATGGCAATTTGCAAGTGTCAGAGAGGATAGACAGAGAAGCATTATGTGGTGCAAGGCTGATTTGCTCTATAAATCTTGAAGCAGTGATTGAAAATCCATTGAATCTATATACAATTAAAGTTGAAATTGAAGATATAAATGATGTTCCACCAAGTTTTTCTAAGGATACATTTGATATATTGTTCAGCGAATCTGCTTTACCAGGAACGCATTTTACCCTTGACCAAGCACAAGATCCAGATCTGGGGACCAATTCTGTGCAAGGCTATAATCTAACTAAGAATGACTATTTCACCCTGAGACAAGAAACAAGTGCAGATGGAATTAAATATCCAGAGCTGGTGTTGGAAAAAACCCTAGACCGAGAAGAAAAAATGTTCTTCGAGTTAATTTTAACTGTTTTTGATGGTGGAATACCTTTTAAAACTGGCACAGCCCTTGTAAAAGTTTTCATCCAAGATGTTAATGACAATTATCCTGAATTTGGACAAAAAGTGTATCAATTTAGTCTAGAGGAAAATGCACCAAAGGATTTTGTTGTCCTTCATCTTAATGCTGTGGATAAGGATGAAGGTTCCAATGCGCAAATAACCTACTCATTTAGCCAGATTCCTGTCAATGCAAGGGACATCTTCACTATTGATCCTATAAAAGGCATTATTAAAATAATAGGTAACCTGGACTATGAAGTAACAGAGAGCTATCAAATGAAAGTAGAAGCAAAAGATGGAGGCGGTCTGACTGGCCATTGTAAAGTATTGATACAGATTATTGATGTTAATGATAATGTCCCTGAAATAATCATCACATCTCTCACATCTACCATATCAGAAGATTCTCCACCTGGTACAGTAATAGCTCTAGTTAAAATTCATGATTTGGATTCTGGAGAAAATGGTCAGGTCATTAGTTGCATTGATCAAAATGCAGCATTTGAATTCACATCAACATCAAAGAATTACTACAAACTTTTAACTAGAGCGGAGATGGACAGGGAAACAAATTCAGAGTACAATATTACCATAACAGCTTCAGATAAGGGCTCACCTCAGTTGTCCACCAATAAAACCATACGGTTAATTATATCAGATGTGAACGATAATGCTCCAGTTTTTGAGAAGGCAAATTACATCATATACCTTGCAGAGAATAACTCACCAGGAACCTCGATATATACCATTCATGCTTCTGATTCAGATCTCACTGAAAATGGAAAGATTGTTTATTCTGTCCTCAGTAACAAAAAAGATGAAATCTCAATGATGTCACATATTTCAATAAACTCTATGACTGGAGTTCTATATGCACAACGTTCCTTTGATTATGAGCAATTGAGAGAATTTCAATTTCAAGTCATGGCTAAGGATTGTGAATCTCCAGCTTTAAGTAGAAACACTACTGTTAAGATTTGTATTATTGATCAGAATGATAATGCTCCAAGGATCCTGTACCCCTCATCAGACACCGATTCTACAACATTATTTGAATTTATTCCTCGCTTTTCAAGAAAAGATTACCTTGTAACGAAAATAGTTGCAGTAGATGCAGATTCTGGTCATAATGCATGGCTCTCTTACCACTTCCAACAAGTTCCTGATCCTCCATATTTTTCCATTGGACAACAGACCGGTGAAATAAGGATAATACGTGATTTTGATGATATAGATAGTATAAGGCAAAAAATTATTGTGTTTGTAAAAGATAATGGAGGCCCCTCCCTTTCAGCAACAGTTACTATAAATCTTGTCATGGCTGCGAATTTCCAACAAATTCTTCCAGAAATAACAAATCACCCTGTGGAATCAGACACACAGTCTAATGTATCATTTTATCTAATTATAGCTATTGCACTGATATCTTTTCTATTTGTTTTAACAGTCATGACTATTGCCTTTTTTAAAAGTAGAAGCTCAAACATTTCAAGTGCCAATACTGGTAAACGTTTCTATCCCCACCTTACGCTAACATGTCCCTCTCAGGTTAGCGATGGAACTTTGCCCCTCCCGTTCCCTTATGAACTCTGTGTTGCAATTGATTCCAGCCAGAATGAATTTGCCTATTTAAAGCCAATTGAAAATGTCCCAACGGACACTCTTATTGATACAGAAGATTCCACTAATAGAAATAGCGCTCCAAAAGAAAATTCACCTTCTGTTAGCAAGATACAGGTAGGCCATGCTTATAGTTGTACTATTGTTATTCAAATGCTATCGTGTATATTTAAGTTTTGTTGGCTTGAACTGATTTTTTAAGTCAATGCTTGATTAATACTGTGCTTTTAATTGTGCAATACATTACAATAGATACATGTAATAAATCATGTATCTCACAGTGGCTGCCTTAGGCATTAGGGGGTCTTGGGCAAAGGGTTGTGCTCACATGCAACTTCTTTAAGGAATAAAGCTTAGGCATCAAAACAATTTTTAATACAATACAACTTTTTAATTTTTCACTTGTGTTGCTGATTTTTGAGCAATATATATATATATATATATTTATATACACGTATATATCCAGTGTTTCGTTACACCCATTGGGGCCATTATCAAGGACACAAGTGCTGGTGACAGAGTACCATTTTGTATACCCACATTCCCCTCCAAAAAGGTGCCAAAATGACATCATGACAAACTCACTTAAATAATTAGTGCAAACTTTCATATAGAAATGTGTAAAAACATTTCTGATCTCACCTCTAGGTGTCACTGTGAAGTACAATGTTGCTTCTTTGTATATTTAGTCAATTTCAATATAAATCCAAACGTTTATATATTGATTACTTTGTTTCCAAAAGCGGCAGATATATAAAATGTGTGTGTGTGTGTGTGTGTGTGTGTGTGCACATGGATTTTCACGTTTACATGTTTATTATGCACAAAAATCCCCAAATTCCCCAAAGTCCCACACACTACCATTAACCATTAACTAATATTTCTTATTATTAATAATAATTACATGTATTTTTAAACTACATATTGTGCAGTATTTGTTATTTTTATTGAAGTTCACAACTTTGTATTTATAAATGTAAACCTATCTTGGCTAAAATGGGCCTATCCAAGCTACTGAACAGTAGAACATGGGTTACATTATTCTCTCTTACCTAGATGGGCCCTTGCTAAGTGGTGGAGAAAGGGAGAGGATTAACTACTTCTCTTTACTATTGTGTAGAAAAATAAATCTATAGAATGTCAGGGTTATACTCCCAAAGCACTTGAGGTAGTACTGTAGTAGATGATGTCAGATACAGTTATAGGTAAAGCAGGGTTCTGTGACACCACTATGGAGACAACTTGGTAGATGTAAGGTTCACATTTAGAGTTTCAAAGCCAATTGGTACAGATTCCCTACAACAGAAATGGATCAGAGGGAAGAATATAATCTGAATCCATCTTTCAGTTATCAATCCATATTGGAGCACAGACTGCTCTTTATAGCTTTGTCTAACTATCTTACATTTCTAGACTATACTATTACAAAAGCTAGTCCTGTAACTGCCTTTACCTAGTTCATGGGGTCTCTGTTCCCTGACTTTCACTAGAGGGGTTGTCCCTCTGGAGAACTCTTTACTGGGTCTTGTTGATGCCAGGCTCCCTAGACACATCCACCTGGGTTAGCAGAGAAAGGCCAAAGAGGGAGTGCCACCCCATTCCAATCATAATATAACAGTGTGTCAGGAAGTGTTCACTATCACTACCAATAATAAGGATATGTAAATTAGAGAAATTAGATACATGAACTTCTGCCTATTAATCAAGTGAAAGAATATGTAGGGGTTCAAAGCTATAGGGAACATTAACCCTAAGGGTCCCTACATAAATATTGAATTTAATTCAGCAATTTGTTGCCAAGTTCTCCAATTAAATTACCGTATATACTCGCGTATAAGCCGAGTTTTTCAGCACCCAAAATGTGCTGAAAAACTCAACCTCGGCTTATACGCGGGTCATACGTAGATACGCTCCTTCCGCGGCCCCAGCAGGACTGTCTGTGACTGACTGTCACGATCGCCGCCCGGAGCAGGTCCAGGAGCTCCGGGCGGCGCGTCCTTCCCTGTCGGCGTTCACTCCCAAAATGGCGGCGCCCATGGCCGCCACGTGGGAATTGTTCAAGTCCTGGATGACTCAGGTCGCTAGTAACCATTTTATCTTTAATACTAACGATAAATATTTAAACAATAATTCAGGTTTCTTTTACTCCTCACAGCAATGGCCTTTTCATTATTTCTTTTAGGTTGCCTCATTGTTTGTGGCATCCCTGGGGTAACTTGGTTTGATTCACCTCCAATGATGTCAACTAAATCAGATTTGGGAGTGGAAAAGACCAAAGCTTTTTGGGTCCTGTTAAATGTGGCACCATCCCATGTTTGAGTTGCAGCAGCTGCTTCAACTGCCAGAAAGGGGATGCAATCTACCATCCGCAAATGAGCACCCCCATAAACATTCGGGGATATTATACGTGCACAACAACTTTTGTTATTTATGTAATAAAATGCCCATGTGGGCTAATGTATGTGGGTCAGATGAGTTGCCCAGTAAGGGAACACATAAGGGAACACACATCTGCTATAAGGACAAAAAAAGTGGAGCAAGTTGTTGCAGCCCATTTTGTGGAAAAGTGCCACAGGGTACACCAGCTAAAGTATCAGGATATGAATTATGTACCCAGCATACGACATGGGGGTGACCGGACCAAAGAGCTTCTTAACAAAGAGGCCATGTGGATTAGGAGATTAGAAATCCTCATTCATCAGGGATTAAATAAGGATCTGCAGGTTTTTACCAGTAATTGTTTTTACATTTTGTGTTTTACAGATATTTTAGAACTTTGGCTAGTTTTTGGTTGTTCATCCTTCTAAGAGTTAACGGGATACAACCTTGTGACATTGTAAAAAACCTGTTGAAAATTGTAACAAATGACTATGAAGATTTTCATTCATGCAGGTCATGGTATATCTAATATAAGTAATTCTAAAACAACTGGACTTGCTGAGTAATCATTGAACACGTTTCATTACTCATCCGAGCAGCTTCTTCAGTTCAACCGACTGGTGTTGGAATTCATCGGCATATAAAATCTTCCACTGATACAATCACAATGGCACATTGTAACTCTTCAGAGAGGTGAAATTCACAGAGTTGTTGATATTGTGTAATTACTGTGATAGGATTACCAATGTGTTATGCAATTCCTAGAAACAGGTGTTACATGTGAGAGTTGCAAAAATGGATGTGTGTTCTGAAACTGCCGGGGTACAGATGCGAAAAACGTCTTCAATGATTACTGAACAAGTCCAGTTGTTTTAGAATTACTTTATTAGATATTGTAACAAATGTGTAACGATTATGCCAGTAGCTGGCGCAATATGTTTCTGTTTCTCGATTATGCCAGTAGCTACCTGCCACTATTGGTCGACCTGTAAAGTTAATAGGGTCTTTAGGTATCTTTGGAAGAACGTATATGATGGGGTTATAGGAAAGTTTACAATCATATATTCTAATGTAGAATTTTTGATTATCCTATTCTCAAAGACCTGTTTCACAAATGGTTCTTCAGCCTGTTTTAGTTAAAATACAGTAACATGTTCTTTTATAATTGAAATCATTAATTTAATCATTAATTAGACAAGTTGTCTAACTGATTCTAAAACAACTCTTAAATTGCAAGCAACTACAGATGAAGTGTCACTTGCATTTGTGTGTTAAATGCATCATGCTTTGGGATTAACTGAAGAAACTTTTTTATCTAAAGTCATTTTAACTCATTTAACCTTTCATTAGCATACCAAAGCACCAATGGTGAATGCTTTAATTAGATGGGATGCTCTGACGCAGTTTCCTGTGTTAATTGGGATAAATGTGTTTCGATATTCTCTGTTAAACACACAAACCAAGCTGGCTTCATCTGTATGTGTGAAAATACTCCTGACTTTCCAATGGCTAGTTTGGTGTAATGATAAATACCATTAGATAAACAAAGATAATTAAAGCATTTGTTCAGTATAAAAATAAAAACTGGGTAAATAGATAGGCTGTGCAAAATAAAAAATGTTTCTAATATGGTAAGTTAGGCAAAAATGTCATGTATAAAGGCTGGAGTGACTGGATGTCTAAAAGAACAGAACAGAACTGCTTTTCAGCTCTCTAACTCTTAGTTAGTCAGCAAATGTAAGGGGGTGGGACATGGGACATATCTGTTCAGTGAGTTTGCAATTGATCCTCAGCATTCAGCTCAGATTATAAAGCAAACAATTATGACCTGTGTGCCCCACCTCAAGTCACTGCTTGGTTACTGCCTGGTAACCAATCAGTGGAAACCAAGAGAACTGAAAAGCAGGAAGTAGTGTTCTGGCTATTACATTAGACATCCATTCACTCAAGCCTTTATACATTTTTGGTTACTGTATATACTCGAGTATAAGCCGAGTTTTTCAGCATCCAAAATGTGCTGAAAAAGTCTACCTCGGCTTATACTCAAGTCAGCGGGCAGTAGCTGAGATTGCAGTCACTTCCTATACCAACAGTTCGCTTGGGGAGAGACTGCAATATCACACAGCATCCTCTGTTGGTTATATGAAAGAATAACAGTGACTTATACTCGAGTATATACGGTAACTAACTATATTGTGTATATATATATGTTTTATTTTGCACAGGCTATCTATTTACCCAGTTTTTATGTTTATACTGAACAATTCCTTTAAAGTGGAGGTTCACCATTGAGATAACTTTTAGCATGACATATGTTAAAGCAACTTGCCTTGAATTGGCCTTTATTATTTATATATTATAATTTTTGAGTTATTTGCTTTGCTCTTTTGCCTCTTTCCAGCTTTTAAATGGGAGTCACTGACCTCATTTAAAAAAACAAATGCTCTGTCAGGCTGCAAATGTATTGTTATTGCTACTTTTTATATCTTTTTTATTCAGTCCCTCTCCTATTCATATTCCAGTCTCTCATTCAAATAAATGCATGGTTGCTAGGGTAATTTGGACCCTTGTAACCAGATTGCTGAAAATGCAAACTGGAGAGCTGTTGAATAAAAAGCTAAATAACTCAAAAACTACAAATAATAATAAATGAAAACAAAATGAAAATTGACTCAGATATATCACTCTCTACATCATAATAAAGTTAATTTAAAGGTGAACAGCCCCTGTGATGGTTTGTGTTGAGTAAATGCTACAAGCAGGTTTATACTGTTTTTGTTTCTTCATAAGAAATGTTGAACATGCAATTAAAGTCAGTAGATACAGTAGCTCCACGCTGACTCCCCATGTGACATGGCTAGAAAAAAGTTCAGTTATATTTATTATACTGCACACTACAAAAATGTGATGGTTTTTTTTATGGCTAGAAATGAATTACATATATGAAACTTGTTATACAGAATACTTTTCTGGATAATGGATCTTTCCATAATTTCGATCTTCATACCTTATGTCTACTAGAAAATCATGTAAACATTAAATAAACCCAGTATGATTATTTTGCCTCCAATAAGGATTGATTATATCTTAGTTTGGATCAAGTACAAGTTACTGTTTTTAAAGAGAAAAAGGAAATTGTTTTTAAAATTTTGGATTTTTTGGATACAGTGGAGTCTATGGGAGACTGCCTTCCCATAACACAGAGCTTTCTGGATAATGGGTTTCCAGATTAAGGATCCCATACCTGTATTAATTAATTATTAAATCGCAGTAAGGAACTTTATATTGTTTTATATTTATGTACAGTAAGAACTCTGATAACTTGGCACACACACTAAAGACAATGTTAGCTTAATGTAAAGTTGGTAGTTCATCCTTTACAACCATATTCCTATAAAATCCACTCAAAACGTTTTGTGTCTAAGGTTATTATTTACAGGATATTGATAAATATATTTATACCCACATTAGGACACTTTCAACCTGCATATTAGACCCAATTTGAAAACATACTATTCTAGTTTCATTCTTGTGATTTCTGTGTATGTGTTTTGTGGCATGTTTGGAAAAAATAATAGATGTAAAGTATATCCCTCCCAGAATACTCTATAAGGCCACACAGAGAGTTGTAAAAAAGAGGGTCTGATCAGCTGTGAGGTCTGATTAGCTTTACCTGTAGTTAAAAGGTGTGTGAGAGAGAACTAAGTGGCAAATTTACTAAAGGACGAAGTGGCTAACGCTAGCGAAAATTCACCAGCGTGACGTCATTTTACCACTTCGCCGATTTACTAACAGGTGCCGATTTACTAACAGGTGCTGGCGTAAATTCGCTAGTGAAGTGGACCTACTCTAGCGCTATTTGGCACCCTTATGCCAGACGAAGTTGCGCTCTGGCAAAGGGACGTAACTATGTTAATTCACTAAGTTGCGATTTTTTGTGAACTTTACCTCTTGCGCCAGACTTTACTTCACCACCTCAGACCAGGCGAAGTGCAATAGAGTAGATAGGGATGGTCCAAAAAAAAGTTGAAATTTTTTTAAAGTCCCAAAAAACGCTGGCGTCTTTTACTTTTTAAAGGGTGATAGGCTGAAAAAGATCTAATTTTTTTTTTAGGGTACCCTCCTTCCCCCCTACATTTGATAACATATGGCACCTAAACTATACTGTGGGAACATGTGTAGGGCATTAGAACACATTTATTAAGGTTCCTTGCATGCCGTATGCAAATTTGACATTGCTAGCGTAACTTTGAACCACTGACCATAACATCGCTATCGCAACTTTGCAAACGATCCGTAACTTGTGCGCAACTTCAGATCTTCATGAATTTGCGCAGCCCTGGCGAATCTACGCTTGGCGAAGTGCGACAAAGCCAATGCTGGCGCAACTTCGAAGGTAAATAAATTTGCCCCTATGACAGAGAGAGAGAGAACTGGGAATCGCCACAAGAGCGAGATTTTACTTTTTGGATTTACTTTGCCCCGGTAGGGCTGTGTGTCCTTTGTGAAGGACAGTTTTCTTCATCAGCAAGGCTGTTACTAATTTATTTTATTGAGACCTTAGATGTCATGAACTTTCATTTCTCATTTAAGGGCTGTGTTGGATAGAATGTGCAACTGTTTTTTTATCCCCCGCAGTGTAAATGAATTTTCAGAAAATGTAGGTTTTTTATAAAGAGGATTTTAGGCTTCTACAGATGCCCTTTTATTCTATAACCTTTCTTTTTTTTTTTCAATTAAAATCAGTATTTACAAAGTCTAAAACATATAACCTGTTGGTTATATTTCCTTAACTATTCTTTAGCAATGCTTCTGCAGTTCACCATTTTAGACTCTGAGTGCCGCTGTTGATCAAGAAAATGTAAGCTGCTGTATTCAGTGATCCACTGATGCTTAATATATGAACACAGCAAATACAAGGAAAGAAAAACTGGAACATTCTTCCTCTGATTCTTGTAAGGATTATCATTGTGATCACCCTTAAATTAACAAAAATGCTTTGTCCAAGCTTATTAGTTATTGTATATTTAAAGAAGATTTTTCATCTAGCTGTTTGCAAGATCGGATATGGAAGCATGAAAAGGACAATGACATGGCAAGTAGTAATGCTCTGTATTTCTGTTGCTTGTAAATGTGTTTCTGGTCAGCTTCAATATTCCATTCCTGAAGAGCTAAAAAAGGGGTTTGTAGTAGGCAACATGGCAAAAGATCTTGGTTTGAATGTTAATGAACTGCAATATAGAAATTTCCATATTGTATCTCATGCAAAAAAGCAATATTTTGAAGTCAGTTTAGAAAATGGGAATTTGCAGGTTTCAGAAAAAATAGACAGGGAAGCATTATGTGGAGCAAAAGAGACTTGCTTTATTAATCTTGAAGCTGTTATTGAGAATCCTTTGAATCTATATACTGTTAAAGTTGAAATTGTGGATGTGAATGATGTTTCGCCAAGTTTTTTCAAGGATACCTTTGACATACTGATTAGCGAGTCTGCTTTACTTGGAACTCATTTTATTCTTGGACTGGCACAAGATCAAGATCTAGGGACCAATTCTGTACAGGGCTATAAACTTTCCGGCAATGAGTATTTTACAGTGGGACAAAAAATTAGCACAGACGGAATTCACCACCCAGAACTGGTCTTAGAAAAGTCACTAGACCGAGAAAAGCAAAGCTCCTATGAATTAATTCTAACTGCTTATGATGGGGGAAATCCTTCGAAAACTGGTACAGCCACTTTAAACATTGTGATTCAAGATGTTAATGACAATAGCCCTGTATTTAGCCAAGATGTGTACCAGGTAACTTTAGAAGAAAATGCGCCAAAGGACTTTGTAGTTCTTCAGTTAAATGCCATTGACATAGATGATGGCTCCAATGCAATGATCACATATTCATTAAGTCAAATTACAGACAATGTTCTTCAAATATTCACCATAGATCCTACAAAAGGAATTATTAAAACTATTGGGGATTTGGACTTTGAGTTGACAGAAAGCTACCAAATGTCAGTGGAAGCCACAGATGGAGGGGGTCTTGCATCTCATTGTAAAGTGATGATACAGATAATTGATATTAATGATAATGCACCTGAAATAATCATCACATCCGTCACATCTACCATATCAGAAGATTCACCACCTGGTACAGTAATAGCTCTAGTTAAAATTCATGATTTGGATTCCGGAGAAAATGGTCAGGTCACTTGTCAGATTGATGAAAATATACCCTTTGAGTTCACCTCAACATCAATGAGTTACTTTAAACTTTTAACTAGAGGGAATATGGACAGGGAAACCAATGCAGAGTACAATATCACCATTACAGCTTCAGATAAAGGCTCACCTCAGTTGTCAGCCAATAAAACCATAAGGTTAATTATATCAGATGTAAATGATAATGCTCCCATTTTTGAGAAAGCAAATTACATCATCTACGTTGCAGAGAATAACTCACCAGGAACCTCGATCTACAACATTCATGCTTCTGATTCCGATCTCAATGAAAACAGGAAGATTGTTTATTCTGTACTTGCAAACAACAAAGACGAGATCTCAATGTTGTCATATATTTCTATAAACTCCATGACTGGTGTTCTGTATGCACAACACTCCTTTGATTATGAGCAGTTAAGAGAATTTAAATTTCAAGTTATGGCTAAAGACTCTGGATCACCTCCTTTAAGTGAAAATGTCACCGTTAATATATGTATTATTGACCAGAATGATAATGCTCCAAGGATCCTGTACCCCTCACCAGACACAGATTCTACAGCATTATTTGAATTTATACCACGCTTTTCAGGAAAGGATTACCTTGTAACGAAAATAATTGCAGTAGACGCTGATTCTGGTCATAACGCATGGCTCTCTTATCACTTGCTACAAGTTCCTGAGCCGCCTTATTTTTCCATCGGACAACACACCGGAGAAATAAGAGTAATAAGGGATTTTGATAAAATAGATAATCTAAGGCAGAGAATTATTGTCCTGGCAAAAGATAATGGAACTCCCTCTCTATCAGCAACAGTTACTTTGAATTTAGTTGTGGCAGAGAATTTTCAACAAGTGCATCCAGAAATCACTAAATATACCAGGGAATCAGACACACAATCTAATGGATCATTTTATCTTATTATATCCATAGCTCTGATATCCTTTTTATTTGTCGTAACAGTCATGACCACGGTCATTTTTAAATGCAGAAAATCAAACATTTCAACTGCTTTTGCCAATGCTGGTAAAGGCATTTATCCCCACCTTACACTAACATGTCCGTCTCAGGCTAATGATGGAACTTTGCCTCTCCCATTCCCTTATGAACTTTGTGTGGCTATTGATTCAAGTCAGAATGAATTTGCCTATCTGAAGCCAATTCAGAATGTCCCAACTGACACTCTTATTGATACTGAAGATTCTGCTAATGGAAATAGTTCTCTGAAAGACAGTTTACCTTCAGCTTGCATGGAAAAGGTAGGGCATATTTATAAATTCTAATATTTTACAAATGTAGTAGTTGGTAATGTCACTATGGGGTAGTGCTTTTGTTTTTTTAATGGTAGGTTACAATGACCAACAGTTTGATTATTGACTGCTAAATACAAACCTGATTTTATTTTGTTTTGGTGTTATATGGGGGTTATGTAATAAAAGGATACAAAGTTGCACTTAAAGCAACCAATCAGCAGGTAGCATTTACTGGTCACCTGTTTAAAAGCAAGCATCTTACTGGTTGCTGTTGGATACTACACCTGAGAAAGTGTTGTGCCTTCTATCACCTATGGGGGTAGGTACTAATTCTCTACAATAATACTATAGTATTACATATTTATAATATGCTACTATAGTATTTCACTGGATCTCTGAAAAGCTTAAAAGCTAGAAAGCTTGTTTTAGAAGGTTAATTCTGGGTTGATTCATTATAAAAACATTATTACCTCTTTATTATATTATTTATCTTTAAAGGGGTTGTTCATCATTGAGTTAACTTTTAGAATTATGTTCTTAGTGACAATTTGCAACTGGTTTTTCATTTTTTATTTGTGGTTTTTGAGTTATTTCGTTTTTTATTCAGTAGCTCTCTATTTTGCAATTTCTGCAATCTGGCTGCTAGAGTCCAATTTTCCCTTATCCATAATGCTGGGGTTTTACGGATAACGGATCTTTCCATAATTTAAATCTTCATACCTTAAGTCCACTAGAAAATCATGTAAACATTAAGGGGGTTATTAACAAAAACTTGAATTTATCTCATATTTTTATTAAACCAAGCTCAACCAGCTCCCAGCTACGTTTTTGTCTTATTTAGTAATAAAATAACTCAAAAAAGTTGAGTCTGATAGGGATTGCTTCAAAAAAACTTGAAACTTGAAGTCCCAAAAAACGCTGGCATCTTTTCCTTTTTTAAGGTTGATAGGCTGAAAAAGATCGTAAATTTTTTGGGGAGCACCCTCCTTCCTCCCTACATTTCCTAACATATGGCACCTAAACTATACAGTGGCCACATGTATAGGGCAAAATAACAACTCTATTTTATTTCATGAAGCTTTCCCAGGCTTGTGTAGTGTGATGTATTTGCTGCTACATATACGTCCATTGTACTTTAACTTGGCGCCGTATGCAAATAAGGCATCGCTAGCGTAACTTCGCTTTGCTTGACGAATTAACGCTACCTTTCGCCTCCCTGATCGCAACTTCGGATTTTAGTGAATTAGCGGCACCCTGGCGAAGTGCGGCGAAGGCTGTGCTAGCGCAACTCTGCAGGTTAGTGAATTTGCCCCCTTAAGTCTACTAGAAAACATTATGTAAACATTAAGTAAACTCAATAGGCTGGTTTTGCCTCCAATACGGATTAATTATATCTTAGTTTATATCAAGCACAAGGCATTGTTTTATTATTACATAGGAAAAGGAAATTTGTTATTATTATTTGATTATAATGGAGTCTATGGAAACACTTGTGACACACACTTAACTAAATTTTTTATTGTTGTGTGGATTTTGGTTCCAGCTTCTGTTTTTATAGGTTCACCCTGTCCCGTTTGACATGGAGACATGGTTCTATAAATAGAGGGAGAATGTGGGTGCAGGTGGGTTTGGGTTGGGTGCGAGTTGAGTTTTTCTCAACCTGCACATCGCTTATCTATACAGCTATGTCTAGTTTGATGTTCTTGTCAAATTACATGATTTTGTGACGTCTTGTATATTAGTGTTTTAAATGCATAACAAAGAAAAAAGCAGGGCCGTTGGCACTCAACAGATCCACAGGGCCAGAGAAATTAGATTAAAAGAATAATTTTATTTATACAAAGTTTAAAAGTATATAAATCGACATCTCTATCCAGCCTACGCGTTTCGCACCCATTCAGGGCGCTTAGTCATGGGCTCTAATGATCTTCACAGAATATGAGCATTTATACAGAAAACAACCAAAAAAATATAGAAAAAATTTTAACAAAAAGTCCTTAAATAGATAGTGCCTCTCAATTTTTAAAGAGTTTAAATATCATAGAAAATTTTTAAAAAAACATTTGTCTTGATGTATGAAGATATGCAGAGAGGGAATGTAGTGAAAACAAGATTTAATATTTTTAAAAAGCAAGCAATGTATGCAAACACATAATGTTAAAGGAGAATGCACTTGAACATAAACCCAGTAATTATATATATATATATATATATATATATATATATATATATATATATATATATATATGTATATATTGTGAGCAGGATCATATGAACAGACGGGTCTTGAACAGGGTAAAGTCAATTTATTGTTCACATATAAAGATTCTGTGAGCAAAGCAGCATAAAATAAAATAAAACAAAATCCTTGCCCCACTGGGGCTCTAACTAATACACAGTTTCCCTCTCTACTACCGGTCCCCTACTGGGATTCCTGGTCAAACAGTACAACTCCCCAGAGTCACAGTACCTTTGTAAAAATCCTTTCCCTTTGGGGAAAAATAAACAGCCGCTTCCAATGGCCACATTCAGCTCCCAGCTCTCCTCAGTTGTGTGTCTCAATCTTTCACTCTGAGCCCCAACCCTCTCTAGCAGCTAACTGATCTAGCCTGCTAATTATTCCCCAGGTGAGACTTTCTAGGGGAATTAACCCACTCAGAACTGCTGTACATATCGGAGTAAGACATGAACCTAGGGGAAATATATCTCCCTTCACACTGTGTTCCAGTTACCGGTTCACAATATATATATATATATATATATATATATATATATATATATACGCATGTACATATACATGCACATACATATATATATAGATATATATATATCTATATATATATAAATGTAAACAGCTTTTCAAGAATAGTAACATGTTACATCAAATTCGGGATTCATACCGCAAGGTTTTCTAGTTTTGAGATTAAAGTTCCAATATACTTCTCTTCGAGACAGAATATTTGATAGATCTCCTCCCCGGTTGTTGAGATACACTTTTTCTATACCTTGGATACTGCAAAAGTTCAAATCTCCAGAGTTGCACAGATAAAAAATGCTTAGAAACATTAGTCTCTTTTATGGTTTTTATATCAAAAATATGTTCTCAAATTCTTTCCTTCAATTGACGTGAGGTTGTGCCCGCATATTTACTCTGGCATTTTAGTCATGTAATTAGGTATATCACATTTTTTTGTATTGCAATTAATATATTGTTTTCTTTTATGGATTTTGCTGTTTACATTGTCTGCAAAGGTATCACTTTTTTTCATGTATGGACATACTACACATCTCTTTTCTCCGCATATAAAATTTCCTTTTGTCACTAGCCAGGTAGTGTGGGATTCTTTTTTGGTATTCACCATACTAGGGGAAAGCATTAGTTATTTAGAGTGAGACCTTTTCTGGTAACAAACTTGCAGCCAGAATTTAGAGTTTGTCATCTGTCTTTAAGATGGAGACATTTTCTTCAATTATACGTTTGATCAGAGGAAATTGTGGGCTGTATGTAAATATACACAAGGGTTTGTCTACGGTTGATGCTTGCTTAAAAGTGCCTCGAGATGAACGTGTTTGTTTTTGGAGAAGGAAGTGTCTTGGGGTCATGAGTACTTTTTTAAAAGCTTCTTTCAATAAACTCATATTGTATCCCCTGTGTAGTAACCTGTCTCTTAAATGACATGCTTCTGTCACAAAGGTACAGAAATCAGAGCATAATCTTCTAAGACGCAGGAATTGGCCTACTGGTATATTTTGTATTAAATGTTTAGGATGTGAGGAAGTGGCCCATAGTAGGGTATTTGCTGTGCATTCTTTGCGGTATAGAGAGGTAGTCACATTGTTACTGTCATTTGATAGGCTGATGTCTAGAAAACTAATCTTGTTGTCATGGTATTCATGAGTAAAACTTTTAGATTCGTTTGAGTTGGTGTATTCTATGAAGGTTGTTAGATCACCCTTCCAGATGAAGAGCAAATCGTCAATGTAGCATCCATAAAAATTAATCATTTGTCTGAATGGGTTGTAATCTCCGTATAAATACATATATTCCCACCATCCCATGTACAAGTTGGCATAGGATGGGGCAAATGTTGTTCCCATCATGGTGCCCTGTTTTTGTAGATAATATTGATTATCAAAAAGAAAAAAATTATGTGTTTGCTTCAAGTATAAAGTAAAACCTATTTGAAGCATCGTGGTGGGAGCAAAATTTGCCCTATATTTATGATATAAAAACCAAAAAAGAGAAATGTTTCTAAGTTTCTAAGCATTTTCATCTGTGCAACTCTGGAGATTTGAACTTTTGCAGTTTCCAAGGTATAGAAAAAGTTTATCTCAACAACTGGGGAGGTGCTCTATCAAAAATTCTGTCTCGAAGAGAAGTATATTGAAACTTTAATTTCAAAACTAGAATACCTTGCAGTATGAATTCCGAATTTGATGTAACATGTTACTGTTCTTGAAAAACTGTTTACATTCTCTTTATATTCAATACAATTTAATAATGTATACCAACTCTGATTGAATGGAGATGAGTTTACGCTTATACAGTATATATATATGTGTGTGTGTTTGCATGTATATGTACATGTGTACATGTGTATATTTTTTTGATTTGTTGTTTTCTGTATAAATGCTCATATCCTGTGAAGATCATTAGAGCCCATGACTAAGCGCACTGAATGGGTGTGAAATGCGTAGGGTGGATGGAGATGTAGATTTATATACTTTTAAACTTTGTATAAATGAAATTATTCTTTTAATTTAATTTCTCTGGTCTTGTGGATCCGTTGAGTGCCGGTCAGCCCTGCTTTTTTCTTTGCCGTGCCGCTCCCTCAAGCTGGGGATCTGGGGCTGGTGCACCCGGACCACTTTCATTACTCGGTGAGTCATTTGCAATTCTTTCTAACTATCAAAATTTTAAATGCATAAACCTGTTACCCATTAATTCTTGTGTAGAAATTAGTGATGGTCAAATCTGTCCCAAATAATTTGCAAAACGGCGAAAAAAATTTGATACCGGTGAAAATTTGCAAAACGCATTTAAGTCAATGGGCCTCAAACTAATTCTGACGTGCTACAATTTTTATGCGAGTCAATTTTGATGAATTTTTTTGTCCCTGCAGAATTTTGCCTGTGAATTTTCAACGTTGTTTCGCGAAAACATTTGCAGGTGGTGAACACTAAAATTTGCCGCGAATCCATGCCTGCAGAGTTTATTCGCTCATCACTAGTAGAAGTATCATTTTAAAATGTTATGCAGACATGCAACATGAGGCATGCTTGATAGCTGCTTTGTTACACACAAGAGTGTTTTCCAAATTTCTAATCTGGTCTCCAGCGACATGAAACCCTAACGCTTGTGTCACAGGAAGTCTTAAGAAGGTAATAAGAAAGAATGGTTAGTCTGGGATAATGGTAGCTAAGATAAGGCTAGAACCATATGTTAAGCCAGCAATATTAGTAATACAATAATTATACAGTTACTACTTAATATCTCTTTTACAAATATAAAATGTATAAACATTACAAAATTAAAAAAAAATATATGATTGTGTCCTCCTGAAAGCAAATTAAAAGCAGAAACATTTTGCAACGATAGCTTCTACGGTCATTAAAAAGAACAGCAGCAATGTAGATATGCTGAACGCAGACAATGGTTCCTCCCATCGAACCTGCACGTGTTATTTTCACAGCACACTTTCATTATATTCGAACAACTTCATTCAATAAACGATTTCTTTAGGATTTATAAATTAAAGACCTGTCAAGTGGTTGAAGGTCTTGTTCTGTCATTATAGAAATGGTAGCATTTGAATATCTTCTTTTGGAATAATAGAAATGACACTTTTTTTTTAAACTGGATATAATTATTGCTCTTCTGCTAACCTTCAATTAAAATTACCTACTTGAAAGCAATGCATATTTTAACCTGCCATTGCTTTTGATTTGGAAAAAATATTCTGGTTTTTGGGACTAGTGATTAACACAGAACATATGAATTTTAGGACATTAAGAGGTGGTTTCTACAAGTGTACAGAGACACCTGGTACTTACTCCTATATATTGATAAATGAGCGTTCTCCAAATGAAACTGTTTCCAGCATTTAAGATTGTGTTTTGATTAATTATATAGAGTCAAAATAAAAATCGCCAATGTTAAGAAATCACCACTATTGCTGGGTAATCTGAGAATAAAACTGAAACAATAACATGGAAGAATTACGCAATAACAGCAGCATATTTTACAGATCTTACACAGGGACGTAGCTTTCCATACCTTAACTGTTGGCCAAATAAACATTTTAGTGATAAGGAAACAAAAATCCCTCCTAGTCTACATTATAGAGTTATTGGTTACTTTAGCTTGCTGTAATACCAGTGGTATAAATAAATGTTACTGGGCCCCATGGCAGATTCAGTTTAGAGCCCCAAAATTTAGAGCCTATTCTACCAAGATATATTGAAATTGCTTATTAATTAGGGCCTCGCTGTGCCTATTATACTCCTGGGCCCTCTTGCAACAATAGGGTCTGCTTTCTCTGTAGTTATGTCCTGTATACAAGTATAGGATTTGAACCTTTTATCCAGAAAGCTCTGAATTATGGAAAGGCCATCTCCCATAGACCCCATTTTATACAAATAGTCCACATTTTTAAAAATGATTTCCTTTTTCTCTGTAATAATAAAACAGTACCTTTTACATTACCCTAACTAAGATATAATTATTCCTTATTGGAAACAGAAACAGCCTATTGTTTTTTTTAATGTTCACCTGATTCTTGAGTAGACCTAAGATATGAAGATCCAAATTACAGAAAGATCCCTTATACGGCAAGCCCCAGGTCCCAAGCATTCTGGATAACAGGTCCCATACCTGTACTACTTTATGTTATGTAAATGTATGTAGTTATGTAAATTTTATTACTTTTCTAGTTCATTCTTGGATTCATAAAGGTTGTAAGTGATCTGGACTTGACTTTGACTCTTTGTAAAATTACTAGACACCCTTTGCAATAAATCATTTATTTGGGTTGCTGCCAGCGATGATAGATAGATACACTATATAGATATCAATGTGTTTATGCTTCCTATTGAATTTAAAAGAGAGCAGGGTTCTTCTTTTAATCTGTTGTAACTGTATCCAAGATTTTTTTTTCTTGATATATTTCCCAGAACACAGTACTGAATGTTATAAACCCATCTGTTTCTGCAGAAATAAACAGATAAAAGGATCGTACTGTGCAGCGAATTAGATAAGCAGGCTTTGCAAAACAAAATGCATGATAGAAATAGATACATGTAGAATTAGATTGATATACTGTAGAATTCTATAGTAATACATGCATATAGAGATGTTTTCTTACTGAGAGATTAGAAAATTCGAATTCATTTCCATGAAAGTTGGTAAGCAGTGTAGTTCATTTATTTGTATTGGGTAAAGAAAATGAAATACTGATTGCAGTGTCTGTGTCTTAAATGTTTTAAGGTTAATCACATATAACTTTTTAAGAGTGTGTTTGTGCTTGCAAAGGTGTGTAAAGATTTGAATTTTTTTTCCCCACATTCTTAGGAAGAATTGTCAAAGCAAACCCGCAAAGCACAGGTTGTTCTGCTAGTTTATTAATATGTTTAGTAATGCCAAGACAATTTTAGTCATTGGAGGAGTGGGAGTAACTCTCACCCAATAATCATATAAGCTAACACATAATATCTGCTTTTTAACTGTCTTATTGCTGTCCTCCTCCAGTAATGACTCACCCTCCCTCTTACATGCTGATCAGTACCAAGTATAAAACCATCCATATACCAACTGCTTCACTACAAGAAACACTTTCAGCTAATAACATTTGCTTTGCTGGATTTATTCAGACTAGATCGTATTTTTTCGTTACTGATTTTACAATCTCAGGGAAATATCTGGTTAGAATGGACTGTCGTCTCCTTTGGAAAGCTTGGACATGGCAAGTAATGTATGTCTTTTATTTTGTTTGCTGGGGATGGTCAAATGGACAGCTTCATTACACTGTTGTAGAAGAATCAGACCCTGGAACAGTAATAGGAAATGTAGCAAGGGATCTGGGATTGAATGTGGAGCATATTTCTGAAAGGAGATTGAGGCTAGGACCTGAAGAAAGCAAAAAGTATTTTGCTGTGAAACTGGAAATGGGAGATCTGCTTCTGAATGAAAAGATAGACAGAGAGACTCTGTGTGGTCCTGTTTCTAGCTGTTTGTTGCCTGTAGAGTTGATTATAGAAAAACCTCTGGAGTTGTTTCGCATAATTATTGAAATTTTGGATATCAATGATAATTCACCTCATTTTGTTAATTCTGAGCGCCTAATCAAAATAGCAGAGCTGGCAGCTCCAGGATTGAGGTTTCCATTGGAGAATGCTATTGATCCAGATGTGGGGACCAATGCGGTTATCTCTTATAAGATGAGTCCAAGTCAACATTTTGCATTGAGCGTCAAACAGCTGAAAGATGGCAAGCTATTTCCTGAATTAGTTTTGGAGCATACACTTGATAGAGAAGAGATAGGAGAGCATCAGCTAATACTTACCGCTTTAGATGGAGGTCATCCACCTAGATCTGGCACAACTAAAATTACAATTCAAGTTTTGGATAACAATGACAACCCTCCAACCTTTGATCAACCTGTTTATAAGACAAGTTTGTTGGAAAATATTCAGTGGGATACTTTGCTTATAAAATTGAATGCTACTGATCTGGATGATGGCTTAAACAGCGAAATTGAGTATTCTTTTGCGGATCATACGGCCAATGTGGTGGAAAGGTTATTTAGGCTAGACCCCATAAGTGGCGAAATACATGTTCAAGGAGAGATTGATTTTGAAGAATCAAGTTTTTATGAAATTTATATAAGAGCCAGAGACAAAGGTATACCTGTGATGGAAGGACATTGTGTTATCCAGGTGGAAATTGAAGACTCAAATGATAATGCTCCAGAGATTTTTGTAACTTCCTTGGAATATTCTGTTGCTGAAAACACGCCAGTTGGAACAGTTGTTGGATTGTTCAATATAATTGATCGCGATTCAGGCAAAAATGGGGAAGTCCAGTTACAGCTTTCAGCAGAACTTCCTTTTCAATTTCTATCTCTTGAAAATCATTATTCTTTGATAACAGATGCTATTTTAGATAGGGAAACAATGCCTCAATATAATATACACTTTATCGCCTCGGATTTAGGTGTTCCTCCATTGTTCACTGAGAAAACACTTAATATATCAGATGTCAACGATAATGCACCATTGTTCTCACAGCCTTTTTTCTATGCATTTATACATGAGAATAACTTGCCTGGGATGTTGCTATGTAAAATATCTGCAACTGATATAGACGAGGGTACAAATGCCCTCCTTACATTTTCTGTTATGGATTCTTATATAGCGGGTTCTCCAATATCTTCTTTTATTTATATAAATGAAAACAATGGTAATGTTTATGCTCAGCGCTCCTTTGACTATGAGCATATTCAACATTTAGAAATTCCAGTTTTTGTGGAGGATAGGGGCTCACCAATACTAAGAACAAACGCAACTATACATATATTTGTATTGGACCAAAATGATAATCATCCAACTATTCTCTATCCTGTGTGGACGAGAGAAACCACTGAGCATCAAAAAGTACCCCGTCATGTATCCATAGGTTATTTGGTGACCAAGATAACAGCTGTTGATGCAGATTCAGGCTACAATGCTTGGTTGACTTATAGTATACTTCAGGCAACTGATCCAACTCTATTTCAAATTTCACCACATACAGGGGAAATAAGAGTTATGCGACATGTACTTGAGACTGACGAGAATACTAACACCATATTTGTCTTAGTTCGAGATAATGGGGAACCAGCTTTATCAAGCACAGCCGCTGTCATAGTATCTTTTGAAGAAGTTGTTCATGATGAAACTCCTAAATCACAAGATTTCCAGATATCTTCAAATGAACAATCAGATGTGACTTTATACTTAATCATATCTCTTGTTGCAATTATTATAGTGTCCCTGGTAACTTTTACTGTCTTGACCATCAAGTGTTTAAAGACAGAAAATGCGCCAACAATGTGTGAAAGCTTTCCGTGCCACCCAGAACCCAGTCTCCAGATACATTCTGAAAGTACTTTAAAGTACATGGAAGTTAAGACAATACCACGTTCTTCCGTCCAAAGTTATAAAACTTGTTATTCGCCAGCTCTGGACAGAACAGATTTTACATTTTTGAGACCTTTGGATTTCCCTCAGCTAAAAGATATTCTAAATGATCCTGATTCATCTTTCTCTTTGAATGGGGATTTTGACGAACAAAACCAGGTGAGGAATCATGAAATAAGCGCTGGCTTATCTTATTTTACCCAGTTCATTTATCCTTTATTTGGTGTGGGGAAAGTAGAAATTGTATGTGATGAGTATGCTCCATAGTCATGATCATAACCTGACAACTGAAATAATATGAGCCACTGATATGATTAAACATATTTATTCTCTTTTAATGCTATAGTCTGGACTAACAGTACCGATTTGGTCAGCTTAGGTCTCCAGAAAAGGTCTGAGAGGTGTAGTTTGCGTTTATACTCAATAATGCAAGGAGACATTAAGGGGCAGATTTATTAAGATTCGAGTTGTGTTTTCCACAAAAATGCGAGTTTTTCGGGGTTTTTTTAAAAAAACTCGAATTTTTCTAGATTTATAATACCCCCACCCTGGAAATAGCTTGAATCTGAAAATACACCATATAAAACCTGTCAAGGTCATATAGGAGTCAATGGCAGAGGTCCCTTGAATTCAAGGTTTTTTTCGCTGAAGACCCGATCAATTTGAATTTTCGGGTTTCACAACTCAAACTCGCAGAATCAAGTGTTTTTCTTTCAGGCTTTTTATTAAATAAGAAACCATTCGGGTTGTGAGTGCATTCAAACTCTTTCGAGGTATAAAAAATTCTAACATTCGACCTCTTATAAATAACCCCCTAAATGTTAACATTAGCAGCTAATTCCTTATTGATTAAGTACTGACCAAAGGTTGGCAAATGTTTATCAATGATACTGGCGCACAAGTCACTCGAGTTGTGTTACATGCTAATTGTGAGATTTTCAGTCAGGAACCATTGCCTTATTATCGAGTCTTGTCTTAGACCTTAGTGTTCTCCTTTCAGTTTTACCCGGAGGAAGTTCTTCCATTTTTTTATTTTATGTATTTACTTGGATTTCTATCATTTTATTTTTTTTCTCCTCTTTGCTTTTAAGGAAAATACAAGTTGAGGTTGGTGCTTTTGTTGTTTTGCCCACTGCTTAAAAGTGTATCCTTTCACAGGAATTGATATACTAATGTGAAAAAGCAGCAAGCAATACATAATAGAAGTTACCATTATTATGTCTTCTACATAAATACATAAAATAAATAAATAAATAAATAATATGGTTTGGAGTGTCTAGCTGCATGGTTTATCAGAACTGAAATTTTTTTTGGTATAACACAGATCATAACACCTAGTGGGCAATCAGGGTCGTGAAACAAGGTGAGAATCTTGCCCCAGGCAGCTAGTTACTGGAGGTGGCAAAAAGCTAGTGCAGTGAGTGCAATAGTGCTCTCGGCATTAGCAATGCGCTCTCCATCCCATCCAGTTTAAGGGCAGAGACACACATAGAGATTCAGGGAGATTAGTCGCACAGTGAAAAATAGCCTCTTCTTTGGGCGACTAATCTCCCTGAATTCCTTTCCCCTGTCTAGAATCTAAATTGCCTACAGGATGGCACTCGGAGCACTTAGTTTTCCTAAGTTGCCTGAAGTTGCCTCATGAGGAAACTTTGGGTGACTTTGGAAAATTAAGCGATCCGCCGGCGATTTAGATTCTAATCAGTGGGAAGGCAGTTCTGGGAGATTAGTCACCCGAAGAAGAGGCGATTTGTCGCCGGGCGACTAAATCTCCCCAAATCTCCACGTGTGTCTCTGCTCTTAAGTGCAGAGTGGAAGATGGAGGGTGGCATTGGTGCTGCCTTAGGAGGCAGCAGCCCCAGAAATGCAATGTTCACAGAAATGCTGAGATGCTCCCATTTTTGCACACGCACTCAGCGATGTATTCTGGTCCGTAGGCACTGGACCTCTACCTGCATCGAGTCACTATCAGACCTCTTGGTGATGTCACTCTTGCCACGACCTGGAAATTCCATAGGATCAAGAAAAAGTTCAAATGTATCAGCCAGTACCACCAACTTAATCCAAATTCCTTTTTTTTCTCTGTAAAGAATCACAGAGGTGCTTATTTACTAAAGTGAATATTTTTTTTATCATCTAACTCTACCAATATTTGCATCAATAACTAAGGTGTATTTAGCGATATTGTGTAGCTACGTAAAATCATAATTGTGCCATTGCGAGCACATAACTCAGCTTTATCACATCAGTTTTTTCCATATACTTCTCTGGAGAATTACCGACATAAAGGAATAATTTATGTGGTATATTAGTATGGAGGATATAACATTAATATTGAGATTCTCATTATTGTCATGATAAAATACATATTTGCTTTTCTTTGTGCCTTTGCAAAATATGGGAATGTTCCCCAGTGCATAGTTAATACAGCGATATGTGTCATACATGCTTTTTAGTAAATTGCTGGTTCCATGGCACTTTAGTAAATATTACCTAGAAATTCAATACTCATTCCTAAACTGCTGTTTTGGCTTGTGTCAAATAATGCAGAATAACTTAAATGTCCATTGCAGAGAAAAAATCCCATTTCTGATACTAAACACTATGGGGCAAATTCACTAACCGGCGGAGTTTCGGCAGCAATGGCTTCGCCGCACCTTGCCTAGCGAATTATTGCCAGCGCTCTGCAAATTCACAAAAATGCGAAGTTGCGCTCAGCGAAGCGAAAGGTAGTGAAGTTGCGCTAGCGAAGGGGAATTTGCATACGGTGGGAACTTAAAGTTTGAATGGACGTATATGTTACAGCAAATACATAAAACTATACAAGCCCAGGGAACCTTAATGAATGCAAAAAGAGATGTTTTATTGCCCTACACATGTACCCAGAGTATAGTTTATGTGCCATATGTTATGAAAAGTAGGGGGGAAGCAGGGTACCCAAGAAAAATGTTTTCATCCTTTTGCAGCCTCTCACCCATGAAAATGGAAAAGACGCCAGTGTTTTTCAAAAATTTGTTTTTTTTTTAAGTCCTATCTACTCTATTGCACTTCGCCAGGTCTGAGGCAAGTCTGGCATCAACTTCTTAGTGAATTCGCGTAGTACCGATCTTTAGCCCTGGTGAAAAATTGCCTGGCGTTAGAGTGCGAAGTTGCGCTACAGTCTATACTCCATTAGTAAATAGGCAAAGTATTGAACTTACTTAACGCTGGCGAATTTTCGCCAACGTTCATCACTACGCACCTTAGTGAATTTCCCCCCATGGATATGGGGGCCATATTTACTAAAGTGTGATATGTCAATTTTGAGCAGTGGAGAAGGTGAGGGAAGGGATTTATAGGGAACAAATATACCAGCAGGTTATAGTTGGTAAACTCAGTTGTAAGGAAAACATGCTATACCCAGTTATTAAGGAAAGGCAATGTCCATGGCATGGCTGTCCAACAATATGCTCAACACTATGCTCCACTCCCATGCTTCTAATACTTCACTGCCTGCTTTAAGGGTATTACAGGGCCAAAGAACATAACTGTATTAGAATTAAAAATTTAGATGTTTATACATCAGGTTGGTATGCTGCCGTCATGGAACATGAGTAAATTAATATTTTAAATAGGCAGAAAGCAAACTATTGAGCTGCAAGCAAGTTTTAAAAAATGTTAAAGGGAAATGGTTGCTGTAATAAAAATCCACTAAACCGCGGTGGTTGCATAATAATTTTTTTACAAAAAGTTTTATTTTTTTCTTGTGGTTTTTGAGATATTCATTTATTAGTGTGCTATCTTATTAGTTTATTTCTGTGCTATCTCAACCTAACATTTCTATCATACTGGAAACAACTGAATCATGCTGTTATCTGCAGTGCCTTGCAAATTGCTGAATTACAGTATGCTGTAATCTTTTTATAATGGAGAATGTTCCCCTTTAAATGACTTTAGTGCCTAAAAGAATATGGACATAGCGTGGGAAGCAGGAAGTTAAGATTAGTGGAAGGATATGATCAGTAGAGAATTGGAGAAAAGAAGTGGCGAAGAAGTATTAAAGAGATCAGAAAAGTTAAAGGACCTCAGAAAGGAAAGAGATAGTAACATAGTAACATAGTAAGTTAGGTTGAAAAAAGACACAAGTCCATCAAGTTCATCTTTTTAACTCTATTTTAACCTGGCTTACTGCTAGTTGATCCAGATGAAGGCAAAAAACCCCATTTGAAGCCTCTCCAATTTGCCTCAGATGGGGGAAAAAATCCTTCCTGACTCCAAAATGGCAATAGGACTAGTCCCTGGATCAACTCGTACTATGAACTATCTTCCATAACCCTGTATTCTCTCACTTGCTAAAAAGCCATCCAACCCCTTCTTAAAGGAATACTGTCATGGGAAAAAAATTTTTTTCAAAATGAATCAGTTAATAGTGCTGCTCCAGCAGAATTCTGCACTGAAATCCATTTCTCAAAAGAGCAGAAAACAGATTTTTTATGTTCAATTTTGAAATCCAACATGGGGCTAGACATATTGTCAATTTCCCAGCTGCCCCAGGTCATGTGACTTGTGCTCGGATAAACTTCAATCACTCTTTACTGCTGTACTGCAAGTTGGAGTGCTATCACCCCCCTCCCTTTTCCCCCCAGCAGCCAAACAAAAGAACAATGGGAAGGTAACCAGATAACAGCTCCCTAACACAAGATAACAGCTGCCTGGTAGATCTAAGAACAGCACTCAATAGTAAAAACCCATGTCTCACTGAGACACATTCAGTTACATTGAGAAGGAAAAACAGCAGCCTGCCAGAAAGCATTTCTCTCCTAAAGTGCAGGCACAAGTCACATGACTGGGGGCAGCTGGGAAATTGACAAAATGTCTAGCCCCATGTCAGATTTCAAAATTGAATATAAAAAAATCTGTTTGCTCTTTTGAGAAATGGATTTCAGAGCAGAATTCTGCTGGAGCAGCACTATTAACTGATTCATTTTGAAATTTTTTTTTTTTCCCATGACAGTATCCCTTTGAAGCTATTTAATATATTAGCCTATACGACTGATTAAGGGAGAGAATTCCACATCTTCACAGCTCTCACTGTAAAAAATCTTCCGAATATTTAGGCGGAACCTCCAATCAGTAAGGATGATTAGTCAGCTGGAAAGACCTGGTAAATAAAGCATTAGAGATAAAGAGAAAACAATGGGTAAGTAAGTGGACTAGGGAAAGAACTGGTGAATGTAGAAGTAATTATAATTAGAATATAATTAGAGTATAATAATTATAAGTACAGTATATTTTCATGGTTTATGGTACCTGCAAATACAGTAATAACGTACAAGTGGCATTTTTTGCCATTATATATTTGTATGTTTTTTTGCAACTCTTTTTAGTTGTTATTATCTAAATTCACGATTGTGTTTCTACGGGGTATATATATATATATATATATATATATATATATATATATATATATATATATATATATATACAGAAGCTGGTGGGACCATACCACTCAGTGCAAGAAACTTCCAGAAATGGAACATTCAGGATATTTCTGGGCCTTATCAGAGACAAGGTGCTGCCGTAGCATGCCCTTCGTGGAAAGTCATTATCTTGCAATCCACCCCATACCTTACATTGACAATTAGAATTAAAATAAAAATCCATGCACCTGGAAGTTTTTGCTACTTTTTACATGTTAGGTGTTCCTCTAGATGATAAACATTGCCCCTGGATGTAAAGTGTCCTGTCTCAACATAACCGGTGTCATTGTCTGGATAAAAAGTGTTACTTCTTGAAAACTAAGGGTAGATCACACTGGGGATTCCTAGAAGTATATTATTTAGTTATATTTTTTCTGATTTATTTGTTATTAATCAACTTTATATTAAAAAAGATTTTTTAAATCCACATGTCCACCTTTATTGAATTTTAAGCATAACCTGTGTCACTGTCTGGATAAAAAAGCATTACTGCCTGAAAACTAAGAGTAGAACACTCTGGGGATTCCTAGAAGTAGATTCTTTAGTTATATTTTTTCTGATTTATCTGTAGTTAAACAATGTTATATTAAAAAAGATTTTTTAAAACCACATGTCCACCTTTATTAAATTTAAACTATTTCATAAAAATACTTATTTAAGCTTCTAGCTTTAATAAAATTATTCTTAGCGGAAAGACAAACAATTTATTTTATTTAAACGTACTAATATTTGTAAACCTCTTCCTAAATATTGGATGAAGTTCACAGTATTGTCCAGCAGAGGGCAAGCATGTCATCCAATCATATCTTAAGCTACATTTGTAGATCTGCTCACATCATCCCTCCTCTTTCCTCCCCCTGGCTTTTGATTGCTCTCTCGTTTCTTTACTGACAAACAAAGGCGACCACTTGATCTGATGAGAATCCCAATTGACTGGACACAATTTTACCTGTTTAAAGGATACACTGTATATCTATAGAGTCATGGATCTATAAAAGGACCTATAGCTGCCTAAAAGAAGGATTTAAGATATGGACAATCAAAGCTACCACAAGGCTTGGAAACGGCAAGTAATATTGTTATTCCTTTACAGCTGGGGCTGGGTCTCTGGGCAGCTTCGCTATTCTATTGTTGAGGAAACAGAGCCCGAATCATTTGTTGGAAATGTAGCTCAAGATATGGGTTTAAACCAAGTAGCTGCCTCTAAAATAAATTTGCATTTGGGATCTGGAGAAAGTAGGAGATATTTTTACCTGAACCAGGGAAATGGAGCTTTGTACATAAAGGAAAGGATTGACAGAGAAAGTATTTGTGGAACCAGCACTAGTTGTTTACTACATATCGAGGTAGTCGCTGAAAATCCTGTAGAGCTCTTTAGTCTGGAAATTGAAATTCTAGATATAAATGATAATTCTCCAACCTTCTTAAAAGATGATCACACCATACAGATTACAGAATTATTTGAAACGCCTGGGGCTCATTACCCATTGGGAATTGCACAAGATTTAGATGTTGGCATCAATAGAGTTAATAAATATGTGATAACCCCAACCCCCTATTTTTCATTGTCTGTTAAAAATCGTAAAGATGGAGTACTTGTTCCTGAGCTGATTTTAGAAAAGGCTCTAGATAGAGAGGAAATAAAAGAGCATCGACTCATCCTCACTGCTATTGATGGTGGTGAAAAGCCCAGATCAGGAACCTGTCATATAACAGTTACAGTTTTAGACATCAATGACAATGCACCGGTTTTTGAAAAGCCAAACTACAAAATATATTTACCTGAAAATCCTCCCCATGGGAAATCTTTAATCCTATTAAACGCAACAGATTTGGATGAAGGTTTAAATGGAGAATTTGAATATTCTTTTGATGAACATAACTCAAATTCAGTAAGAGAATTGTTTGATTTAAATACAGTAACAGGGGAAATTTATGTTGTTGGCACGGTGGATTTCGAGGCATCTAATTTCTATGAACTATCAGTCAAAGCAAAAGACAAAGGAACTCCAGCCCTAGTTGGACGATGTTTTGTTCAAATTGAAGTTGAAGATGTCAATGATAATCCTCCAGAAATACATTATACCTCAGTGACAAATGAAGTGCCTGAAAATGCAGATGTAGGGACTGTTGTGGGATTTATTAGTGTTAGAGACAGAGATTCGGGTAAGAATAAAGAAATCCAGTTAAATATCATCCCTAACCTTCCATTTGAGGTCAAGCTCTTAAAAAATCATTACTCCTTAGTGACAAAAGAGCTTCTCGACAGAGAGAAAATGTCTCAATATACTGTTCACTTGGTTGCCACTGATTTGGGTTCTCCACCATTGCAAACTGAAACAATAATCATTCTCAATGTGTCTGACATTAATGATAATCCCCCTCGTTTTATCCATCCATATTACAATGCTTTCATAAAAGAAAATAATGATCCAGGTACCTTTTTGTGCCGAGTATCTGCAGCTGATCCTGATGAGGGAGTGAATTCAGAATTATTTTTTTCTTTAGTTGAACGTCACATAGATGGCTCTTCTGTCTCTTCCTTTATTTATATTAACCCTACAACTGGTGATATCTATGCACAGCGTACCTTTGACTATGAGCACATTCAAGTTTTGGAAATTACTGTGAAAGCAGAAGATTCTGGATTTCCAAAATTATTTTCCAATGTATCAGTGGTTATTTTTATCTCTGATGCAAATGACAACTATCCCATTGTGCTGTATCCAGAGAGATCAAGAGAAATCATTTATCAAGAGAAAATTTCAAAATCTGCATCGATTGGTCATTTGGTTACAAAAGTATCGGCAGTGGACTCTGATTCTGGGCACAATGCCTGGCTACACTTCAGTTTCTTTGAAGATACAGATATGAGTTGTTTTCAAATATCTGCAAATACTGGGGAAATCCGAACCACAAAGAGCTTGCAAGAGACAGAAAATACAGAGCGACGTCTTGTTATTTTGATTAGTGACCATGGGGAAGCACCATTGACAACAACAACAACCATACTTGTAAATATAGTTGACAGCATTCTACAAGAGAGGCCTAAATCTCAGGTTTTTCTTACAAATTCTGAAAACACTTCAGACTTGACATTGTATCTAATTGTTTCTCTGGTTGCTATCAGCTTAGTTTCACTAATAACTTTTATCATCTTATTAGTAAAATGCTTAAAAAGAGGACTTTATGACACTAGAAGTGTCTGTTGTTTCCCAAATAGAACAGAATTTAAACAACCTGTAGATCAATATCAACCAACACTCTACCTGAACACAGATGGGACCTTAAAATACATGGAAGTGAGGATGGTTCCACCAGAAACTCAAAGGCAATGTTATCAAGCTTGTTTCCTCCCAGCAACAGAGACCCAGAATGTCACAAATCCATTAACTTTTCCACAGTTAAAAGATATATTCAATGAAAATGCAGAATCTGTTGAATCTAACTGTCCAAGTGACCAATCACAGGTGAGACATTGTTATTATGTATAGTATTTGCTCAGCTTTTCCTGTTATCTACAGGACTGAAATGTTTTCTTCATATTAAATAATAATATTTTAGGTTTAATATAACAGACCAGAGTGACTCCAGTGGTCATTTCTTTGTAACTACGAGGCCTTTTTATTAAGACATATAAACAATGGGAAATTAATATATCAGGGACTCTGCTGTGTAAAATGTGATTTATTTATAAGACATGTAATTGATGTGACCTAGACATATAGTAGTATCTCCTTTAGTAGGGTTTTATAGTGCTAATATCTATAGCAAATTGTGTGTGTATATATATATATTATAGAGTGGAGCACTAGACCCATCCAAGACTTAGCCCACTTCCATGGACACATAATATATCATTCAAAAAAGTCCAGACAACACGTACAATGTACAGTATTTGTGAAGCAAATTTGTATTTTACCAAATCAAGCAAACGTGCAATGTTTCGGGCTTCTGCCCCTTTCTCAAGCATAATTAACACCAATGATATCAGATACTTTTTAAAGGCAAAAAAACACACCCATCACATGCATATGCAATAGCAAAACATGATGGTACAAGAATTTCCATGTATCCCAGTATTTTACACCTTGCCGAAGGTCCATAAAAACTTAATTCCATTTTTTTGCCTCATTGGCAACTTTCTTGGATTAAGTGCTTGCTCCATTTGTACCCTGGGATATTCCTATATTAAGTATAAATTTTTTATTTCAGGACACTTTTTTTCTTAAGATACAAGGGACCATGATGGGATTGAACATCGCCCCTGACATATACCAACTTGTTTATAAATCATTTTAAAAGCGATTATGTTTACACAAATTACCTTTTTGAAAAACATTGTCTTAAATAGTGGCACTATATCGACAACTTGTTGGTAGTGTAGATGGGCAACGTTGGATCCCTTCTGGAGTTTAAGGTAGACAACTTGTTTCTAATTTTGGTTCTGTACACTACCACAAATAATTTTAAATGAAACAACTAAGATTCAGTTCAACTGCAGACTTTCAGCTTTAATTCAGCGGGTTGAACAAAAAGATTGCATAAAAATGTGAGGAACTAAAGCCTTTTTTTTAACACAATCACTTAATTTCAGGGACTCAAAAGTAATTGGACCATTGACTCAAAGGCTATTTCATGGACAGGTGTAAGAAATTCCTTCATTATGTCATTATCAATGAAGCAGATAAAACCCCTGGCGTTGAATTGAGCAGAACAGACAACATGTGGTCAAAAGTTGAAAGTCTTCAGTTCAACTGCATCTGAGTTGTTTCATTTAAAATTCATTGTGGTAATGTACAGAACCAAAACTAGAAAAACATTGTCTCTGTCAAAAGATTTATGGACCTAACTGTGTGTGTATATATATATATATATATATATATATATATATATATATATATATATATATATATATATATATATATATATATATATATAAATATATATATATATATATATATATATATATTGCAAACAAGGAGTTCCATGACCATATAAAAGCACAATACATGTATAAGTGCTCTTATACATGTAGTGGAACTCCAACTACTTATATTTATTTTTTATTCAGTGAAAATTACATTGAGCATTGGTTATACCTAATGATGTCACTATATATAAATGTATAGTTGTAGGGAATCCATGCAAAATCATTGCACTTATCCCTGTAAGGGCAGAGAGCCTGTGTCTGTGTGCTGTAAGCTGTTACCTAGCAACCAGCTATTCAGTGCTGTAGGAAGTGACACAGGAGCTAAGGAGTGGCAGGCAGGAAAAGGAAGTCACAGAGACTGGCAAAAGAAAAAAGCCTGGCATAGAGAGCCGCATGGTGAACAGAGAAAGAGGCCAGAGAGCTGCTGGTGGGCCCAGAGAGCTGAGAGGCTGCACCAAAGGCATTCATTTGGATCGGGCTGGCACAGGAAAGCGATATACTGTGCCTGGAGAGACAGAGAGTGTGAAATGAATACAGACTATAGGAACAAACAGCAGGAGATTCCTATCTGAGCATACAAAGGGGCTGGTAATCACACTGTATGCCTGAATGTGCTGGATTCACCTAAAGAGAGCTCTAAAGTATCCAAAGAGGATTTGTGAGTATCCTGTTTAAAGGGACAGTACCCTAAAGAGCGCTGAAGACAAACAGACTGTGTATGAAAGGACATTAAAGGACTTAACCTTTTTTCTTAGTTAGCTAGACAGATTGCGCTAGCAAGTTAGTTAGTGAGGCCCTATTGCCACCGGTTAGGAGTGCTGCATGTATTAGGTGCCCATTTATTTTATATAAACCGTTATTTAGTTTAACCAGTAGTGTGTGTGTGTGTTATTACTGTATTCCTAGTGGGGCTAACCATAGGTGCATTCCCGGATCCCACTAGGTGGAGGCACTGTGCTAGTAAGTACCAGGTACCCAGTCTCTCCCAATACCACTGCGGAGTGGCCCAGGTTTGCCCCGTATCATCAGGTAAGCGCCACATGTGGTGTGTAACACAGACAAAAGGGTGTAGAAAGGGTTACATAGTATAACCCCAATGGTTTTCGTTTCTTAACATCTTCAAAATAACATTATAAAGTGTAGGGAAGCAAAGTAATATTCAATTCCTATTTATCAAAAAATAAATTGGCTCTGGGAGTTTTTTGCTTTGAGAATTTTACAAGCTTTGCCTTTATACCATTTGATATATGTCCACCTGATTTTATATATAAGCTTGTTTTAGCTGCATACACATTTTTTCATCTGTGTGCTACGGTTAAGTATAATTATATCTCACTTTGAAATATGCGTGAAATATTGGGGTGAATATTGTAATTAATATTTGTCAGGATCTACCAACAGTGTGTGGTTGGCAGGTAGGAGCCGAAATGCATGGTAACATGGCGACACCATGTTTGGTGTTAGAATAACCAGGAAATGGAAGTGTGCTCAGAATGAAGTTTAATGGTAAACTATAAACAATTGGTGCTGGTGAAACGGAAGACAAATAATAAGAAGTAAAATGAGAACTATAACAAACCAAAGGTTGGGGCAGGCTGATGCAAGTCCGTGTACACAGGCAAGAGTTCATAGGCGGGCGGCAGGCGATACAAGTCCTAGGAACAGGCAAGAGATCAGTGGCAGGCGGCAAACAATGCAAGTCCGTGAAACAGGCGAAGGGTCGAACCAGGAGATCAGATCAAGGATGTAGCAGGTACAAGGAATAAACAGGTTAGAGGAACAAGCAGGACAAGTCAGGAATCAGGGACTGGGTAATTTCATGAACACTGGCACAAGGCGACTAGAACACAGAAATAAATCAATGATCCAGCCATGGCTGGCAGAAAGGTAATGGCTTATATAGAGCCTTGATGATAAGATCACCGACACCTGGCTTCAATGAGATAGGGGTGGAGACATGGAATAGCAGTAATCTACACTGACAGTTCGAGGTGTGAGCTCCAACTGCCTCCAGTGGCTCAGCATGAGAATGCACTGTCCAGTCAACCTGCAGACCAGGGATTCAATCCCCAATAGTCCTGACAATATTATTGCATGGAAGGTGCAAATAAAGCATGTAGCGCTAATATATTTTAGAGGTAAGAAGCAAAAATGTAGCTTGCTTAAGTTTGTTGCTTCACCTTTTTATTCTAAGACAGTCGAAAAATCTGCACTATGTTTATCTGTATGTATTAATAGCGCATGCAATCAGATAATTCACTTTTATTATAGTACTTGGTATATTTTTGTTTGCTTTATTAGGCAGGCATAACTCCTGTATGGTTAAATGTGTTTTTATTTGCTATTGGCAAGATTACATGTAGAAACTTTATAGAGAGGCTCATTAAAAACATGGTTGCATATGGTCAGCAGCATATTTTTATTGAAATGATTGGAAAGCAGCTGTGGGCAGGACATTTAATCTGATGCTTTTTCAATTTGTGCTGATCACTGAAAACAACAATTTAATAATGCCAGTATGCCTGCGAGGGTGCCAATATCACTGCACTGGCGAGGCAGTGCAGTTGTGGCTACTTCCTCACCAAAGTTTAAATAAAATATTTTGATATTTAAGTAATTGATTCCTGGTATGTTTCTTACTATCCCAATCACTTGCTGCCATGACCTGTGCCTGATATTTGTTTCTGATATAGCATAATCCTTGAGATATCTTGCCATTGGATTTTTTTCTTAATCAACATGTTTCCCAGTCCCTGCAGTCAGATCCTGATAATCTCACAGCCATGGTAATTCATCAAAATGTATTTTGTTCAATAGACTTTACAGCACTTCAAGTGCTGAAAATACGAGCAAAATGACAACCTGACCACATGGTACTGTTTCTTGAATCAACTCTATGAAATTAGGGAATTAGGTGGAGCACCTGAAGCAGGAGGCCTTAGAAAGTAAAAGCTAGACCCAAAGGTAAAGCTAGGCCTGATACCTTAGTGAATTTGAGAAAGTGACCCCTTTGAATAAGGGCTTTGAGATCACAGGTAACTCCTGTTATAGCACACCCTAGTAGTTGTGAGATAGGCAGTGTGAGCTAGTAAAAGAAGCTTTGATCAAACCAAAGAGATTGTAATGTGGTGAAGTTTCCTAGGTGACTTCCACTAGTTTGTGAGGGCTCAAGTGGGTAGGTGATATTAGTGGAATCCCTTGGAACACACATTTATCAAGGGTCAAATTTCAAATTCATGTGAGTTTTTTTAAACTACCATAAATTTGAAATTCGATTAGTCAAAATGTGTTAATAAAATTGCATTCCTTTAATTGGTGTGCATTAAGCAATATTCAGCCAGTCAAATTAATGGCTAGATATTTTGCATGAGCAATAAAACAGCTGGAATTTACACATATTATACTATGAAAATAACTACTTTCTAACAGTATGATGGTCATGTTGTGTATATCATATTCAAAAAAATAACTTTGTACCCAATGCAAATAAAAGGATAAAAAGTTTATAAGAATATAAGATTTGTAGTTTTAATTGCAGAGAGAGTTTTTTGAAATAATAGTTGAAAGAGGCAGACCTGTCATCCATTCTTACTGTAGAACCACTAAATCTTAAAAACTAGAATCAAAAATACGAGAAGAGTAGGAAATTTACTGCATAATATCACAGGAAGGACTACAGATATGGACATCCTAAGCTTTTGAAAGGCTTGGAAATGGCAAATAGTACAGAATATTCCTTTTTTCTATGTAGCTGATGCTCGGTCTCTGGGCAGATTCATTATTATATTGTTGATGAGTTAGAACCAGGATCTGTTGTTGGAAATACATCTCAAGATCTGGGGCTACATCTGGCAGATATCTTGAAATGAAGACTGTATTTAGGTTCTGATGGAAGCAGGAGATATTTTGCTATAAACCAGGCAAATGGAGATTTAGTCACAAGAATATCTGTAGTGGATTTAGATTCTGGTCTCAATGCTTGGCTGCTATAAATAGCCTTATCAAAGATACTGATTCTACTTTATTTCAAGTATCTGCAAGTAATGGAGAACTAAGGACTATTAGAGAGTTACAGGAGACAGATAAGAAAGAACAACGTATTGTTGTAGTAATCAGTTACCACTGAGAACTACCTTTATCAACAACGGTCACCGTATTTTTAAATATACTATATTATGTTGAAGAAATCCTCAAATGTTGTGATTTTTTTTACATCGGAATTAACCCTTTATCTAATAATATCACTTGTGGCCATCAGCTTAGTTTCCCTTGTTACATTCATCATATTATTTGTCAAACATTTGAAAAGAGAAAACTATGACAGCAGCAGCAGTATCTGTTGTTTCATAACCAGAACCCATAAAAATCAGAATGCAATGCAGAATACAATATAAACCAACACTTTACCTGAACACAGATGGAACGTTAAAGTGCATGGAACTGACAATGCTTCCAGCAGAGCCCAGGGACATTGTTATCAAACTTGCCTCCAACTAACAATAGATAGTCCTGATATCAGCTTCATGAAACCACAGCATTTTGCTAATTTTTAGGAACCATTCAATGAAAATTCATGTCCTTCTGTAGTCTTGAGTAAAAACACCTATTGACTTCAATGAGTTTCGCAAAATTTCCCCATGTTGCTCATCACTATTCTTCTGATATAAACCCAAACAAAGTGAGAATATATGGCTTTGAAATTTTAAAGTGTATTGTAGTATGTTGAATGTTGTAATCTACACAAAAATATACTGGTTAATTCTTCTATACACTCAGATATTGTCTTAATTTCAATTCACTGTTAAGCCAAGCAATGGCACCTAACTATTGGTTATCAGTGTTGCTGCCTCTGCTTGCAGTTGTTCCCAGTAATCTTTATGATCACAATTATACATTCTCCCAGCACGCACTTTTCTTCACTATGTAATCTTTGTCAGGGCTTGGTGTGTTTTTTTGTAAGCTTTGGATTTTGTCCATTCTGGTTTTTCCATGTTTGACTTCTAAGACTACCCTACAGAGATTCACTGGAAGTGATCAGTTTCACTAAAGTACCTCTGACACATTTTATGTGTTGTTTTTTTGTTATTAGAATACACACAAATTCAGTTACAGGTTTAGGAAGATGTTCTGTAATTTTAAAAGTATTTATGTATTGATTTTTTTAAAACTGAATCTGTCTATTTCTCTTCTGCATTAAAACACCAAGCTACTTTCTGTTATAAGGAAATTGTGTCTATTTATATATATAAGCAATTCAGAAGAGTGGCACTCACAGGACTTGCTGAATCAATTTTCCAAAGGTTTATTTTGCTCAACATTTCGATCCACCCCTTCGTCAGGAATCAAACAGTGCAACCCATTGGCAACCTTTCTGCATTGCTTGTGTTATTACTTAGCTCAGGCACCCAGGTGAAACAACTGTCTATGGTGTGCACCTTGTCTATGTACATATATATATATATATATATATATAAAGGCTCATCTGCTCTGTAGTTGTTAAATATATTGCGTTAGTAGCTTTCTCTGAGACCTATAGAGGATGAAATGTAAAGTTACACCACAAAAATATGTCTTATTTTAATACAAAAGCTCATTATTTTATGACATTCAGAGTTTAAAATGAAAATATTTATGTATTTAATAATGATCTGATTGGTATTCTTTAGCCAAATCTCTTATATCTTACTTCTTTTACTTAATGTAGAAAAAGACCCCTTAAGACAACTGTGTATTAAATGCACCTGGGCCTTCCTTTTTTATTTTCATTTATTTTTTTCATTTTATACAAAAGCTTTCATATTCTTGTATAAACAGAATATTTGCAAATAGACAACTGCCAGAAATAGAGCTACTTGTTCCATAGTTCTCCTATTGGCATTCCAGAACAATCTGTACAGCACCAGTCTCTATTTTAGGCACACGTCCCATTCATAGGCATGAGCAGCAGCTACAGTAGGGGAATGGTATTTTGACCTTCTTCTGTGAAAAGGCAACAAAATTGTGTAGGTCTTCATAGCAATATAATATTCAGGTTAAAGATGTATTTTCTTCAGGAAGGTATTGTTCTAAATAATAATAACTGGTCTTTTTTTAACCCAAATAAACAATGTAATTTTGTAACTAAATAGGCACAGCAGCTGAGGGCAATAATATAATATTTAAGAGAAATTCATGATTTTTTTCACGAAATGAAGTTAGCAGTATTGGCCAGCAGAGGGTGGACTTGTCATCCTTTCACTTCATTTCCTACATGAGCAATCTCCTCCTCCTGGCTCATTGAATCAGCCTCCCATTTTGCACAGACAACAAAGAATTGCTGCCGTTCAGTGGATATTTTCAAAGCTTTAATTGGAATATTTACCTTTTAATAACTGCAAACTGAAATACATGCATGAGGGGTTGCACTAGCAAATATATCTGATGGTATCCAAAAGAAAGGACTTAAGATATGGACATCCAAAGCTCTGCAACGGCTTGGAAATGGCAAGTAGTGTATTCCTTTCTCCTTTGTAGCTGGGGCTGGGTTTCTGGGCAGATTATATTTTCTGTTGGTGAAGAGACGGAGCAAGGATCGCTTGTGGGAAATGTAGCTCAGGTTTTAGGGATAAACCTGGTAGATATATCTAAAAGGAGACTGCATTTAGGGTCTGAGAGAAATAGGAAACATTTTGCTCTAAATCCAGCAAATGGAGATCTAACAGTGAAAGAAAGGATAGACAGAGAGAGCCTTTGTGGATCCAGCTCTGCTTGTGTATTACCTATTGAAATTGTTGCTGAAAATCCATTGGAACTTTATAGTCTGGAAATTGAAATAATAGATATAAATGATAATTCACCAACCTTCTCTGTTAGTGAGCACATTATAAATATAACAGAGTTACTATCAAGCCCTGGTGTTCGATTTCCTTTAGAGATTGCATATGATCCAGATGTTGGAAAAAATGGCATTAGCCAGTATAAAATAAATCCAACCCCACATTTTTCATTGTCTGTGAAGAATCGAAAGGATGGGACTCTTATCCCTGAGCTGGTATTAGAAACAGTTCTTGATAGAGAAGAAAAAGGAGAGCATAGACTCGTTTTAACAGCTCTGGATGGTGGTGAACCTCCCAGATCAGGATCTTGTCACATTACAGTAAATGTTTTGGATATCAATGACAACCCTCCAGTATTTGAGAAATCAAATTATAAGATAAAACTACTAGAAAATCCCAAATTAAATACAGTATTAACAACATTAAATGCTACAGATCTGGATGAGGGAAGAAATGGAGAAATAGAATATTACTTTGACAGCCATACCTCAGAGTCTGCAAAGGAATTATTTTATTTAAATTCACAAACAGGGGAAATTTATATTAAAGGCATATTGGATTATGAAGAATCAAATTTTCATGAACTATCAATTCGAGCTAAGGATAAAGGAGTTCCTAAAATGGAAGGACAATGTTTACTTCAAGTAGAGGTTGAAGATGCAAATGATAATCCTCCTGAAATAATTCTGACATCTACTTCAACTGATGTCCCTGAAAATGCAGCATTAGAAACTGCGGTGGCTTTTTTTACAGTGAAAGACAAAGATTCTGGGAAAAATGGAGAGGTGACATTAACACTTTCTCCAAATCTGCCTTTTAAAATAAAACCTTTGAAAAATCACTATTCGTTGGTCACAGATCAATTGCTGGACAGAGAGAAGATCTCTCAATATGTTATCCAAATGACTGCAAAGGATTTGGGTTCCCCTACTTTGCAGACGCACGTTGCATTTAGCCTAAATATATCTGACATTAATGATAATCCCCCACTTTTCCTGCAAGCTAGTTATGATGCTATTTTACATGAAAATAAAGAACCTGGTAGTTTTTTATGTGTGGTTTCTGCATTTGATTCAGATGAGGGAGTTAATGCCGAATTAACATATTCTATAGTGAATAGTAATATAGATGTTTTTTCTGTATCTTCACTTGTTTATATTGACCCTAAAAATGGTAATGTCTATTCCCAGCGTGCCTTCGACTATGAAAATATTCAGGTTTTTAAAATTACTGTAAGAGTAGAAGACTCGGGCTCTCCAAAATTATTTTCCAATGCCACTGTGTCTATATTTATATTGGATGTTAATGATAACTATCCAACTCTATTATACCCAAAATATACAAGAGAGCTAATCATAGATGAAAGAATTCCAAACTCTGCTTCCCCTGGTTATTTAGTCACAAAGCTCTCAGCAGTGGATTTAGATTCAGGTCACAATGCCTGGTTACTCTTTAGTCTCGTTGATGATACCGATACCACTTTATTTAAAGTATCTGCATACACTGGGGAAATTAGAACCATTAGAGAATTGCAAGAAACAGATTATAAAGAGCAACGTCTTGTCACTTCAATCAGTGACCATGGGGAACCCCCTTTATCAACAACAGTCATCATACTTGTCAATGTAATTGAAAGCACGGAAGAAAAAAACCCTAAACCTCAGGATTTTCTTACCAATTCGAAACCTGCTACAGACCTGACCCTTTATCTGATCGTTTCTCTGGTGGCTATAAGCTTAGTTTCCCTTATTACCTTCATAATATTAATAGTCAAATGTCTAAACAACGCAACTTATGGCAACAGTAGTGTTTGCTGTTTTACAAGCAGATCCTATTCAGATCAATATGCAGATCAGTATAAACCAACACTTTACCTGAACACAGATGGAACCTTAAAATACATGGAAGTGCGGATGGTTCCCACAGATCCTCAGGGACAATGTTATCAAAACTGTTTTCAGACAGCAGCAGAAACACCTAATGTCAGCATAATGAAGGCACAACATTTTCCTCAATTAAATGACTCTGTCAATGAAAATAAAGGGTGTGTTGACACAAACTGTCTAAATGACACACAACAGGTGAGTGTTTTTGTTTATTCATTAATTTTGTAATACTGAGAAAGATAATTTATATGGTAGATCTTTTTTTCTGATGATTGTGTGTCTTGGGAGATACTCTTCGTGATGATATTAATTAATATGTGTAATATTTATGCAATGAATAACTTTTCATATGATTTCTATGATATACAGTCATTTATGAAATCTTAGATGATAAACAACTTTGGCTGATGTACAGTATGTCCACTGCAGTATTTTTTTTTTTTGAGTCCCAAAGTGTTTAACAGTAGCTTTCTATATGAATACTCATACAGTGTAAGAAAATGTCAAAAATGTGGATCACTTCCCATATAAATTTTACAGATTAACTGACGTAATGTGTACAGTATATGCTGTAGAATACAAAAAAGGATTCAACACAAACTACGTAGAAGCATTTACACTTCAATTGTACAATATTTGTTTCTTATTTATCTTTTTATTTTCCAAACAGTTTGACTTGCTTTACATATTCCATTCATATATACAGTACAATGATAATTGTGCAAATCAGGGTGTGTTAGACTGAATCATTTACCTGACCGTTCGTAGAAATATATATAATTTGTTGCATGTCTTATAGATGATTCTTTTGGTCTCCTATTAGCTGCCAAAGGGCCCAAATGATTGGAAGTATATGCCAGATTTATACCTCATATTAATGTCTACCTTTTTGAATCTCTGCTAACTTACACCAACTTACACTTAATATTTCTTTTTGAATTTGTTGCAATGGCTAATTTGTGGGCTGTGAAGTTTTGATCAGTTACCTTTGGTAGATTTGGGGAATGGTTTAATTGTTAAAGTAAGTTGGGGTGTTGATCTTTTGATAAAACTGTGTGAATTACACATGCAAGAATGGTTTGTATCTTATATTTTATATTATACTATAATGGTTACACTACGGACCAGGTCCAAAACTCATGTTGTAAAAGGTATACTGTCCCTTTAAATATTGCTCTGAAATGTGAATGCCAGAGATGCCAACTTAAATGCCACAGATTTGGATGCGAGCACAAATTTAGAAATAGAATATTATTTTGATTCAGAGTCTGCAAAGGAATTATTTCATTTAAATTCACAAACTGGGGACATTTACATTAAAGGATTAGTGGATTTTGACGCATCAAATTCTTATGAACTATCAATCACAGCAAAGGATAAAGGAGTTTCATAACTGGAAGGATGCTGCCTATTTTCGGTGAAAATAAAAGATGAAAATGATAATCCCCCTGAAATAAACCTGATATTCATTTCCGCAGAGATTCCTGAAAATGCAGCTTGAAAAACGACAGTAGCTTTTTTTACAATGAGGGACAAAGATTCTGGGAAAAATGGAGAGGAGAAATTAATACTTTCCCCTCATCTGCCATTCAAAATAAAGCCACTGAAAAGATATGCTTTGGTCACAGATAGACCTCTAGACAGAGAGAAAATTTCCCAGTATACCATCCAAATCGTTGCTATGGATTTGGGTTCTCTTTTGCAGACACAAAGTATATTTGCATTAAATGTTTCTGACATTAATGATAATACTCCAATGTTTGTGCAAACTCATTATGAAGTTTTTATCAAATAAAATAATGAACCTGGTAGCCATTTGTGCACAGTTAGTGCAGTTGATTCTGATGAGAGAGTTAATGCACAGTTAGTATACTCTGGTCTGCTTCTCTTGGTTATTTAGTCACAAGAATATCTGTAGTGGATTTAGATTCTGGTCTCAATGCTTGGCTGCTATATATAGCCTCATCAAAGATACTGATTCAACTTTATTTTAAGTATCTACAAGTAAAGGAGAACTAAGGACCATTAGAGAGTTACAGGATAAGACGTATTGTTATAGTAATCAGTTACCACTGAGAACTACCTTTATCAGTTAACAGTTACCGGATTTTTTGTTTACATCGGAATTAACCCTTTATCTAATAATATCACTTGTGGCCATCAGCTTAGTTTCCCTTGTTACATTCACCATATTATTTGTCAAATGTTTGAAAAGAGAAAACTATGACAGCAGAAGCAGTGTCTGTTGTTTCATAACCAGAACCCATTCAAATCAGAATGCAGACCATTATAAACCAACACTTTACCTGAACACAGATGGAAGTGCATGGAAGTAACGATGCTTCCAGCAGAGCCCCAGGGACATTGTTATCAAACTTGCCTCCAACCAGCAATAGATAGTCCTGATATTAGCTTCATGAAACCACAGCATTTTGCTCATCTTTAAGAATCAGTCAATGAAAATGAAAGTTCTTCTGTAGTGATGAGCGAATTTATTTGTTGCGCGTAAAAACGCCCATTGACTTCAATGAGTTTCGCAAAATTTCGCCATTTCACAAATTACTATTCTTCTGCTATAAACCCAAACCAAGTATATGGCTTTGAAATTTTTAAGTGTATTACATTATGTTGAATGTGATAGTCTACACAAAAATATATTGGGTAATTCTTCTATACACTCTCAGATATTGCCTTAATTTCAAGTCACTGTGAAGCCAAGCAATGGCACCTAACCATCGGATATCAGTGTTGCTGCCTCTGCTTGCAGTTGTTCCTAGTGATCTTTATGATCACATTTATACATTCTCCTAGCACCCACTTTTCTTCACTTTGGAATCTTTGTCACGGCTTGGTGTAGTTTTTTTGTAAGCTTCGGATTTTGTACTTACAGTGAAATTCTGGTTTTTCCATGTGTGATATAGTTTAGACTTCCAAGGTCACCCTCCTGAGATTCACTGGAAGTGATCAGTGTCAATAAAGTACCTCTGACAGATTAAGGGCAGATTTATCAAGAGTCGAATTGTGAATTTGAAAAATTCAAAATTCAAATTCAAAAAGACCAACCAAAAGTAAATGTCCGTTTTCGATCAAATAGGTCCATGTCCACCAATTGACTCCAAATAGCTTCTAGGAGGTTCCCCATAGGCTAAACCAGCAATTTGGCAGGTTTTAGATCGCGAATGGTTGAAGTCTAATTTTTAAAGAGACAGTACATGATAAATTTCGAAACTAATTTTCAAATTTTTTTCAAATTTGAATCAAATTTGGACTATTTCCCAGTCGAAATACACAATAATGAGATCAAAATTCAAATTTTTTTAATTTAAGTTGTTTTAATTTTTACTTCGACCTTTGATCTGCCCCTAAGTGTTGTATTTTTGTTTTAAGAATGCACACAAATTCAGTTACAGGCTGGGTTTAGGGAGATGTTCTGTAATTTTAAAAGTATTTATTTATTTATTGATTTTTTAAAACTGGATCTGTCTGTTTATCTGAATTGAAACACCAAGCTACTTTCTGTTGTAAGGGAATTGTGTGTAGGAAAAAGCTGGATTATGGTACTTTTGCAACCTTAAAATGACATTCACGTTAAAAAATTAGGAGTATTGCAAGTATAAACAAATGTAATTTTCCTGTTTTTTGATTGATCAGAGAAGGTAATGGTAATAGGCAAATGCACGGAGCTTGTCAGGTAAACTGGGAGACCTAAAATTAATTGCATGCTCTAAAAATTATGATATAATTGGGATCACTGAGACCTGGTGGGATAAAACATGTGACTGTGAATTTAAAAGGTTACACCTTTTTAGGAGGGACAGAGGGATTAAAAAGGGTGGAGGAGTGTGTTTGTATGTAAAGCCTGAATTAAAGCCATGTTCTAAAGAAATAACAATAGCTGGCACTGGTGAGGGTGTAGAATCCCTCTGGGTAGAGATTTTGACTGGGCAAAAGGTACAAAGAGAATTATCATTGGTGTATGCTATAAACCACCTCGTATTAGTGTCAAATATGAAGCCCAGCTACTCTTGCAGATACAAGCGGCTTCACAGCTGGTCAAGTTGTTTCTATGGATGACTTCAATTATCCAGACATTGACTGGGGTAATGGGGTTGCTAAGACAGAAAAAGCTAGTAGGTTTGTAAATATGCTGAATGACAACTTTTTATTCCAGTTCGTTCAAGAACCTACGAGGAATAACTCTCTTTTGGACCTTGTATAGCTAATAATACTGAACTCATCTCTAACATTTGTGTGGGTGAGAATTTAGGGAATAGTGATCATAACATGGTCTCCTTTGAGATTCTGTTGCAGACGCAATTCTATAAGGGAGTAACTAAAACACTAAATTTCAGACGTGCAAACTTTGACAGTATAAGGGCATCTCTGCAACATATTAAGTGGGAAATGCTTTTCACAGGGTTAAACACAGAACAAAATGGGAAGTCCTTAAAATGATGCTTAATAAATATACATGTCAGTATATTCCCCTTGTAAGCAAGGAATGTCGTTGCAAAACAAAACCTTTTTAGTTAGTATAGATATGGGTATATATAATTTATATGAAAGTATGGAGGGGTGTGTGTATGGATGATGGGTTTTCATTTGGAGGGGTTGAACTTGATGGACTTTGTCTTTTTTCAAACCGATTTAACTATGTAACTGTAACTATGTAATAATTTGCTATACAGTAAACACTTTGCTATACAATTGTGAACCATCGTGTCACAATACTGTAAGTCAACGATTGTATTTGTTGTAAATGGTAAAACAGGGGTGATATTTATTCCTATAAGCTCTAGTTCTTCTTGTCTATGGGTGGAATATATAAATATATATATTGTGTTAGCAGCTTTCTCTGAGACCTATGGAAGATGAAATGGAAAGTGACACCATAAAAATATGTCTTATTTTAATACAAGAGCTCATTATTTTATTACATTCAGGGTTTCAAAATTAAAATATTTATGTATTTAATAATGATTTAATTGGTATTATTCAGCCAAATCTCTTACTCTAATTGTACATGGGCCTTCCTTTTTTATTTTATAATTTTTTTCATTTTCTTTAAAAGCTTTCCTATTCTTGTGTCAACGTAGAACATTTGCATATGAACATCTGCCAGAAATAGAGCAGCGACAGTAACATGAGTATCAGGAAATAGATTTCTCCATAGAAATACAAATAGTACTGATGATGTAATTGTTCCATATTTCTCCTATTGGCATTCCAGAACAATCTTTGCTGTACAGCACAAGCCTCTAATATAGTAGCAGCTACAGTAGGGGAATGGTATTTTGTCCTTCTCCTGTGAGAAGGCAACACAATTGTCTGTGTAGGCCTTCATATAAATATAATAATATAAATATAATAATCAGGCTAAGGATGTATTTAGTGTAAGTTAGTGTTCTAAATAATAATGACTGGTATTATTATTATTATTATTATTATTATTATACATCAAAGACTTGAACTGTTATTTTTTAACCCAAATAAACAATGTGATTGTGTAATTAAATAGGCACAGTAGCTGAGGGCCATAATATAATATTTAAGAGAAATTCACGATTTTATTTACAAAATGAAGTTAGCAATATTGGCCAGCAGAGGGTGGGCTTGTCATCCTTTCACTTCATTTCCTACATGAGCAATCTCCTCCTCCTGGCTCATTGAATCAGCCTCCCATTTTGCACAGACAACAAAGAATTGCTGCCGTTCACTGGATATGTTCAAAGCTTTACCTGGGATATTTACCTTTTAATAACTGAATAAGCTGAAATACATGCATGAGGGGTTGCACTAGCAAATATATCTGATGGTATCCAAAAGAAAGGACTTTAGATATGGACATCCAAAGCTCTGCAACGGCTTGGAAATGGCAAGTAGTGTATTCCTTTCTCCTTTGTAGCTGGGGCTGGGTTTCTGGGCAGATTGCTTTTTCTGTTGGTGAAGAGACGGAGCCAGGGTCAGTTGTGGGAAATGTAGCACAGATTCTGGGAATAAACCCAGCAGATATTTCAAAAAGGAGACTGCATTTAGGATCTGAGAGAAGTCGGGGGCATTTTTCTCTGAATCCAGCAAATGGAGATCTAACAGTAAAAGAAAGGATAGACAGAGAGAGCCTTTGTGGATCCAGCTCTACTTGTGTATTACCTATTGAGATTGTTGCTGAAAATCCTTTGGAACTTTATAGTCTGGAAATTGAAATCATAGATATCAATGATAATTCTCCAATCTTTTCTGTTAGTGATCACATCATAAAAATAACAGAGTTATTGACAAACCCTGGTGTTCGATTCCCTTTAGAAATTGCATATGATCCAGATGTAGGTAAAAATGGAATAAATCAGTATAAATTAAGTCCAACCCCTTATTTTTCATTGTCTTTGAAGAGTCGAATGGATGGGACTCTTATCCCTGAGCTGGTATTAGAAACAGTTCTTGATAGAGAAGAAAAAGAAGAGCATAGGCTCATTTTAACAGCTCTGGATGGCGGTGAACCACCCAGATCAGGATCTTGTCACATTACTGTAAATGTTTTGGATATCAATGACAATCCTCCTGTATTTGAGAAATCAAATGTCAAGGTAAAACTATTAGAAAATCCCAAATTAAATACAGTATTAACAACATTAAATGCTACAGATCTGGATGAAGGACGAAATGGAGAAATAGAATATTACTTTGACAGTCATACCTCAGAGTCTGCAAAGGAATTATTTTATTTAGATTCACAAACAGGGGAAATTTATATAAAAGGCATAGTGGATTATGAAGAATCCCATTTTCATGAACTATCAATTCGAGCTAAGGATAAAGGAGTCCCAGAAATGGAAGGACAATGTCAACTGCAAGTGGTGGTTGAAGATGCAAATGATAATCCTCCTGAAATAATTCTGACATCTACTTCAACTGATGTCCCTGAAAATGCAGCATTAGAAACTGCTGTGGCTTTTTTTACAGTGAAAGACAAAGATTCTGGGAAAAATGGAGAGGTGACATTAACACTTTCTCCAAATCTGCCTTTTAAAATAAAACCTTTAAAAAATCACTATTCGTTGGTCACAGATCAATTGCTGGACAGAGAGAAGATCTCTCAATATGTCATCCAAATGACTGCAAAGGATTTGGGTTCCCCTACTTTGCAGACGCACGTTGCATTTAGCCTAAATATATCTGACATTAATGATAATCCCCCACTTTTCCTGCAAGCTAATTATGATGCTATTTTACATGAAAATAAAGAACCTGGTAGTTTTTTATGTGCGGTTTCTGCATTTGATTCAGATGAGGGAATTAATGCCGAATTAACATATTCGATAGTGAATAGTAATATAGATGTTTTTTCTGTATCTTCATTTGTTTATATTGACCCTAAAAATGGTAATGTCTATTCCCAGCGTGCCTTCGACTATGAAAATATTCAGGTTTTTAAAATTACTGTAAGAGTAGAAGACTCGGGCTCTCCAAAATTATTTTCCAATGCCACTGTGTCTATATTTATATTAGATGTTAATGATAACTATCCAACTCTATTATACCCAAAATATACAAGAGAGCTAATCATAGATGAAAGAATTCCAAACTCTGCTTCCCCTGGTTATTTAGTCACAAAGCTCTCAGCAGTGGATTTAGATTCAGGTCACAATGCCTGGTTACTCTTTAGTCTCGTTGATGATACCGATACCACTTTATTTAAAGTATCTGCACACACTGGGGAAATTAGAACCATTAGAGAATTGCAAGAAACAGATTATAAAGAGCAACGTCTTGTCACTTCAATCAGTGACCATGGGGAACCCCCTTTATCAACAACAGTCATCATACTTGTCAATGTAATTGAGAACACTGAAGAAAAAAACCCTAAACCTCAGGATTTTCTTACCAATTCGAAACCTGCTTCAGACCTGACCCTTTATCTGATCGTTTCTCTGGTGGCTATAAGCTTAGTTTCCCTTATTACCTTCATAATATTAATAGTCAAATGTCTAAACAAAGCAACTTATGGCAACAGTAGTGTTTGCTGTTTTACAAGCAGATCCTATTCAGATCAGTATGCAGATCAGTATAAACCAACACTTTACCTGAACACAGATGGAACCTTAAAATACATGGAAGTGCGGATGGTTCCCACGGATCTTCAGGGACAATGTTATCAAAACTGTTTTCAGACAGCAGCAGAAACACCTAATGTCAGCATAATGAAGGCACAACCTTTTCCTCAATTAAATGACTCTGTCAATGAAAATAAAGGGTGTGTTGACACAAACTGTCTAAATGACACACAACAGGTGAGTGTTTTTGTTTATTCATTAATTTTGTAATACTGAGAAAGATAATTTATATGGTAGATCTTTTTTTCTGATGATTGTGTGTCTTGGGAGATACTCTTCGTGATGATATAAATTAATATGTGTAATATTTATGCAATGAAAAGCTTTTCATATGTAACATCATATTGTTTGTATGATTTCTATGATATATAGTAATTTATGAAATCTTAGATGCTAAACAACTTTGGCTGATGTACAGTATGTCCACTGCAGTATTTTTTCTTTTTTTGGCGTCCCAAAGTGTTTAACAGTAGCTTTCTATATGAATACTCATACAGTGTAAGAAATGGCAAAAATGTGTATCACTGATTAACTGACGTAATGTGTACAGTATATGCTGTAGAATATAAAAAAGGATTCAACACAAACTACGTAGAAGCATTTAAACTTCATTTGTACAATATTTGTTTCTTATTTATCTTTATTTTCCAAATAGTTTGACTTGCTTTACATATTCCATTCATATATACAATACAAGGATAATTGTGCAAATCAGGGTGTGTTAGACTGAATCCTTTACCTGACCGTTCGTAGAAATATATATAATTTGTTGCATGCCTTATAGATGATTCTTTTGGTCTCCTATTAGCTGCCAAGGGGCCCAAATGATTGGAAGTATATGCCAGATTTATACCTCATATTAATGTCTACCTTTTTGAATCTCTGCTAACTTACACCAACTTACACTTAATATTTCTTTTTGAACTTGTTGCAATGGCTAATTTGTGGGCTGTGAAGTTTTGATCAGTTACCTTTGGTAGATTTGGGGAATGGTTTAATTGTTAAAGTAAGTTGGAGTGTTGATCTTTTGATAAAACTGTGTCAATTACACATGCAAGAATGGTTTGTATCTTATATTTTATATTATACTATAATGGTTACACTATGGACCAGGTCCAAAACTCATGTTGTAAAAGGTATACTGTCCCTTTACATATTGCTCTTAAATTTGCATGCCAGAGATGTCAACTTAAATCCAAAGTGATCTCTTGGCATCTTAGACACACCTGTCATGGCCCTGGCCCCACTCCATAGCTTTCCTGCTTTGCCTTCATCCCACCCCTGTCTCACTGTACACACCCCTGTCCCACTCCATACTGTCACTTTTCAACCCCTTCCCCTTACTATGGTGTCTGTTTTACTGCTCAGATGATATTGTAGAACTTTAGGTGACTCTCTTATGCATTTTAGAAGTGGTTAGGTTTGGGGGCATATTACTAAAAAGTGGGAGATGGACCTTTTACTGTGGTAGACTGAGGGACAGGATCTTAAATCCAGAAAACTCCTGAAAAATACGGAGTTAAAAAAAATATCTGGAACGTGCATTTTTATGTAGATAAAATAATTTCATACACCTACTTATACATCTGTATAGCATATGTGTGTAAACACATTATTGTTTTATGTTGACACTATTTATTATTTCAATAGAGTTCTAGAGTTCATTTAGAGTTTTTTAAATGCTATTTTGATAGTTAGTGGTTATTATAGATAAAAATCTTTTTGGCTGTAACCATTTTTTTTCACATCAGCCCAGGATATAATTTTCTAAATCTGATGTGGTACTTGGTGTTGGAGCAAAGATTAGGATAAGACTTTAATGTTATAGATCAAAATAGTTTTTGACTGCTTTAAACGTTTGAATACATTCTAGCAATACAGCACAGGTATCAGGTTTTATCAATTTTGCAATATATTAAAAAAGTTCCTGATTGTTCCTCACAATCAAGAAAGTTTTCATAAATAGGAAATACATGAGATTGCTGAGACAAAAATGATATTTATCACATGAGCAATTTTATAACAGAAGATAATTAGAAAAACTGAGATTTGTATTTTATTATAAAAATAAGTAAAATTTAACAATATAACAGCATAACAGAAAGTCTAAGGTAGGCATAGTCAGCAGAAGTGATGGTGGTTGTTGTCTTTATTTGGCCTAATGTGTTGAAAATACATTGAAGAGTTTAGCTTGGTTGGCTGTTTTCTTATAATTAACAATGTAATTATGCAACTGCATAGGGTTTAGTAGAGTATTTTCACATTTCTATGTATAGCATTCCTGAATTTTAAACACAATTATATATTGTTTAATCAATATCCAAAGTGCTCAACAATACTGTATAAAACATAAAATAAAGTAGAAAATAAACATTTTCAAGATTTTATTCACAAAATGAAGTTAGCAATATTGGCCAGCAGAGGGTAGACATGTCATCCTTTCACTTCATTTCCTAAATAAGCAATCTCCTCCTCCTGGCTCAGTGAATCAGCCTCCCATTTTTGCACAGACAACAAAGAATTGCTGCCATTCTGTGGACCATTCTGTGGATATTTTTAAAGCATTACTTGGGATATTTACCTTTTATTAACTGCAAGCTGAAATAAAAGCATCAGGGATTATACTAGCAAATATATCTGATGGTATCCAAAAGAAAGGACTTAAGATATGGACATCCAAAACTCTGCAACGGCTTGGAAATGGCAAGTAGTGTATTCCTTTCTCCTTTGTAGCTGGGGCTGGGTTTCTGGGCAGATTATTTTTTCTGTTGGTGAAGAGACGGAGCCAGGGTCAGTTGTGGGAAATGTAGCTCAAGTTTTGGGGATACATCCGACTGATATATCTAAAAGGAGACTGCATTTAGGGTCTGAGAGAAATAGGAAACATTTTGCTCTAAATCCAGCAAATGGAGATCTAACAGTAAAAGAAAGGATAGACAGAGAGAGCCTTTGTGGATCAAGCTCTACTTGTGTATTACCTATTGAGATTGTTGCTGAAAATCCATTGCAACTTTATAGTCTGGAAATAGAAATCATCGATATCAATGATAATTCGCCAACCTTTTCTGTTAATGGTCACATTATTAATATAACAGAGCTAGTGGCAATCCCAGGCATTATATTCCCTTTAGAGATTGCACATGATCCAGATGTAGGTAAAAATGGCATAAACCAGTATAAATTAAATCCAACCCCATATTTTTCATTATCTGTGAAGAATCGAATGGATGGGACTCTTATCCCTGAACTGGTATTAGAAACAGTTCTTGATAGAGAAGAAAAAGAAGAGCATAGACTCATTTTAACAGCTCTGGATGGTGGTGAACCACCCAGATCAGGATCTTGTCACATTACAATAAATGTTTTGGACATCAACGATAATCCTCCTATATTTGATAAATCAAATTACAAGGTAAAATTATTAGAAAATTCCAACGTAAATACAGTATTAACAACATTAAATGCTACAGATCTGGATGAGGGCAAAAATGGAGAAATAGAATACTATTTTGACAGCCATACCTCAGACTCTGCAAAGGAATTATTTCATTTAAATTCACAAACTGGGGAAATTTATATTAAAGGCATAGTGGATTATGAAGAATCACGTTTTCATGAACTATCAATTAGAGCTAAGGATAAAGGAGTCCCACAATTAGAAGGACGATGTTTACTTCAAGTAGAGGTTGAAGATGTAAATGATAATCCTCCTGAAATAATTCTCACGTCTACATCAACTGATGTTCCTGAAAATGCAGCATTAGAAACTGCGGTGGCTTTTTTTACAGTGATAGACAAAGATTCTGGGAAAAATGGAGAGGTGATATTAACACTTTCTGCGGATCTGCCTTTTAAAATAAAACCTTTGAAAAATCACTATTCGTTGGTCACAGATCAATTGCTGGACAGAGAGAAGATCTCTCAATATGTCATCCAAATGACTGCAAAGGATTTGGGTTCCCCTACTTTGCAAACGCACGTTACATTTAGCCTAAATATATCTGACATTAATGATAATCCCCCACTTTTCCTGCAAGCTAATTATGATGCTGTTATACATGAAAATAAAGAACCTGGTAGTTTTTTATGTGCGGTTTCTGCATTTGATTCAGATGAGGGAATTAATGCCGAATTAACATTTTCTATAGTGAATAGTAATATAGATGTTTTTTCTGTATCTTCACTTGTTTATATTGATCCTAAAAATGGTAATGTCTATTCCCAGCGTGCCTTCGACTATGAAAATATTCAGGTTTTTAAAATTACTGTAAGAGTAGAAGACTCGGGCTCTCCAAAATTATTTTCCAATGCCACTGTGTCTATATTTATATTGGATGTTAATGATAACTATCCAACTCTATTATACCCAAAATATACAAGAGAGCTAATCATAGATGAAAGAATTCCAAACTCTGCTTCCCCTGGTTATTTAGTCACAAAGCTCTCAGCAGTGGATTTAGATTCAGGTCACAATGCCTGGTTACTCTTTAGTCTCGTTGATGATACCGATACCACTTTATTTAAAGTATCTGCATACACTGGGGAAATTAGAACCATTAGAGAATTGCAAGAAACAGATTATAAAGAGCAACGTCTTGTCACTTCAATCAGTGACCATGGGGAACCCCCTTTGTCAACAACAGTCATCATACTTGTCAATGTAATTGAAAGCACGGAAGAAAAAAACTCTAAACCTCATGACTTTCTTACCAATTCGAAACCTGCTTCAGACGTGACCCTTTACCTGATCGTTTCTCTGGTGGCTATAAGCTTAGTTTCCCTTATTACCTTCATAATATTAATAGTCAAATGTCTAAACAAAGCAACGTATGGCAACAGTAGTGTTTGCTGTTTTACAAGCAGATCCTATTCAGATCAGTATGCAGATCAGTATAAACCAACACTTTACCTGAACACAGATGGGACCTTAAAATACATGGAAGTGCGGATGGTTCCCACAGATCCTCAGGGACAATGTTATCAAAACTGTTTCCAGGCAGCGGCCGAAACACCTAATGTCAGCATAATGAAGGCACAACATTGCCCCCAATTAAATGACTCTGTCAGTGAAATGAATGGGTGTGTTGACACAAACTGGCTAAATGACACACAACAGGTGAGTTGTTGACTTTTATTAATTGTGCAATACTTCATACTTCATCAAGCTGTGTAAAATTAAGTTTGACAGTAAAAAAAACAGTAGGGCTAAATACGTGCAAAAAGGTATTTTATTTAACGAATTACAATTGCTGAAATCTTGCGTTAAAAATAACTAGTGGCAATATTTACACCATTATTTTATACAACCTCAGAATGGAGTAAGTAATCAAAAATTGTAGGCGGTGAGCAGATACCATCAGAAAAGGTGGTGTAAAAATAATGATGTAAAAAGCAGCATGTCTTTCTGTACTCTTAAAATCAAAATGCAATCCACACATGTTTAAAGATGGCTTGTATTTTACCACATTTCATATCTACCTGTACCTCTCAATATGTTCTGACATGCTTTATAATTTGCATTGTGACTACTACTTATTTATTCACCTGTACCTTTCTGATGAGAATATTTCTCTGTATCCATCTGCCCTGTTTTCTAACAAATATAATGAAATTGGCCTGCACTATTTTCAAACATTCAGGATTTTATTTGGCTTTATTCCAGTCTGTGCTTTGAGTCGAGTACACTCAAGAAGATGAATGTTTCACATGCTTAATGCAGCCAAGTACTGATTTCCCTGTAGCACATGTAAATCTGTTATATGTAAAAGTCTACCGTATTTGCAAATGAAATAGTATAGAATAGTATTAATCCATTTTCGTGACCATATGCTCTGTGTTTTGACATTTCTTGCAAATAGGTTAAAGGAGAACTAAAGCTAGAAATTGTGTGCATTGACTTCTGTATCAGCCCAAGTCAACCAAAACCCTTTAGCAGTAAAGATCTGTGTCTCTAGAGATGCCCCAGTAGCTTTCTTCTTTTCTGCTGAATCATTGTTCCTGCTCTGTGCTGTTGTCAGTAACTGAGTTTAAGAACCCACTCACAATATATAGTACACATAGAATATAAATAGTACAATATAAGACTGATTAGTAATTAATACAGATAATTACTAAATGTCAGCTCAGAAACCAGTGCAATTAGCATCAGAATTTAATAATCAAACATGTAGCATCAGTTTATATTACAGACCAACCTCATTTTCTGCTTGATAATTTGCAACGACCCCTAAGCTTCGCTTCTCAAGAGCTGCTCAGAGCCAACTGAGCATGTGAGTGTCACAGACACTTTCCAAGATGGTGACCCACTGTGACAAGTTTGAAATCCTGGATCATTGCTGCTATTGACAAGCTGAAACTTTAGGCTGGTGCAATAAGTGCATTATACAATATAAAATATGGCATTTTTAGCCATAATAATTTTTAGGGTTTACTTCTCCTTTACTAATGCTGCAAATTCCCAAACTGCTCAGTAATCATTTTGATTCTATATGTAAATGATGTTTGACTTTCTAAATCACAGTAAAATATCAAAGTCTGCTTGATACTAAAGATTTTGATTATGTATAATTGTCATTCACCAATATGAAGAGCTATTAGACATTTGTAATAGGTTGTTATAACAGGGTGTGTTCTGAAACTCTAAGTAATGTTTGGGTTAGCTTGTTCTTTTGCTGTTTATCTGCCATTATTGCTAAACTGTTATATAAACTGTGGTTTATCTGATGCCAATACCTTTAATACATTGATGGCATTTATATATGATTTATGTATTATTTGTAATGTATATATTTTTAAATTTGTGGCGTCTAGGTGTGGGAAAACTGGCAAAATGTATGGGTAGTGTGGCACAGTGGCTGGAAGGGCTCTGGAGGGAAGGAATATCTCTTCCTAAATGCTCAGTGAGACAGAGCCTATATAAGGGGACGGGGACTGCGAGTGAAATCTCTGTCCAGAAAAAAGGAACAGGAAAATGCTCCTACATTTTCTATTTATATTACTAACTAAACGTTATTTCATACCAATTTATTACAAGGCTCTAATTGTTTAAAGACTAATACTATTCTCAGTAGTGTCTGTAGTAATTGCATTAGCTTTTGCATAGAATACTATTGATACAGTATAAATCTGAAAGGTATGTCTATATAAAATGTTGATTAACAATAGTATAAAATAACCAGATGCGATTTAGAGGGGGCATGTGGCTGTCACCTCATTGTTTGTAAATTGTACATTGACAGTATAATTTAAATATATATTCATATATCATAATGATTTTATGTTTTACATTCTATATAGATTCTTGGAACTGTAATGGGCACTTACTAATCTTGTAAATTCATATGCAAACCTGTACATGGTGCACTGGCTTAGCTAGTTTATTTGGGGTTGATATTTAATAAAGGAATCTTGAATTAATGTTTAGAGAGACAGGCCATAAACATGAGTGGGTTTCTTAGGCTAAGCATGATGCCTATAAGCAACCAACTTATAGGCAGTATTACTTCAGCTGGGATCAAGTGAAGCATATTAGAAGCAGATACCAGCATCTGTAAAAGTGCAGTTGTGGGTCAAGTGGTTGAAGAGAAATCCCCAAGAAAAGAAAAATATCACTGTCAAAAGTGGAGCTAATATAAAAGGTATATAGTATGTTCTATTCAAAGTCAGGTTAAATAGGAACCTACAAATGCCTCCGCAAGAAACTAGCTTTATGTCCACACATCATCATCAGAATATTTTCATAAAATTAAGAAATATTATATCAATCATAGCTACCAAAGCAGTACAAATAATTCAAATAATAACTTTTTTGGAGGATAAAACTGAGACCTGCTGATTTGTGCTTGGCTGCCTTTTTTCAATTTTTCCCTTTTTTTTTTCGATTGGCATTTGGCATCTACTTTTATAGTGTGTCTGTTATGAGGTTTGATATGGTAACATGTATACAGTGTATGTATGTAATATCTGTTTATCTTGAAAATGAGGCATATAAGCATCTGATGTAGTGATGGGCGAATTTATTCGCCAGGCGCGAATTCGCGGCGAATTTGCGCGATTTGCCGCCAGCGAATAAATTCGCGAAACTCCCGCGAAAATTCGCGGCAAAAATTCGCCGGCGTCAAAAAAAAATTTCCCGAAAAAACGGACGCCGGCGTCAAAAACGAGACGCCGGCGCCGTTTCGCGAATTTCGCGCGAAATTCACGAATTTTTCGGCGACGCGAAACGGCGCAAATTCGCCCATCACTAATCTGATGTAACAAAACTTTTATGTTGCCGTTATGGAGGTAGGCTTTTAGAACTTCTGAGGAAATCTGGCCATGTGAAACATAGCCCTTGTAGTTATGCCTTTATCTCATTTAGGGGCAAATTCACTATGCGCCGAAAATGCCCTAGTAATGGCTTCACTGCACTTCGCCACACTTGTTTCGCCAGGGCTGCACAAATTCAAGAAGATCCGAAGTTGCGCACAGGTTACAGAACGGTTGCGAAGTTGCGCTATCGATAATACGATAAGCAGTCCAAAGTTGCGCTAGCGATGCCTAATTAGCATACGGCGTGCAGTTAAAGTACAATGAATGTGTATGCTGCAGCAACTACATTACACTACACAAGGCCAGGGAAACTTAATAAAATGTAATAGAGGTCTTATATTGCCCTACACATGTGCCCACTGTATAGTTTAGGTGCCAAACGTAAGGGGGAAGGAGGGTACCCCAAAAAAAATTTACAATCTTTTTCAGCCTATCAATCAGTAAAAAGTAAAAAAAACGCCAGCATTTTTTGGGACTTCAACTTTTTTTTGACAAACTCCTATCTACTACCAGCTACCAGCACTTTGCCTGGTCTGAGCTGATGAAGTAAAGTCTGGCGCAAGAGGTAAAGTTCAGTAAAATCCACAGTTAGTGATTTAGCGTAGTTACGTCCCTTCGCTAGAGCCCAACTTCGCCTGGTGTAAGGGTGCGAAGTAGCGCTACATTATGTCTACTTCGCTAGCGAATTTACACCAGCACCCGTTAGTAAATCGGCAAAGTGGCAAAATGACGTAACGCTGGCAAATTTGCCCTTTAGCTTTTGTTTCAGGAACAGATTTATTTTTTTATGCTTTCATGCATATATATTTCTTGGATGGAGACAATAGTGTGCATGGTGATATTCTATGGTGATAATTCATTGCTTTTTAACTCAAGGAAGGAAGGGATGCACCCAGCACAATTGTATTAGTTGATGTACTTTACTGAAACATACAGTGTAACTTTGTACTATATTCTGGATATTTTTCAGTCAGTTTCAGCCAAACGTTTTCAAAGCCAGAGTAAAAGAAAAAATGTGTTTGCAATGTACCGTTTTTAAAAAAAAAGTAAATTAGACAATGAAGTTAGCATTGTTGGCCAGAAGAGGGCAGACCTGTATTTCTATATGTTTAGCTACAAATTTAGACTGTTACTTCTTCTACTCTCCACCCCCTAGCTCAGTGAATCACCCTCCCATCATTTCAAAGACACGGTATCAAAATCTATTGTCTCCGATGGGAGTCCAGTGGGCACATTCAATTTTCTATTAAGGATTTATACCTTTTTTCAAAGGACTACAATTGAGGATACAAAGAAATTGGAATATACTTTAATTAGAAATATATTTGGATGATTTCACAAAGGAAGGACCTAAGATATGGACATCTTTAGCTGTCCGAAGGCATGGAAATGGCAGGTAGTGTTTTCCTTTTTCTTCTGCAGCTGGGGCTGGGTCTCTGGGCAGATTCGTTATACCATTGTAGAAGAGTCAAAACCAGGATTCATTGTGGGAAATGTAGCTCGGGATTTGGGACTTAATCTAGCAGATATATATAAAGGAGGACTGCATTTGGGATCTGATGGAAGCAGAAGACATTTTGTTGTGAATCAAGCAAATGGAGAACTAACAGTGCAAGAAAGGATAGACAGAGAGAGCCTTTGTGGATCCAGTTCTAGCTGTGTAATTCCTGTTGAAATTGTTGCTGAAAATCCATTCAAACTTTTTAGCCTAGAAATTGAAATTTTGGACATCAATGATAATTCCCCAGTTTTCTTAACTAATGATCGTATTGTTAAGATCACAGAGCTAGTAGCAAGCCCTGGTGTTAGATTTCCTTTAGAGATTGCTCAGGATCCTGACGTGGGAATCAATGGCATTAGCCAGTACCAAATAAATGAAAATCATTTTTTTTCATTATCTGTGAAGAAGCGCAAAGATGGAACTCTCATCCCTGAACTGGTATTAGAAAGGGTTCTTGATAGAGAAGAAAAGCATGAACATAAACTCATTTTAACTGCAATTGATGGTGGTGTACCAGCCAGATCAGGATCTTGCCAAATTACTGTTATTGTTTTAGATATCAATGACAATCCACCAGTATTTGATAAGTCAAATTATAAAATAAAATTATTAGAAAATTCAAAATTAAATACAATATTAATACAACTTAATGCTACAGATTTGGATGAGGGAACAAATGCTGAAATAGAATATTACTTTGATGACCATACATCTGATTCTACAAAGGAATTATTTAACTTAAATTCACAAACTGGGGAAATATATGTTAAAGCATTAGTGGATTTTGAAGAATCAAATTTTCATGAACTATCTATTCAAGCAAAGGATAAAGGAGTCCCTGAACTGGAAGGACGCTGCTTGATACAAGTGGAAATAGAAGATGCAAATGATAATCCCCCAGAAATAATTCTGACATCTGTGTTAACTGATGTTCCTGAAAATGCAGCCTTAGCAACAGAAGTAGCCTTTTTTACAGTGAGAGATAGAGATTCTGGGAAAAATGGAGAGGTGAAATTATTACTTTCACCAAACTTGCCATTTAAAATAATGCCATTGAAAAATCATTATTCCTTGGTGACTGATGGATTTCTGGACAGAGAGAAAGTTTCTCAATATTCTATCCAACTGATTGCTATTGATTTGGGTTCTCCATCTTTGCAGACACAAACTACAATAACCTTTAATATATCTGATATTAATGATAATGCCCCAGTATTCGCACAAGCTCATTATGAAGCATTCATAAAAGAAAACAATGACCCAAGTAGTTTATTATATACAGTATCTGGATTTGATAAAGATGATGGCATCAATGCTCATTTAACTTACTCTTTAGTTGATTATAGTATAGATGGCTCTTCAGTTTCCTCTTTTGTTTACATTAACCCCCAAAATGGTCACATATATGCTCAGCGTGCCTTTGATTATGAGCATATTCAGGTTTTTCCAATTACTGTAAAAGTAGAAGATTCTGGGTTTCCGAAATTATTTTCCAACGTGACATTATATGTGTTTGTATTAGATGCCAACGATAACTATCCAACTCTATTATACCCAAAATATTCAAATGAACTTATTACTGGTGAAACTATTCCTAAATCTGCTTCCCCGGGTCATTTAGTTGCAAAAATATCTGCAGTCGATTTAGATTCTGGCCACAATGCTTGGCTACTCTTCAGTCTAATTGAAGATACAGATGCCACATTATTTAAAGTATCTTCACACACAGGGGAACTTAGAACCATTAGAGATTTGCAAGAAACTGACTCTAAAGAGCAACGTCTTGTTGTTTTGATTACTGACCATGGAGAGCCTTCCCTGTCAACAACAGTAACTATATTTCTCACTATAGTAGATAATCTAAAAGATGAAAGCCATAAATCTCACAATTTCATTATCAAGTCTAAGCCAACATCAGACATGACCCTATACTTAATTATTTCTCTTGTGGCTGTTAGCTTAGTTTCTCTCATGACATTTATCATATTGTTGGCAAAATGTCTGAAAAGAGAACATTATGACAACAGTAGTGTCTGCTGTTTTTTAAAGAAATCCCATTCAGATCAGTATGCAAATCAGTATAAACCAACACTTTACCTAAACACAGATGGAACCTTAAAATACATGGAAGTACGTATGGTTCCCCCAGAATCCCAGCCACAGTGTTATCAAACTTGTTTTTATCCGGCAACAGAGAAACCCAACTTTAGCTTAATGGAATCCCAAAATGGTATCTCTTGTGAGAATGAAGGCTCTTTTGAAGCAAACTGGATTAATGATCCAAACCAGGTGAGAAAGAACATTTTACTATTTATCTTGGCGAAATTGATCATGTCTAATTAAAATACACTATTTAATCTACACAAATCGTACATATTTTTAGGCCTCATTGATAAAACTTTTGTTTTAATACTTTTACAGTTTACTTTACTTTGCATTGTATGTATGCTCATTTATGCCTAATCAGCACAAATAAATGAGTCATAATAAGTCATGTTCTATTCTGTATACAGTATCCACCAAAAGGGATTATTGTATTAATTCTATTATTGTATAATTATTTTTTAATTCTTCGCCTGAAATTGCTGAGTGGAACATGTAAATAGGCCACAGAATGTCACCAGTTTTTGTAAAGTCATATAATTTACACCTATTCTTTATAATTCAAAGTAATATAAATAATTTTGCATTTCCTAGACACGGTTAACCCTTCTTCCTTTAAACAGAATAATGTAATTTCAGAACATTCAGAGTATTTATATAATATTGAAGAGGTTCATCAAAAGTTACACCATCAAAATATATTTACTGGTGTTTGAAAATATATTTCATTTGCAAAAGGTTCCAAAATATTACTATTAAACCTGAATCTTTATTATATTTATATTACCGTATATACTCGAGTATAAGCCGACCCGGGTATAAGCCGAGGTACCTAATTTTACCTAAGAAAACTGGGAAAACTTATTGACTCGAGTATAAGCCGAGACACAACTACAGCCCTGTCTCTCAGCAGCGCACATTCTGCCAAAGCGACCCCCCAAGTGATCAACCGGACTTTTTTTTGCAAAGTTGATGGTGACAGAGAATTGCCAAATGGATTAATGTGTGCATTGTCCCACTGTCCCTCTACTATGTGCAGAGGGTGCTGTGTGATATTGCCATCACTGTTAATCTTTCGTATAACCAATAGAGGGCACTGTGTGATATTGCCATCACTGTTAATCCTTCATATAACCAACAGAGGGCACTGTGCGATATTGCAGTCACTGTTATTCTTTCTTATAACCAACAGAGGGCACTGTGTGATATTGCAGTCACTGTTAATCTTTCATATAACCAACAGAAGGCGCACTGTTATTCTTTCATATAACCAACAGATGGCGCTGTGTGATATTGCAGTCACTGTTATTCTTTCATATAACCAACAGAGGGCGCACAGTTATTCTTTCATATAACCAACAGATGGTGCTGTGTGATATTGCAGTCACTGTTATTCTTTCATATAACCAACAGAGGGCGCACTGTAATGTGTCTCCCAGCAGCGCACATTCTGCCAAAGCGACCCCCCCAGCGATTAACCGGACTTTTTTGCAAAGTTGATGGTGACAGAGAATTGCCAAACGGATTACTGTGTGCATTGTCCCACTGTCCCACTACCATGTGCAGAGGGTGCTGTGTGATATTGCCATCACTGTTAAAATTTCGTATAACAATAGAGGGCACTGTGTGATATTACCATCACTGTTAATCCTTCATATAACCAACAGAGGGCGCTATGTGATATTGCAGTCACTGATATTCTTTCATATAACCAACAGAGGGCGCTGTGTGATATTGCAGTCACTGTTATTCTTTCATAAAACTAACAGAGGGCACTGTGTGATATTGCAGTCACTGTTAATCTTTCATATAACCAACAGAGGGCGCACTGTTATTCTTTCATATAACCAACAGATGCCGCTGTGTGATATTGCAGTCACTGTTATTCTTTCATATAACCAACAGAGGGCGCACTGTTATTCTTTCATATAACCAACAGATGGCGCTATGTGATATTGCAGTCACTGTTAATCTTTCATATAACCAACAGAGGGCGCACTGTTATTCTTTCATATAACCAACAGAGGGTGCTGTGTGATATTGCAGTCTCTCCCCAAGTGAACTGTTGGTATAGGAATGATTAAAAGTGACTGCAATCTCAGCTGCTGCCCGCTGACTCGAGTATAAGCCGAGGTAAACTTTTTCAGCACATTTTGGATGCTGAAAAACTCGGCTTATACTCGAGTATATACGGTATTTAGAAAAGCTGTGTTACTTCCACAAAGTGTAAATAAGAGGATTAAGAATTCCAGGCACTGGATGAGTGACCATTTTTACATAGCTATCATGTGCTCAGATGTAAAATCATACATTTCTATGAGAAATTTCCACAAACCTTGATCAATTTGCCATTTTGTTTTTTTAGTAGCACAATACATGACATTCTTTTTCATTTAATATACTTTTAAAGGCCCATTTATCAAAGGTTGAATTTTGAATTCATGTGAATTTTTTTAAATTCGAATATTACAAAATGTGAATGTCTAACATCCAATCAACATTTGAATTGTATTCAAATTCGTATTTGATTCGTATTCAATTCGTACGAATCAATTTTTCTCCCGAAAGAAAAACTCAAATGTCAGGAAGGCTATTAACATCTCAAAATGGCTCAACGGCCCTTTGCCATTGTCTTATAAATTAACTTGGCAGGTTTTAGGTGGCGAATATTCAAATTAGCTTGAATAATAGGATATAAAGCACACCATCCTCAGGCTTTGCCTTTAAAACATTTTATTCCAGCGGAATTCACACACAAGCTTTTGGGGGAAAATCCCTTCCTCAGGTGAGCGGAATTCACACACAAGCTTTCGGGGGAAAACCCCTTCCTCAGGTGAGGAAGGGGTTTTCCCCCGAAAGCTTGTGTGTGAATTCTGATGGAATAAAATGTTTTATAGGCAAAGCCTGAGGATGGTGTGCTTCATATCCTATTATTCAAGATAAGGAATTTGTCTGACTTGGGAGTGGATGCACCCTGAAACAGTAAGTGGTGTGCTGAAGAAAAATTGTTTTTTGGAATATTCGAATTAGGACTGTTACCATGGTCGAGTGGTGATAAATCTCACATTTTGAATTTACATTCGAGTAGGGAGATTAAAATTTGAATGTGTGAATTATGACACTCAAAAATTCAAATTTGAATTTACTATATGACCCTTGATAAATTCTGCTCCTTAATGTTAAAATGACATGGATCTTTTTATTTTGCATCTGATGCACTAAAATAATATTTAGGGGCAGATTTATCAAGTGTGAAATTAGAGCTTGCCACAGAAAAACTCGCCCAATTTCTATTCATTTGTTTGGGATTTTTAGAAGCATATTAATCAAATGGTGAACTATGCCTTGATCTGCCCCTAAGTCTATAGGATGCATTTAGCATGATAAACTATTTTGATTGACATGACAGCAAAAAGAGTGAATTAATATTAAAATAAAATATTATTAATATTATTATAGTTTAGTCTTTGACAAGGAAGATTAATGGATATTTACATATTAGTCATGTAATTTTAGATTCATACCGATTTGTATGACAGGTAAAGCTACATACCTGTACTTTTGACATAGAAAGGTTATATTCTGCACCTTATCTATTAGCTATGAAAAGGGAATTGCTATATAAAGAAACTTTACTTACATCTGGAAGTTAGTTTTGGGATGGATATTAGTACTCAGTGCTACTGAACTGTGCAATGCACTAATAACCTATAGAAAATGTGGTGCTTCCCAAAGTAGTTCATGATGAACATCTGAAACATTGCTCAGTTTAGAAAATGTGTTTTGAATTTATTAAAACTTTCCTGAGTGACAGGAAAGCTCTGAAAGTCCCAAAAAAGTAGTAATTTGAATGCAAGGAATTCTTTTGTATTTCCCAGTTCAATATTTCATAAACGAGCATTAACACAAGTGTTAACCCTCTTGACCAAGCTGACCCAATGTTATACTTTTTTGAAGTATGCATATTGTTCAATTGAGTTTTCAATTGTTTAAAATGTGTCCTGTGTGGCATACAATTGTTCCAAAAGGCATAACTGTGAGAATGTACTCCATTAAAAAACACAACTCCAATACACTGCATATTGCTACTAAGTTGAACTGGTTTGTCGTCCTTATGTGCAAAAATGGCTTAATTCAAAATGTATTATTATTGGAACAATGCAGATCTGTTTGCATAAGAAATATTTAAAATGCATTATGGGTTACAAGCAAATAACATTCCAGGCTGTTAACCTTGTATGAGTAGTAATATTAATCCTTTTCTACAATGAGTAAACATCTTTGCAAACAGCACTGTGGCAGTCATAATGCTAGTGTACTTTATAGACAAGTTTGGTAAACAAATAAAATAGGACTAAACTATTTAGACTGACTTTTATTTCCTGTCATAATAACATAGATGGTTATATTTATTGTTACTTGTTTTAATCTGTATACACAATTCCTGATTATATGTTGTTGTACATGTATGGTAGCTATAAATAATCTTGGGTAAGAAAATATCTTGAGATAGGTTTTTGAATAACTATTCCACTTTTTTGCCTATACCATGGTTGAGCCTTGGGGTGCTATATTTTTAATTTATAATTTTTTTATAGTTGCCCATTAACGTAAATATTTTTTTTAACTATAAGTAGAGACAAGTTTCGATCACGATGGGGTCTTTGGGGTATATTTATCAAAAAGAGAAGTTAGAGATCGCCACTCTCCATTCATTTCTATGAGATTTTTTAAAAAGTATTTATCAATGGGTGAAAGTTCATCCTTTGATAAATACGCCTTTCAAATGGAGAGTGGCGGAATTTCACTCTAGAGGACTGTGATGATATCTAACTTCACTCTTTGATAAATAAACCCCTTTGTGTCTTGGTTTCAGAACCAAAATTGTTAAATCAACCAAATCTATTAATTCTTGCCATTATTGGTATTGATTATGTGTAATTACTTAGTTAATGTTTACATTTATTTATTCATATTTGTTTCATAAATAGTTCATTTAGCTCATACTGAATGATATATACTGTACCTTATAGTTCATAGACATTAGCTGTATTTGACACCAGAATGATTATACTCTGCAAATATGTTGTAAAATTATATTATTGCTGTTATTTTGAAGAACATTTACATTTCAAGAGATCTGTTAAGAAATTTACATTTCTGCAAGGACTTGAAAATAGGATATCGTTTGGGAGGTCACAAATGGTATAAAGTGACAGAGGTCCTGACTGATGGGGTTAAATATAATATTTGTATAAAAGAAAAAAGATCAGCTTTTGTTTTTGCTTGTTGTTTCTACATGTTCCTTCCACATTTCAAAAACATTACACTAGTTATATCACTAGTCTGGAAAAAGGATGGATTTCTCCATATACATCATATTTCAGTTCTACATGTAAATACATTATATAGTGAATAAAGTACCCCCTCTTGTAAAATATAAGGATATTATAAGTTACCGAGGAGTTTCATGACCATATAAAAACACGAGGCCGAAGGCCGAGTGTTTTTATACAGGTCATGGAACTCCTCGGTAACTTCTAATATCCTCATATTTTACAACTGGGGGTACTTTATTAATTATAATACACAAATTTTAGTGAGTCATGTGACAGAAATTGCATCACTACTCACCGTTTATAACTGATGACATCACTACTCACCGTTTATAAGGATATAATTTACAAGATATTCATGGCTTTTGTGTATTATATAAATAATAATACCAAGGAGTGGCGTTTGGGACCCCTGGAACACTGTATAAGATCCATTAATTTTTAGTCATTAGTGTTGCTATTTAAATAACATATAAAACTTTTAAGCTTTCTCTAAATTCTAAAGATTCTAAAGATCATAGAAGTATAGGTGTGGTTTTAGTTTTTGGTTAAACTTCTTAAAAATATATTCTTTGTCATCAACTTAGAATTCTACTGGGTCACAATGTTTATTAAAGTCATTGGGGCATATTAACTATTGTCTGCCACTACAATAGGACAATTTAACCCCTGTGACAAAAGAGTACATAAAGGACTTGCCGCGTTTGAGTACAGATTATTTTGTGCATCCTTTAAAATAGGTGCATGACTCTGCATGATGATGATGGAATTACACTCTCAAGGCCTACTCATCTTTAACTTGTGTTCCATTTCCAAACAAGTGTGAGTTTTCCACCCCTGTTAGAGTCCTGCACGGAACCAGTTTCTAAGACCCCTACTCGACTCGAACCCGCAAACCACAGCCCGCGACCCGAACTGCCCAATGGTCACCATTAAACAGGAAGTGATGTTGCTGCAAACAAGAAATTGCATCATCAAAAGTGGGCAGGGTCAGAAACAAGTTTTGTAAAATTTTAAAAGGAGTAAAATATAGACAATATGACATAAGATAAGAAATTCAAATGAGACCCGCAACCCGACCCGCCACCCAACCCGCAGACCCAGTACCTGCATCTATATCCAAACCTAAAAAATCCTACCCTCATTCCACAGGGTACACGTATTTTTTGTGGGTAACCCACGGGTACCCGACCTGCTGCAGGACTCGACCCCTGTTACATAGCATGCATTAAACAGCAGACAAAATTAAATAAAAAATTTAAATTTGAGGTGAGAACAGTAGGGCTGTGATTCTGGCAAAATGCTATATTGTAGGAAAAGGCATGGTCATCTGTACTGATTTTTGCATCTAGCTCTTTGCTCCCATTAATAGAGCCCCTTGTCTTATTATTAAAGAAGAACAGTTCATCTACCAAGAATTAACAATATAGTGTGATGTAATTGCCGTTTTTGCATATCCTGTATAAAGGTTGTAAAGATAATAAATCCAATTCTAGTTTAAATCTTCTCTTTACTATATTATTATTAATAAGGACTGAATCTTCTGGTTGTGAAAGCAGTCTGGGCAGAGATGCAAAGAATTTCCTCTGATAAAAGGGAGATATTAATTTAAAAGTGATTTAGAATAAATAATATGTTGATTTTACATTTTGACTTATCTTTGGACTAAGAAGAAAGCACTAGTTTAGTTTATTATAAGACCTTTTTTACTAGCGCCTCCGCAGTTGTGCGACTTTTGCCATAGTACTGTGAACATTGGCAACTTTTATTGAAGGGACCTGTTTCTAAAGCTACTTCTTACACTAACACATGTTGGCATGAAGCGCTAATGTGATTTGCTAGCCTGTTCTGATGAATAACATACAATACACCTATTGATGTGTTCTCATAGTGGCCTGCGTCAATAGAACTGGGTCTAGAGAGTGAGATGCAGATATCATTTTGACACAGGGCACCAGCAATTACAACATCCTGACACGGAAAATTTCAAGCAAAAGTGCATCTGCACACTAAAAAGTAAAATTGCATACATTTTACTGCACATTTTATTGTTTTTGGTTCCATTGCTTCATTGCAGATAAAAACATGGCAACTTTTGCTTGAAATTGCAGATTACACACAGCAGTTGTGCTAGTAAATGAGCCCTATTGTATATTTTTGGTAAAGGCTAGATTAGAAGCAATTTTATGTCCGAAGCGTTGCAATAATTCACCATTAATGATTTTAATTAAAAAAAAACATGCAACATGTACGTGAATACACACATTAATTTTTGCACATATATACATATTAAACAAGTTTTTTTAAATGTAAGTAAAGTTCAGCACTATGACCAGGAGATGGCAGACCTGAATCATTTCTTCAGCTACAAAGTACATCTATTGCTCTAAGCCTCCCATTCTCCTCCTCCTGGTTCAGTGATTCACCCTCCCATCGTTCCACTGACACAAAGGGAAAAGCCATTGCTCTGATGAAAATCCAGTGGATATTTACTCTGTATGGGATTTTTATCTTTTTCAAGGACTGACATCTAAACTACATACTTATGGGATTTTAATAAGAAACACTTTGAATAATATCTCCCAGGAAGGCCTAAAGATATGGACATCCTAAGCTCAACAAAGGCTTGGAAATGGCAAGTAGTATATTGCTATTTACTTTGTAGCTGGGGTTGGGTCTCTGGGCAGCTTCATTATTCTATCGTTGAAGAGTCAGAACCTGAATCTTTTGTGGGGAATGCAGCTCAGGATTTGGGAATACACCAGACAAATTTATACAAGCGGAGACTGCATTTAGGATCCGAGGGAACCAGTAGACATTTTGCCATGAATCAAGCTAATGGAGCTCTAACTGTGAAAGAAAAGGTAGACAGAGAGAGCCTTTGCGCATCCAGCTCAAGCTGTTTTTTGCCTGTTCAAGTTATTGCTGAAAATCCTTTAGAGGTTTTTAGTCTGGAAATTGAAATTTTGGACATAAATGATAATTCACCTAGTTTCTCAAAAGCTGATCACATTATAACAGTTACCGAGATTCGTGCAAACCCTGGTGTTCGGTTTCCTCTAGAGATTGCAAAGGATCCAGATGTTGGTGTCAATGGTATTAGTCAGTATAAAATAGATACAAACCCATATTTTTCATTGTCTGTGAAGAAACGCAAGGATGGGACACCTATTCCTGAGCTTGTACTGGAAAAGGCTCTAGACAGAGAAGAAAAAAAAGAGCATAGACTCATTCTCACTGCTATTGATGGTGGTGAACCAACCAGATCAGGATCTTGTCAAATAACTGTTATTGTTTTAGATTTCAATGATAACCCACCAGTGTTTTCTCAGTCAATTTATAAGGTAACACTATTAGAAAATTCAAAATCTAACACTCTTTTAATCACACTGAACGCTACAGATTTGGATGAGGGAAAAAATTGTGAAATAGAGTATTACCTTGATGACCATACTTCAGATCTTGCAAAGGAATTGTTTAGCTTAAATTCCCAAACTGGTGAAATTTTTACCAAAGGATTAGTGGATTTTGAAGAATCAAAGTTCCATGAGCTATCAATTAGAGCAAAGGATAAAGGATTTCCTGAATTAGAAGGGCGATGTCTGCTTCACGTGGAAGTTGAAGACATGAATGATAATTCACCTGAAATAATATTAACCTCCATGTCAACGTCTGTGCCTGAAAATGCAACCCTAGACACTGCTGTGGCTTTTTTTACAGTGAGAGACAGGGATTCTGGGAGAAATGGAGAGGTTAAACTGGAAGTTTCCGATAATATGCCATTTAAAATTAAACCATTAAGCAATCACTATTCTTTGGTCACAGATGGGTTACTTGACAGAGAGAAGATCTCTCAGTATTCTGTGCAACTGATTGCTACTGACTTGGGTTTTCCTGCCTTGCAGACACAAACCACAATCATCCTGCATGTTTCTGACATTAACGATAACCCCCCAGTTTTTCTACAAGCTCACTATGATGCATCTATACAAGAAAATAATGAACCAGGAAGTTTATTATGTGCAGTATCTGCATTTGATTTAGATGAGGGTGTCAATGCAGGCTTAATATATTCTATAGCTGAGAGAAATATAGATGGCTCTCCCATTTCTTCTTTTGTTTACATTAATCCCCAAAATGGTAATATCTACGCCCAGCGTGCCTTTGATTTTGAACATATTCAGGTTTTCCAAATAACAGTCAAAGTAGAAGACTCTGGATTTCCAAAATTATTTTCCAGCGTTGAAGTGTCTATATTTGTACTGGACATAAATGATAACTACCCCACTGTGCTTTATCCGGTTTATTCAAATGAGCCCATTATTAGTGAACTGATACTGAAGTCTGCAGCGGCTGGGTATTTAATAACAAAAATATCAGCGGTGGATTTTGATTCAGGTCACAATGCTTGGTTGCAATTTCATTTTAACGAAGACGCTGATTTCAAGCCCTATAGAGTTTCTGCAAACACAGGAGAAATAAGAACTATTCAAAGTCTAGAAGACGTGGATAATTCAGAGCAACGGCTTGTTATTTTGGTCAGTGACCATGGGGAGCCTCCTCTGACAACAACAGTCACTGTACTTATTAATATAGTGGAGAGTGTTATTCAAGAAAGCTCTAAATCTCATGCTTTGCTTCCAAATTCCGCACCCATTACAGATATAACATTGTATCTTATTATTTCTTTGGTGGCAATCAGTTTGGTTTCCCTTGTTACATTTACCATCTTATTGTTTAAATGTTTTAAAAGAGAAAGCTATACCAGTAGCAAAGGCTGTTGCTTTATGAGTAGAACACAATCTAAGCAATATGCTGACCAGTACCAGCCAACTCTTTATTTAAACACTGATGGGACCCTAAAATACATGGAAGTGCGGATGGTTCCGCCAGAATCTCAGGCACAATGTTATCAGGCTTGTTTCCCTCAAGCAACAGGGAACCCTGACTCTAGTCAAACAAATGCACAAGCTTTTCCACCACCCACCTCTTTTCCACCACCCACCTCTTCAGAAACAAGCTGGCTAAATGAGCTAAATCAGGTAAGGGCTGCATTATTTATTTATTTAAATGCAACTTTATTTTAGACAAACACAGGCTACAATGTTAAGTGATACTGTCATTTTAAGTGTAGTGACCTAATAAGCATTGTAAATGTGTTATACTTACAAGCACCTCTGTACAGAGTTGCATTGGGGTTGCTGCAAGTTCCCCATGGTCCTGCTACTAAAAAAAGATTGGCGAGTTTCAGGTGTGCAGAAAATGTGTCCGGATCCTTAACTGTATTAATCTGTTTTTGTATATGCTTGGTTTTTTTAAAATAGTTTGCTGGAATCTATATCTTTAAAAATGGTCTACCTTATGGAAGTAGCAGAGTATGGACTACATGGACTCCCTCATTCGCCTTTGTTTTTTTTTGGGGTTTTTTTGTATGCTGTGTGTGCAAGCACTGCCTAAACCCAGCATTTACTAAAATCCGAATTTATATAATTTTTTAAATAAAAAAACAATACCTGATTTTATCTTATTTATTATTTAAAAAGCTCTATTTAATTGGTTCAGGTAAAAACTTGATAAAATCTAGCAAAAACCCAAATCATATGATTTTTTTCTCGAATTGGGCTTTAATAAATATAAAAAAATTTGAGTTATAAATATAAAAAAACTCAAAATATATGAGTTTTGCCCCAAAAAGCCAGCGTTTAGTAAATAGCCCCCAAAATGTAAATGTGGTGGATTTTATTCCTTAACATAGGTGCTAAATTATACCTGTGTCATTCACTATGTAGCCTGGTATAAGGTACATTTTACATTGCAGTACTACACTGAAGCAACCGATATGAACCAATTAATAGTCAATGTTGATCAGTCTAGGGCAAATAAGAAATTGAAATGTAGGATCAATAGAAAGAGAAAACTTTATTTAAATGTTTTTTTTGTTTACACTTTACATTTTATTCAGTATCATATGGCTTACTATATAATCTCTATAGAATCATAATGGGTTTGCTAATTTGTGTAGCACTACTCAGAAAATATTATCCTTATAGTTTGCTTACAGTATGTGAAATGAGCCATTAAAAAACACATATAATCAACTTTATACACATTTTTATCTTGAATGCTTGGAATCTGGAGGTTTCCAGTCAATGAATCTTTCTGTAATTTGGATCTCCATACCTTGCTTTTGTCTAAAAATAATTGAAAGATAAAATAAACAGAATATGTTTTTTTTAGCCACCAACATGGATTCATGCAGCTCAGTTGGGATCAAGTAATAGGTACTGTTTTATTGTAACAGAGAAAAAGGATTATTTTCTTTGGAGGCTATGCAAGATGACCTCCCCACAATTTGGAGCTTTCTGGATAATGGGTTTCCAGATAACGGATCCCATACATGTACTTTAAACTTTTTTCTGCATAGTTAGAATGAAGAATATTGCATTTTCACTTACCTGATTATCTTGATTAATTTCAACCATTTTAGTAAGGCTGAAAAATATGCTGCATTTTTACTTTTTGATTTATGCTTATAATTTATTTTAGTAACATAGACAAAAACAGTGGAACAGAATAGCTTATTGTCGTGGAAGTTCTGATCTTTTTGTTAGCACTTACTAATAAATAGCAAATTTATCACGTTATCAGAAATTGAAAAATTAAATCTCTGTAAGACTGGAAAGTACCTTGCTGATATAGCTGAAGTTTTTTAAAAGTATTTATTGTAATCTGCTGTAATGAACTGCGCCCATGGGTTCTCTTCAAGACACTGCATGCTAAACATTATTTTAGACTGTACTATTAAATATATACATAATGCATATGAGACATTAATATCCTGTAAATTATATCCTTATAAACAGCTCTTAGTGATGTCATTATAATCGGTGCTTACTCAAGTCGTAATCATAACTCATAATTCACTAAATCCTGTGTATTATAATAAATACTGTACCCCCTTATTTTAAAATATGAGGATATTAGATTTCAACTCAGAGTTCCATGATCTGTATAAAAGCACTCTGTCTTCAGCCTTTTGAGGGGGGTGCTTGTATGTGGAGGATTTTGCTGTGAACAGACAATATGCGGTCAAATGAGCTCTCCATGCAGGTGAAACAGTCCATCCTTAAGCTGCAAAAACAGAAAAAACTATCCGAGAAAGTGCTACAATATTAGGAGTGGCAAAATCTACAGTTTGGTACATCCTGAGAAAGAAAGAAAGTACTGGTGAACTCAGCAACGCAAAAAGACCTGGACGTCCACTGAAGACAACAGTGGTGGATGATGGCAGAATCATTTCCATGGTGAAGAGAAACCCCTTCACAACAGCCAAACAAGTGAACAACACTCTACAAGAGGTAGGCATATCGATATCCAAGTCTACCATAAAGAGAAGACTGCATGAAAGTAAATACAGAGGGTGCACTGCAAGGTGCAAGCCACTCATAAGGATCAAGAATAGAAAGGCTAGATTGCACTTTGCTAAAAAAAAAAAAACATCTAAAAAAGTCAGCACAGTTCTGGAAAAACATTGTTTGGACAGATGAAACCAAGATCAACCTCTAGCAGAATGATGGCAAGAAAAAAGTATTGAGAAGGCGTGGAACAGCTCATGATCCAAAGCATACCACCTGATCTGAGCTGAACACAATTGAGCAGCATTTCACTTGTTGAAGACTAAACTTCGGACAGACAGGCCCACAAACAGCAACTGAAAGCCGCTGCAGTAAAGGCCTGGCAGAGCATTAAAAACCCCAGAATCTGGTGATGCCCATGAGTTCAAGACTTCAGGCTGACATTGCCAGCAAGGGGTTTTCAACCAAGTATTAGAAAATGAATATTTTACTTTCAGTTTTTTAATATTTCCAATTACTTTTGAGCTGCTGAAATGAAGTGATTGTGTTAAAAAAAGGCTTTATTTCATCACATCTTTATGCAATTTTGTTTGTTCAACCCACTGAATTAAAGCTGAAAGTCTGCAGTTCTACTGCATCTGAGTTGTTTCATTTAAAATTCATTGTGGTAATGTACAGAACCAAAATTATAAAAAAGTTGTCTCTGTCCGTGTGTGTGTGTAAATATATATGCATATAAATATATAATAAATAAAAAAAAAAAAAAAAAAAAAAAAATATATATATATATATATATATATATACTGTATAATATATATATATATATATATATATATATATATATATATATATATATATATATATATATATATATATATATATCTTGTTGTAGTGGACAGCACTCCGTTCCAAGTCCTTTACCTGGGTGCTCGGTAAGATTAGTATATAGAATAAAGAAGAGACCAGCAACACCAGGATTTCTGTGAGTAAAAAAGTGTTATTGCATATGTAACCATATGTAAGGTTACATTTGCAATAACACTTTTTTTACTCACAGAAATCCTGGTGTTGCTGGTCTCTTCTTTATTCTATATATATATATATATATATATATATAAAATTAATAAATAATATATATATATATATATATATATATATATATATATATATATATATAATTAATAATATATATATATAATTAATAATATATATATATATATATATATATATATATATATATATATATATATATATATATATATATATATATATATTCATATATAATGGATTTGCAGCAAACCATGGTTGGCAAACCCAAGGCAAAATTTTGCAGCGAAAAAAACACAGCAAGGTAATTAATATTTTATTGTAGTATTTTTTTTCTATTACAATTAATTTTATTGGCATAAAATGTTTTGTATGACTTTACAATAAAGAATAGACATTCTTTAGAAGAATACCATTCTGAAAGTTATCACAATTTGCCAGGAGAGGGCAGACATAGCATGCTAATCATGGATATTGGATGTAAATACTTTGTCCCTCCTCTCTCCGCCTCTGTCTCAGTGAATCGCCCTCCTTTTTCACTGACACACAAAGGAACACTGCTGTTCTAATACCAATACGGATATTTTGGAAACCAGAAAAATTATTAATTTATCTGTCAAAGCATCTGCAATTCGGAGACATGCACATGGGATTATAAAAGAATCCATATTTTCAACCATTCATTCAAGACCATTCAAGATATGGACTCCATAAAGGCTTGGAAATGGCAAGTGATGTGTTCATTTTTCCTTTGTAGCTGGGGCTGGGTCTCAGGACAACTCCATTATTCTGTCGCAGAGGAATCAGCACCAGGCACATTAGTAGGGAATATAGCACATGATCTGGGATTAAAACAGGCTGATATTAATCAACGCAGACTGAGTTTGGGATCAGAAGAAAATAGCCAATATTTTTTTGTTGACCAGAAAACAGGAGCTCTGACTGTGAATGAGAGGATTGACAGGGAAAGCCTATGTGGGTCCATTTTAAGGTGTGTATTGCTTTTGGAAATAGTTATTGAAGACCCATTAGAACTGCTTAGTGTGGAAGTCGAGATTTTGGATATAAATGATAATTATCCAGTTTTTAGCAATGCAAATCAGGTTATAAAAATTACAGAGTTACTTACTAGCCCAGGTGTTAGGTTCCCACTAGAAATTGCACAGGATGCAGATGTAGGAATTAATGGCATCAGCCAGTATAGACTGAATCCAGATCCAAATTTCTCTTTGTCTGTAACAAACCGAAAGGACGGAACTCTCATTGCAGAACTCATTCTGGAGAAAATTCTAGACAGGGAAGAATCAAAAGAACATAAACTTACTCTAACTGCATTTGATGGTGGGGAACAAGCAAGAACAGGATCTTCCCAAGTTACTATTACTATTCTGGATATCAATGACAACCCACCAGTGTTTGATCAGCCTATTTATAAAATCAAGTTACAAGAAAATCTGCCTTTGAAATCTTTAATTATAAAACTGAATGCTACAGATATAGATGAAGGTACTAATGGTGAGATTCAATATTCATTTGATCACCATACATTGGATTCAGCAAAAAGAATATTTGATTTACATCCAGACACTGGTGAAATATTTATAAAGGGAATTGTTGATTATGAGGAGTTGAATTTCATCGAGTTGTCAGTAAAAGCTGTTGATAAAGGACTTCCAAAACTCGAGGGACGCTGCCTTATCCAGGTTGAGGTAGAAGATGCAAATGACAATACCCCAGAGATTTTGTTTACCTCAAAAACAAATAACGTGCCTGAAAATGCTCCTCTTGGAACAATTGTTGGGTTTATTACTGTGAAAGATAAAGACTCAGGAAAAAATGGAGAAATACAGCTAATATTGCCACCATACTTACCATTTCGGATTCAGCCTTTTAAAAGCAGGTACACTTTGGTCACTAGTGAATATCTGGACAGGGAAAAGATTTCCCAGTACACTATTGAACTTGTAGCTTCGGACTTGGGCTCTCCTCCATTAATTAATAAAACTGTTATAGTTCTGAATATTTCAGATATTAATGACAATGCTCCAGTGTTTGCTCAGTCTATGTACAGTGCATACATAAAAGAAAATAATGAACCAGGTACTTTATTGTGTACTGTATCTGCTTTTGATGTAGATGAAGGATCAAATTCAAATCTAGATTATTCTATAGCTGAAACCCAAGTGTATGGATCTACTATAGCTTCTTTTGTTTATATCAACTCCAATACAGGTCAAGTTTATGCCCAGAGTTCTTTTGATTATGAACAGTTTCAAGTACTACAAATCACTGCAAAAGTACAAGATTTAGGATCTCCTCAATTATACTCTAATGCTTCCATCTTTATTTTTGTTTTGGATACAAATGATAACAAACCCTCTTTGCTATATCCAGAAACTTCAGTGGAATTTAGCAATAAACAAGAAAAACTTTCAAAATCTGCATCGGCTGGTTATTATGTAACTAAATTATCTGCTGTTGATCTGGACTCAGGTCACAATGCTTGGCTTACCTACACTATCCTTGAGTCTACCACTCCTACACTTTTTGAGATCTCTAGTTATACGGGAGAAGTCAGGACTGTACGAAGTGTCCAAGAGACAGATAGCACTGAACAAAGCCTTGTTATTTCCATCAGTGACCATGGTGAACCCACTTTATCAACAACCGTTACCATATTTATAAATATAGCAGACAACACTGAACAGGAGATACCAAAATCTCAAGAACTTTTAAAAAATCCCACATCGACTGACTTGACATTGTATCTTATTATTTCTCTGGTGGCCATCAGTTTAGTTTCCCTTGTTACATTTACGATTCTGCTTTTTAAATGCTTAAAAAAGGATGGCAATGGGGAAAACTGTGGCTTGTGCTTTTCAGTTAAATCACAGCCAAATAATTATTTAGATCAGTATAAACCAACACTTTATTTAAATACTGATGGAACATTAAAATATATGGAAGTAAGGATGACTCCTGCAGAACAAGGTCAGTGTTACCAAACATGTTTCCCTATGGCCACTGAACCACATGATTTTATATTTACAAAGCCTCTTGATTTCTCTCGGTCGACTGAGCCCTCCTCAGACAGTAGGTTGTTAACAGATCCAATCCAGGTGAGCTAGTGCTATTTTTTTTTATTTAAATATGTTGTATTTCACTACATTTTATACATGTCAGAATTCATTGTTCTGCAGTTTCTCACTACAAAATATTCTTTCATATCTTTCAAAATATTATTTCACAACAAATGGCCTCCAAATTTTGCAGTATCATTTTGGGCTTCTTGTTTTCCATTTTCAGTTGCTGATCTGTGCCTTTAGTTAATACCAGATGTCTGTGTTAATGCAGTCAGTGTTTTAATTAACAGATTTCAGGTGCTTTATAAAATATTGGCCGTGCAGTTACAGTACATATCTGTCTACTAGTTGCATAGTTTAATAGTTGTGATGAAAAGACTTTGAATTCATGCTAACATGGCTATATTAATTTGTTTAATTAAACTAGGCTTGCTTCGGTGTTTATTTATCTGTATTCACTAGAATAATACCCTGTAATTTATTATGTATAATTTAATCCATAAATAGTAATTTATAAATTATTTTGGTTTAAGTTTATTTTTAATTATACAGATAATTATTTGCGAGAGATTTCAGTGGTGTCAGTAGTGTCACGAAAATAACTGTAAGGGGTTATTTACAAAAATTCTGGAAAAAATTGTTATTTTTTTGTAGAAAATCTGACCTGTAAAAGATCACAAATTTTTTTAGAATTTTTTAAACCCCAAGGATGGAAAAGATTGAATCAGAAAATCTGGAATGTCAGACCTGTCAAGGTTGCATATTAGTCAATGGGAGAAGTCCCAATGATTGTTTTCGTGCAATACCCCAAAGTTTTCAAAGTTTTCAGGCAAAAAAGCATAAGAAATCTGAATTTTCAGGTGACAAATCTGAAAAAACGTGAAAATCTGATTTTTTCCCACAAAGCAAATAATAAATAATAAAAAACCTGAGCATATTTGATCAGAGTTTGTAACAGAAAATGTTGAGATAAAATCGGAATTTGCTTAATAAACCCCTAAGTGTCTATAATACATATTTAATAAATGTAAACAACTGTAACATTGATTAAATATCTTTATAACATTATACAGTTTAGAAAATGCAATATACTTGCAATAAACCTGTAATATAGTACTAACACAAATGAAAAAATTGATCTTACAGATGTTATGTTTCAGAACATATTTAGAAAATGAAGCCATGATATAAACAATTTATTGAAAAAAATAACAAAGATCTCGGTATCTAATAACTATCTTTATATTTGTTTACAAATAAAAATTAGTGAGAAGAAAAGGAATATATTTTTTTTATTCTTTAACTTAAAAAATAGATGGTGTTAACAAAATTGGCCAACAGAGGGCAGACATCATCTAATCCTTTATTCATAATTTTAGCAAATTTAATTATTTTTGCTTGATGTTGTGAATTGTTATATTTTACTAATGATATGTAAATATACAGTGGAAATAAGTGCAATTTTAAAGTTTTCATGAAATTAGAAGTGGAAAATGATATGCAGTATCTTGTTATCTTACTGATTATGGGTAACCAACATTGATGTCTATTGTTATAGTGATTGTAAATGTATTTGATAAAAATGCCACTATCTCAGAAATTAATATGATTTCTAAACATTAACAAATTTACTTGATATTTAATTATTTAATTGGTGAGATTTTCTTATTGCTTTACCTTGTTTATATATACATATTTTTTTAAAAATGGCAGCTGCAGAGTTCCCTTGTCAGACAGATAACAGCTCAATGAATACACTAACCAATAAAAGCCAACACTTTACTTGAACATAAATAAAACCTTTAAATTAGTGATGAGCAATTTTTTTCGGCATCTGGAAATGTTTTCACAAAACTGTGGCAAAAATTTGCATCAGAAAAAAAATCTTTTGAAACAAAAAATTGCTGCAAGAAAAAATGGGCATTGACTTTAACCCTTTAAGTGCCACAGAAACGTTCTGTGGAAAAGTATCTTGAAAGGCCACAGAACATAGATTCTACATTCTGCAGCATATGCGTGCGGGGGAGTGGCTTTAAATGCTGCTCGCTCCTTCCCCGTTCGCTCAGAAGCCCCTAGGCAACGAGCAGAGTGGGTGGGAAAGGGGCCCCTGGGGTGCGATTGTCCAGGGGTCCCTGGGGCGCAACAGACACACATGTCTGCGCGCTGCTGCTGCTACACTTACTTCCGCAACCCTCTAGTGACGCCCACGCCCATGGATCTGGCAACTCCCTCCTGCTCCTCCACTCCTCCTGCCATCATAGACACAGATCTGCAGCTACACACCCCAGGTTAGTGTAACACACACACACAAAATACACTTACACACACTTTTTACACTAATACATGCTTAGATCTACACTTACACACACTCACATACATTTTTGGGGGATCAGGAGGGTCACATACACTTGGTGGGTCACACACACTCACACACATTTGCACACAATTTACCAATTGTACACATGCATACACACATACGCTGTTGTGTGGCTTTTTTTTTTTCCCTTATCGCATCATTGTGTTTTTGGCTGAAAAAATGTTTTATTGACTTTGCGAATAGCGTATTCACTAACCGTATGTTATTTCGGTGATTATATTGACATTTTGGGGATTTTGGTGCATTGTTAGCCATTTTATTGCATTTTCAGCTCTGCATAAGTGTTGCTTGCTTTATTCTGTCCATAAACCCTATTTTGCCAAGCTAAAATATTCAAACTGTAATTCTGATGGCTTTTATGCTGATACGTTATGAAATGTGGGGCATATAATGGGGTAAAATTCAAGCTTTGTGACGAAATTCAGAAATTTGATAAAAAACCATTGCATTCAGCATAGCTTTACAGTTTGGCAGTTTGCAGTAGAAACACATATTTACCCATATTGGATTCGTCAGAATGTGTACTTTCTGAAAATATATGGTTTTCTAGGGTCTCTTTATTGTTAGGGGGTCTTATATGGCACATAATACACATACTGAATGCTTTTATTGCAGCAGCCAGAGTGTCAGCCGTGAAAATTTATATAAACTATTGTCATTTGGTGGTCTCGGTACGTCACATAGTTTGGTATATCTATGCATCTTGGGCATCAAAGTGTTCAGTAGACCCCTGTTGTTCATATTTAGGATGGTTTATGCTGATATGTTACGAAATGTGGGGCATATAATGGGGTAAATTTCAAGCTTCATGACGACTTTCAGAAATGTTGTAAAAATCTTTATGTTCAGCATAGCTTTACAGTTTGGCAGTTTGCAGTAGAAACACATATTTACCCATATTGGATTCCTCAGAATGTGTACTTTCTGAAAATATAAGTGGGTCTTACTAGGGTCCCCATGCTTTTAGGGAGTCTTATGGTGCATAATACAAATACCAGGAGCTCATACGTGAAAATTCATATGCACTATTTGGACTTGGGTGGTCTCTGTATGCCACCTAGTTTGGTAAATCTATGCATATTGGGCATCAAACTGTTTAGTAGACCCCTGTGTTCATATTTATGATGCTTTATGCTGGTAATGATACATGGACAATATGATGCTGGAAAGTTGAAGCTTTGAGGCATTTTTCAGATATGTCACCAAACCGACAATTTTGGGAAAGCCTTGCGACTCAGTAGTTTGGAGCAGAAAGGCATCGGTACCCATTTTAGATTCAGTAGAATGTGTACCTTCCAAAAATGTATGGTTTTGGGGGGTAAACATATATTTCTGTGAAATCAATGCAATCAATGTGTTGATTTTTCATTAGCTGAAGTTACCAACAGAAATATTTGTATGCGCTAACTTCATTTTGGGATCTCTAAATGCCAGATACTTTGTTAAATATATGCACAGTGTGCTCCACTGTTCAGTGGACCCCTGGCAATCATATTTAGGGTGCTTTTTCTTGGTACGTAATGATACATGGACAATATGATGCTGGAAAGTTGAAGCTTTGAGGCAATTTTTTGATATTTCACCAAAACTGACAAATTTGAGAAAGCCTTGTGTCTCTGTAGTGTGTAGCAACAAGGCATGGGTACCCATTTTAGATTTGGTAGAATGTATACTTTCCAAAAACATATAGTTTTCTGCGGTAAACCTACTGTTTCAGGATTTTTCTGAATCTAAAGTGTGCTGTTTTCTACCTTAGTGCTTTCAAAATTCGGTAATATACTGCAGGGAGTTTTTGTTGTACAGAAGTCCTAAATCTCCCTAAAACTATATATATCTGGTATTGGCACATTCAAGAGACATAAGGCTTTCCAAAGGCTTTCCAAATCAGTTGCATTTTCAAGCGTAAATTGAAATCTTTTTCGGGTATAAATTCATATACTATGAAAAATAGGAATTTTTCTTTTTTTTCTGGTATTTAGTGCTGTAAATCAAGAGTTGGAAATACATGAAAACTCAGGCAGATTTAGAAAGCTTAGTTTCTCTGGAAAAAAAACAATGTATAGTTTTCCTAGGTAAACTATAGGTTTCCTCTCAGAAAATGCCCCTAAAGTGAGAGAGCACAAAATGCTTCAAAAACGGCACGCATTTCGCATGACCAAAATGTGAAATTCTGCTGCCATTTAATGGGGTAATGCATTTGGACAAAAATTCAACTAGACAAAAAAGTCATGGCAAGAAAAAATGTGCACAAAAACTTGTTACGCGTCAGAAAATGGAGCTAAACAAGATGGGACAGATTCATTCATTCACTTAACATACATGAACCAAAGACTGTCTCCCCTAGAATTCCAAGACTAAAGGAAGGTTTTTTTAAGGTCAAGCTGAACTAATTAACAGTTAGTGATGAACAAAACTGGCACATTTTATCTTGCAATTACATTTTCAAAACAATTGGAAATTTTGACAAAATTCATTAGAATGAATGTGAAAGCAAAATGATATTAACTAAACTAAAGACATTTTTGTGGGGCTGGTCTGCATGGTGTGCCATGTAGAGTACATATGAAATGTTTTGCTGAGAAAAAAGCCAATTTCACAAAAAAAGACTATTGGCTTCGAGGTGTTTGAATTTTTGGCGAAGAGAAAGGCATCAGATTCATTTAACACTAGTGCCAGGTTGTGTATGGACACTTGCCAGCTAGCAACCTAATATAATACCTATGATATATCCATAATGATGCAGAGGGGACTGTCAATCTTGGCACAGGGATGTTGATGCCACAATATTGCCAAACAGACATTAGATGTGCTTGACAGTAAAATAAAAAGCTGCTTTTTTTCTGATGAAACAGAACGCATGGCAAAAGTCTAGCGTAGATTTACAAAAATCAAAATGCTGCAGGTATACCACAATTTTAGCCACAAATCTGTCACAGGCAAAAAAGTTTTCCCATCCCTAAACAAGTCAAGCAACAAGTTAACATTTAAATCAAGTGAGTTGAGGCTCATCATATTTAAAGAACATTAAACAGTTAAAAATAAGTTATATTTTAAATAATGCTTTATTTTAACAACAACATTATGCTGTTTTTGCTTTAAAATTGTTCCTTGGTCATCGTTTAATCAATGGTCAAACGTAATGCTTTAACCTGAAGAATTGGATGTTCATATTGTTATCCAGCAGAGGGCAGACTAGACATCCATTAATATGTTTTAGATACGTCAATAGAGCTGTTCATTTGATTACCCTACACTCAGATTTGGAAAAAACCATACATTCCTTAAACTGACTAACAGAGAAAAGCCACTGTCACAATAAAATATTCCAAGGATGTTGGAAATAAAAACAAAAGGATTACTTTGGTCAAAGGATCTGCATGTTAAGGGAAGAATTATGGCTTTTTAAAGTAAAAAAAGTAAAGCAAAGAAATGCCAGCACGTTTAACTCCTGCAGTTACAACACAAAAATATCAAACAAAGCTTGTCATTGTGGACGCTAACTACACACATGATATGAAGTCCCTAACTAGGCCTAATTGCCAGTGCATTTTCCAGAAGCACTTTTGAAATCAAACAAAATCACCATCAAAATTCAGTAGCTCACCACACTTCTCACACTTAACCCTTACTATTTACACATGTTTAAGCACAAATATAATAAAATTAAACATACAGTATATTATAATGTGAATTTTTTAATTATTATTGTTATTTTTAACCATGTAGGAAGATAGACTGTCAGATGCCTTTGCTGTATGTATAAAGAGCAGATTTGTATTACCCAGTGATTCCTTTGTTCCATTCTAGCGGTTCTAAGAATGAATAATTTTATGCCCATTGCATTTTTAAAAATAGTAGTACAAAGTTATTTATCAAAGGTCGAGTTTGTGAGGTTTTTTCTACCTCAAATAAACTCATAACTCGAATGTTTGCTTTTTTTTAATGAAAAATACGAATGTAAAAAACTCGATTGAAACCTTGAATACCTCGAATTTATCACGTTTTTAAGTGCAAACCAGCGTAAAACACCTTCAAATACTTAAAGGGACCTCTGTCATTGACTTTTACATGAATTGAACAGGTTTTAGCTGGAGTATTTTCGATTTCGGGCTTTTAGCAACTTCAGGGCATAATAAATTTAGAAAAATTAGATTTTTGTTCCCAAAAAATGTTAGTTTTTTATTTAAACTTCCCTCCAAAAACTCAAATTTCTGAGAAAACAGAACGCGATCTTTAATAAATAATCCCCTATATGTCGGATATATTAAAAATATGGTATTGTGATTTCCTTTAGTGTCATGTTTAAATTTTGACACAATAATATAAAAACAACTTTGTACTGTTAGCTGAGCCAGCATAAACCTTTTTAAATATATGTTTTAATGTTGAAATGTTTTTAGTAGCCATAAATCCTGGTGCACCAAGTTCCAAATCCAATTTCAAATCTCGTGGTTAAAACATTTCAGATAATGGATACCACTGGTATATACAGGTTTCTCTTTTATCGTGTAGTGTTATGCCATTGCTTAAAAACTCTAATTTCTACTTTCTGTAATTTTTACAAGCTGGTCGGTAGGTTACCACTTCACAAACATACTGAGAATTTTGGTGGGTTTTTCCTTATTGTTAACAACCACCCACTACACACCACCTTTGGATTTACAACTGGAATGAACAATTGACATGACCAAAATCAATCCGGGAAAATGTTCCTGATAGTCAGGAATGTATTCGTATAAGTAAAATATTCAAACTGCTGTGAATCCATAAGAATTTCTCAATTAAACTTATAAGAAAATCTGTTTCTGTGTGTTTTTTTAAAATATACCAATAGTGTCTACTTAATATGTACATATATTTTTAACAGACTGTTTCTTCCTTTTAACAATCTGCTTTTCATTTCCTGACCACCTGTAGTTTACATTTATACCAAAGTACATGAGTAATGTTCTTTTAAACATATGTTTTTACTCAAAATTGTGACAACCAGCTCTCTGCATATAATGAACACCCTAGGCCCTTGTAGATTTTCTACTACAAAGGGCCAGAAAATTTCAATCATTTCTATCCTAACATGGATGAGAGAGTAACCTCTGCATGTAATCGAATAGAACTGTGTTTCAAAAATGTAAATAAATAGAGTAGGATTAATAGAAGCATTCAGCACACACTGCCATATTCTTTCATATTGACGTAAATGATATGTGATATGCAGCTTGTAATCCAGATGTAAAAGTAAAGTATGTTCCGTTCTTATGTATAAAAATTTAAAATATATATATATATATATATATATATATATATATATATATATATTTGCCTCCATTCCTTGAAGGAGAATGAATCATGATTAAAAAATGTGGGGGAATACAAAGGCATGGTTAAGAATCTATAGAAGACACAAGAGATGTTCAACACAACTAACTACTAAACAACTACCAAATAGTATATTCAGGGAAAAAATGTTTCTCTTCTGAAACAACACTTGAACAGAATTTTAATTGTTATTATATAATGGCATGTTGAAACGTTTGGGAACAAAATGCTGACTTTTTGTTAGTACATGTTTGGCAGTCAGCAGTGACTGCAAAATGGTTGTTTCCTTTATAAATACAAAAACTTTATCAGCATATTACAAAAGATAGCAATACTTAAAACTGTCATTACTTTTTATTTTGTTGGTCCTTTTAGGTAAATGTATGTAAACAGTGAACCACTCTTCAGATAAAAAAAATAACAAAGATAATAGAAGTGTTGTGAAATGAAACCTTTCTTTACTAAAATATTAATCGTTGCATTACCAGATACACCAATTCATAACGATTTTTTATAATGAGTAATGTGGGTACAGGTATGGGATCCATTATTCAGAAATCTCCGAATTAGGGTAAGGCCATCTCCCATAGACTCCATTTTGACAGTACCTTGTACTTGATCCAAACTAAAATATAAATAATCCTTATGGAAGACAATACAATTCCTTTGGGTTTAATTAATGTTACATTATTTTTTAGTAGATTTTACAGTATGGAAATCCAAATTACAGAAAGATCCCTTATTCGGAAAACCACAGGTCTGGTTGTTCTGGGTAACAGATCGCATACCTGTATATGTAGCTGGTCTATTTATAGCAGTGCTTGGCTAGTTTACAGATGGTATGATAAGGCTTATTTACAAGTGCAAACCAAATAAAATGTCAGCAAAACTGTGTGTGTTTGGACATTATTGACAAGTTATTTTTATGCTACATGGACTCCTTACATCACCAATTTATTAGGCCTCCTCTGATGAACTAGGCACAGTTTCAAAGTATACGGTTCACAGATGCAAGTTAGAGATGAAAGTAACACCTGCATGAATAGGTTCTACTTTCAGAGCTCCCATAGTGTGTTGTGGAAATGCATCACTACATCTTCCTATGCACAATAATATCTTTTTAAATAAAGCATGCAATACAACAAAATATGCAGAATAAAGCTATCTAGTGTTATATCCATTTTTTTTCCAAGTTCTTTATGTTAAATGCTTGCATGGCCAGTCATATTTTACTTTTTCTGTTAAGTGAACTTAACCGAATTTTTCAATATGGAAAATAATTTCCTAAACTAATTAAATCAGCATAAAATACAGTGATTAATTTTTTTTATATGTTTTGTGTTTGTGTGTGTGTGCTATAAAGGTAGTATAAAATATTATGATCAAAAAAACATGTTATTGACATGAAAACAAAAATCCAAAAAGACACTTTTAAAAATATGTTACATTATTGAATTTGTGACACAGCAGATCTGAGTTCTTATTTATTTTCAACAATGTAAGTGACCTACATTTGTTTTCATAAAATTAATGAAATGCTTTATTTTATTTTAAATTGTGGGTGACGTTAATACTATTAACCAGAAGAGGGCATCCTTGTCATCCAAGATCCACTAGATCAGTTCATAATGTTATCCCTCCCCACTCCTCCCTCTGAATCACAAAATACCCCGCCCATCTTTTCACTGCCTAACAAAGAATAGCTGCTGATGTCGGTCAATATGAAAATTCCAGGGATATTCTGAATGCAAATGAAAGGATTATTTTTCATCAAAAGAGCATCAAAACCGTAAATGGATTTTTATATGGATTTATAATCAATTATATTAACATAAAGGGATCTAAGATATGGACTTCCAAAGCCCAGGAAAAGATTGGAAATGGCAAGTAGTATATTTCTATATATTTTATTGCTGGGGCTGGGTAAATGGACAGCTTCACTATTCTGTTGCAGAGGAGTCAGAGCCAGGGACATTGGTAGGAAATGTGGCTCAAGATCTTGGGTTGTCTCTGGCTGATATTGAGAAACGGAGGTTGAGTTTGGGATCTGATGGAAACAACAGATATTTTATTGTCGGCCAGAAGACCGGAGAATTGACTGTTGGAGATAGGATTGACCGAGAATATATATGTGGTTCCAGCTTTACATGTCTACTGCCTTTAGAGTTAATCACTGAGGATCCGTTCGAGCTGTTCAGTATAGAAATAGAAATATTGGACATAAATGATAATTCCCCTACATTTTCAACTGCTGATCAGATTATTAAAATTACTGAGATATTTGCAAATCCAGGAGTTAGATTTCCTTTAGTCACTGCTCAGGATTTAGATGTTGGTGTTAATGGTGTGAGTAAGTACCAGATAAAATCAAACCCATATTTTTCATTGTCTGTAAAGAATAGGAAAGATGGAGCACTTATTGCAGAATTAGTACTGGAAAAAATATTGGATAGAGAAGAAAAAGGAAAACATGAACTCGTGCTTACTGCATTGGATGGGGGAGAACATCCAAGGTCTGGTTCTACTCAGATAACCATTTATGTGCTAGATGTTAATGATAATGCACCAGTATTTAATCAAGCCAATTATAAAATCAATATATTAGAAAATCTCCCTTTAAAAACAGTTGTTGCAAAACTTAATGCCACAGATTTGGACGATTCTGTCAATGCTGAAATTAGTTATTCTTTTGATGAGCATACATCGGATTCAGCAAACAAAATATTTGACATAGATCAACAGACAGGGGAAATATATATTAAGGGATATGTGGATTATGAAGTCTCAAATTCTTATGAGTTATTTGTCAAAGCAATAGATGGAGGGACACCAAAACTAGAGGGACACTGCCTCATCCAGATTGAAGTGGAAGATGTAAATGATAATAGCCCAGAAATTATTTTTACCTCTAAGACTAAGGAAGTGCCTGAAAATGCCCCAATAGGAACTGTGGTTGGATTTATCACTGTGAGAGATAAAGACTCAGGGAGGAATGGAGAAGTACAGTTGGATGTATCATCAAATTTGCCTTTTAAAATTAAGCCCTTCAAAAGTAGATATTCATTGGTTACTAGTGAATATTTGGACAGAGAGAAGACTGCACAATATACTATTCAAGTTACAGCTTCTGATTTAGGATCACCAACATTAAGTAATCAGACTGCAATTATTCTCAATGTTTCCGATGTCAACGATAACCATCCAGTGTTTTCTCAGCCTGTTTACAATGCTCATATAAAAGAAAACAATGAACCCGGTACGTTATTATGTACTGTTTCTGCCACGGATCCTGATGAAGGATCAAATTCAGAGCTGACGTATTCAATAAGTGAAAGTCAAATTGATGGCTCTTCTGTATCTTCATTTTTGTACATCAATCCCATTAATGGTGATATTTATGCCCAGCGTTCTTTTGACTATGAACAATTTCAAGTTCTTACTGTAACTGTGAGAGTGGGAGATTCAGGATCTCCAAAATTATTTTCAGATGTTTCACTTTACATATTTATTTTAGATACAAATGATAATGCTCCCACTGTGCTATATCCTGGGGATTCAAAGGGATTTATAGCACAAGAGAAGATTCCACAGTCTGCTTCTGCTGGCTATTTGGTTAGCAAAATATCTGCAATGGATCTTGACTCTGGACACAATGCTTGGCTTAGCTACAGGATTATCGAGCCTTTAACTCAAACTTTGTTTGAGATCTCTCAATATACAGGAGAAATAAGAATAATACGAAGTTTCCTTGAAGTGGATAGTAATGAGCAACATCTTGTCATTTCAGTCAGTGACCACGGGGAACCAGCATTATCATCAACTGTTACAATGATTATAAATTCTGTTGAAAATATCGCAAAAGAGTTGCCACAATCTCAGGACTTGATCCCTCATTCTCAAACATCTCCAAATATGACTTTGTATTTAATCATTTCACTGGTTGCCATAAGTTTAGTTTCTCTTATTACTTTCCTCATCTTGCTTATGAAATGCTTAAAAAGGGACAGTTTTGGAAGTAGCTGTGGATTTTGCTTTTCAAGCAAATACCAGACAAAGCATTACACAGACCAGTATAAACCAACACTTTACCTGAACTCAGACGGGACTTTGAAATACATGGAAGTGAGGATGGTTCCCCCAGAATCCCAAGGGCAATGTTATCAGGCTTGTTTCCCTTCTGCTTCTGAGAACAATGATTCTACAATAACCTTTCCCCAGGTAAAAGATTTTTGTGACACTGATCGTACAGTTATTACCAATATTAATAAGCTTAATCAGGTTTGATGATCATTACTATTTTTGTCCAATACTTTATTTAATAGGGATATAATTATTAAATGAAGTTTCCTTAATTAGAAAAGTAGTTATTCAATCAGCATTTAAATGTTTCCTAATTTAAACAAATTTGCATTTTGTCTTTTTGTTTTTTTTTAAAGGAAAATGTTGGAAAAATAGTTTTCCCAGTCTGTTAAAAATATTTTGTCTATGTGCAGTCACTTTTTTTCTCTTCAAATATAAAAATTAAATATTAAAATATATTAGGATTAAATGGTTTAAACCTGCCTTCATGAATGTGATTCTGATCTCCGTGAACATGCAGATTGCAGTTGGTATCACAAGCATTTCTGGTCTGATTGGGAAGTCCACTGTACAATAAGTTTCAAGTTGTAGCTATAGTAGCGAATTTGAAGGTTGCCGTGTAGATCTGCAATTTCTATAACAAATTAATTGATTTTCTATACCCTACTTCCTTGTAAATATAGTTACATTGTCCCCTATGTCTGTTTTGTTTAATGTTTTTAATTAGGGCCAGATTTATTAAGGTACAAATAGTAAATTCGAATTTGAATTTTCAAAATTCTTTTTATATCAAAACTGACAAATTTGAATTTAAAAGCACCAACTCGAATGTAAATTGGAATGTGAGATTTATCACACCTCGACCATGGAAACAGTTCCAATTCAAATATTCACCACATAAAACTTGCCGAGTTCATTTACAAGTCAACAGCAGAGGTCCGTTGAACCATTTGAATATATTAATTGTCTTCCTGACATTCAAGGTTTTTTTTCAGAGGAAATCTTGATTAGAATTTTTGGGCCGGGACTATTCGATCGAATATTAGACGTTCAAGTTTTTTCATAAATGACCTCTCATTTGAGTTGTGAGTACATTCAAATTTATAAAAATTTTGCATAAATTTGAAATTCTACCTTTGATAAGTAACTCCCTTAATGTTTACTTATTAAATAATACAATTTGTATGCTAACATCACTAAAGAATGAGACTTTCTTGCATAATTCATTTGAATTAGTATGCTGGATGATGCTAAATGTAATAGAAAATATTTATACACACATTGAAAGCATTAATGTCTGGCCATTCAGTTTGTATAACTGCAGAAAACAAAGGAACAGAAATGTTTATCAAAGTCTCTATCTTTATCGAGATGTGAAATATTTCTGTGGAATGTATGTATGTATTATTTGTATGTACCAAGTAATGCTTAGTCATTTAGGTGACGTCATGGTGATAGAGGGGAGTGAACATTGTAGGCAGAAGGCCCTTTAAAATTTACCTGCCCATTTCCCCCATTTTTACACCCTAGGCAGCTGCCTCTCCTAGTTCCAGACCTGATGTTTACTATGCCATGCGTTAATGTGCCTTAATTCTGGGAGTCATTCAATACTGAGGTCACTCTGCATTTTAAAGCTGGAATTTAAAAATATTGTATGCATCAATTTCCCTTTTAATCATAGGAGTCACTGTGCTTTTTTCATTATGAGAGACACTGTGACATTAAAGGGGACCTGTCACCTAAGCAATAAATCAATTTTTTCTGCTTTCATGTTAATCAACAAAAAAAATACTTCCACTTCTCAAATTAGTCAAACCTTGTTGCTTAAATTCTTTTAGAATCAATGTAAGCTTTGTGTAAAAAGCAACACCTGATGTATGTGCCCAAGTACAGCTGTGTAAGTGTGTGTATAGACAGCAGTGACATTACTTCCAAGGGGCAGGGGATGCCCGACACAGCTGCAACCAGAGGAACAGGGGTCTGGCTGGAGTCCGGGTGCATGTCCAGCACCCAGGCCTGGGTACGCTAATTAAGTCACTGATAGGCAATAGGAGGGAGGAGCATGTAAGGGGCAGAATGGGGAGTGCTATATGTGAAGTTTCTATGACAGTATCATAGAAGCAGGGAAGACAATATATGACAGCTGTGGTTTATAAATACATTTTTGAGAAACAATTTGAGTTTCATGTTTAATTTTAAGGAGTTTTATACTTTTTATTGTTTTAATTTTCGCTGACAGGTCCCATTAAATGCTATTCTAGCTCACTATACTTCTTAGTACTGAAAGTCACTATACCACATAATTGTGTGGATTGCTGTGTTTTTAAATTATATAATATATATATTTTTTATTTTTACAAACACAAAAATGCAACATGTAAAAAACAAGAAAAATGAAATACAGGGAACAGAACAGACCATCAATTTTCCAAATGTTATCAAAGTTAACCTCTATTATACAAATGTTGCATATTTTTTGTTAGTCATAAAAGAAAAAATTGTTTTTTCAGTCATTCATATGTAAAGGAGGAATAGAGCACAACCTTCACTAAGAAGCTGCATCTCCGGGTGCATGTCCAGCACCCAGGTCTGTCCACGCTAGTTATGCCACTGATAGGCAGTAGGAGGGAGGAGCAATGTAAGGGGCAGAATGGGGAGTGCTATATGTGCTATGACGGTATCATAGAAGCAGGGAAGACAATATATGACAGCTGTGGTTTATAAATAAATTTTTGAGAAACAATTTGAGTTTCATGTTTAATTTTAAGTAGTTTTATACTTTTTATTTTTTTAATTTTCGCTGACATGTCCCATTAAATGCTATTCTAGCTCATCAATGTGTACAGGCATACCAAGTTAACCTCTATAATACAGATGTTGCATATTTTTTGTTAGTCATAAAAGAAAAAATAGTTTTTTTTCACATGTAATGGAGGAATAGAGCACAACCTTCACTAAGAAGCTGCATCTCCCTTATAGTCCTATGATGTTCACGCATGTCCACCTGTCTACATATTGGATCACTGTATGTTTTAATACTGTTAGTTACTATATTATTTAAGCCATTATGGGTCCCTAGGCCATGTCTTGCTGGTAGTCACTGTGCTATTAAAAGTGGGGAAATCTACAGCAGTTTGATCATTGTATTATTTTTATTTTTGTTATTATGCAAACAGGACAGATTTTGCACATTTTGTTTCTTTTGAGTGTTACTGCTAATTTGTCTGAAGCCTGTCAAATTCCTAGTTATGCCCATACTGCTTTACTGTATTTTCATAGCAAAGATTCCTTAATATTCTCCAGTTTCCTTGGGCCCTTAATCCAGTCCTGACAATGGGTATATCAGTTATAAGACTCTGTATTTTTAACATTTTGTTTAATATTAGAACTTTTTTTCTAGACTTACAAATAACAAATGTAATTAGCCAGTATTAGATAATTTAGGACAAAAACTTTAATTTACAATTTTGTTAGGAAAACTATAATGGATGCAATATTACTATTTCTAAGAAACTCTTCATACTATAGCCTAAAATACTTGGTGAAATGAACACTTTTGGCCAGGAGAGGGCAATCCTGTCAACTATTTCTTTAGCTAGACCATTTTTCAGCTATTCGCCATGTTATACCTTCACACTCCTCCCTCTGATTCTCAAAAAGCACCCTCCCATCTTTTCACTGACTAACAAAGAATAAGCTGCTGTTGCTATGAAAATTCCTGGGATATTTTAAAGGATTATTTTCTTGTCAAAGGATCAACATCAAAGCAAAAGATACATGGATTTTTAAAAGGATATATGTTCTATTATATTAGATAAAGGGATCTAAGATATGGACTTCCAAAGCCCAGGAAAAGATTGGAAATGGCAAGTAGTATTTTTCTTTTTCCTTTATAGCTGGGGCTGGGTCTCTGGGCAGCTTCGGTATTCTATTCCAGAGGAGTCAGAACCAGGGACAATATCAGGGAATGTGGCTCAAGACCTGGGGTTAAACCTGGCAGATATTGAGAAACGACAATTGAGTTTAAGATCCGGTGGAAATGACAGATATTTTATTGTTGATCAGAAAACCGGATCTTTGATTGTTAAAGATAGGATTGACAGAGAAAGCCTGTGTGGTTCCAGCTTGACCTGTTTGTTGCCTTTGGAACTAGGCATTGAAAAGCCTTTTGAACTGTTCAGTGTAGATATAGAAATATTAGATATTAATGATAACTCTCCTTCTTTTTCATCAGCTGATCAAATTATACAAATTATAGAGCTATTTGCAAATCCAGGTGTTAGGTTTCCTCTAGCTACGGCTGAAGATTCTGATGTCGGAATCAACGATATTAGGCAGTATAAGATAAATGAAAACCCATTCTTTTCATTGTCTGTAAAGAATCGGAAGGATGGGACGCTCGTTGCAGAATTAGTACTTGAAAAAAAATTAGATAGGGAGGAAAAAGGGCAACATGAACTATTGCTTACTGCATTTGATGGGGGAGAACAACCACGGTCTGGTTCTACCCAAATAACAATCATTGTCTTAGATGTTAATGACAATGCCCCAGTGTTTGATCAGCCAAGTTATAAAATCACTTTACTCGAAAATCTCCCTTTAAGGACAGTCGTTATGAAGCTTAATGCCACAGATCTAGATGAGGGAGTTAATGCTGAAATGAGTTATTTTTTTGATTATCACACATCAACTGCAGCAAAAGAAATATTTGATTTGAATCCAAGCACAGGGGAATTATATATTAAAGGATTGGTGGATTTTGAAGAGTCACATTTTTATGAGTTATATGTCAAAGCAATAGATAAAGGCACACCAAAACAAGAGGGACGCTGCATCATCCAGATTGAAGTGGAGGATATAAATGACAATACCCCAGAAATTATTTTTACTTCTAACGCCAATGAAGTGCCTGAAGATGCTCCAATAGGAACTGTAGTTGGATTTATCACTGTGAGAGATAAAGACTCAGGGAAAAATGGAGAAGTACAGCTGGATCTGTCATCAAATTTGCCTTTTAAAATTCAGCCTTTCAAAAGCAGATATTCATTGGTGACTAGTGAATGGTTGGACAGAGAGAAGACCTCACAATATACTATTCAAGTTTCAGCTTCTGATTTAGGATCGCCGACTTTAAGTAATCAGACTGCAATTGTTCTCAATGTTTCAGATGTCAATGATAATCGTCCAGTGTTTTTTCAGCCTGTTTACAATGCTCATATAAAAGAAAACAATGAACCTGGTACTTTATTATGTACTGTTTCTGCCACGGATCCTGATGAAGGATCAAATTCAGAGCTGACGTATTCAATAAGTGAAAGTCAAATTGATGGCTCTTCTGTATCTTCATTTGTGTACATCAATCCCAATAATGGTGATATTTATGCCCAGCGTTCTTTTGACTATGAACAATTTCAAGTTCTTACTGTAACTATAAGAGTGGAAGATTCAGGATCTCCAAAATTATTTTCAGATGTGTCACTTTACATATTTATTTTAGATACAAATGATAATGCTCCCACTGTGCTATATCCTGGAGATTCAAAGGGATTTATAGCACAAGAGAAGATTCCACAGTCTGCTTCTGCTGGCTATTTGGTTAGCAAAATATCTGCAATGGATCTTGACTCTGGACACAATGCTTGGCTTAGCTACAGGATTATCGAGCCCTTAACTCAAACTTTGTTTGAGATCTCTCAATATACAGGAGAAATAAGAATAATACGAAGTTTCCTTGAAGTGGATACTAATGAGCAACATCTTGTCATTTCAGTCAGTGACCACGGGGAACCAGCATTATCATCAACTGTTACAATGATTATAAATTCTGTTGACAATATCGCACAAGAGTTGCCACAATCTCAGGATTTGAGCCCTCATTCTCAAACATCTCCAAATATGACTTTGTATTTAATCATTTCACTGATTGCCATAAGTTTAGTTTCTCTTATTACTTTCCTCATCCTACTTGTCAAATGCTTAAAAAGGGACAATTATGGGAGTAGCTGCGGATTTTGCTTTTCAAACAAATACCAGACAAAGCATTACACAGACCAGTATAAACCAACACTTTACCTGAACTCAGACGGGACTTTGAAATACATGGAAGTGAGGATGGTTCCTCCAGAATCCCAAGGGCAATGTTATCAGGCTTGTTTCCCTCCTGCCTCTGAAATAAATGATTTTAATTTCATGGCGCCTATGGATGTTCCCCAGGTAAAAGATTTTTATGTGAAACATACCTACAGTTAATGAAGTAAATCAAGTAAAAATATGATTAGTAATTATAATTTGTATATTTTTTAACTGGATTACAATTTTTGATTTACCTTGCTGTTAAAACCTTACTTTTTAACAATCTAAAATAGTTTACTTTTAAGTTAACAACAGTGTCTCTATGAGCTGTGCATGTCATTCCACTCTCAGTGTTTATTAAAAAAGGTATGTTTGTAGATGGTATCATAAACATGTGTTTTCGTTAGACGAAGACAAAATATATTTGTCTGATCCCCTTTTTTTAGGAGTTTTTATTTTTCCATTTAATCAAATTAACTTTTATAGAGTTAAAGCAGCAGTTGCTTTAGAGTGAGACTCTATTTCCTAGCACAATCTCTAAATTTGCCATGTAGGTTTGCAAGTCCTAGAGCAGATTAAATGAACAATGTATTAACATCAGTGAAGGGGCGAATTAATTCGGCAGGCGAAATTTTGCGGCAAATTTTCCATTTTCTCTGCCAGCGAAACTGCAGCTAAAATTCACCGCTGCGTCGAATGAATTTGGGTGTGTGTCAGAATAGTCGCGTGCATAAACATTATAACGCGTCAAAATTATTCGGACACCCATTGACTTTAATGCATTTGGCCAAAATTCATGGTTTCATTGGCTTTTGGTAAACATCACATTTTTGTAATAGTGGTAGGTAAAATAAATAGATAGATAAATGAGAAATGGACTCAAGCGAATGAGTAAATATTCTTTCAGTCAAATAATGTGTAATATGTTCCTCACCTACATGTTATGGATAAAAAAAATGCCATCACTAGAACACTGAAACTGTTATTTAAAAGGAATCTATTGCTCCAGAAGTGGAACATTTATAACAGAAGTGCTTTGGTTCTATAAGAAGACTTTGACAATATGCATGCATGTACCAGAATACTGCAAAACAATATTTACAAAAAGGTGTTTAGAGGTTAATTAAGAATTTACAGTTTTCACTTCATTGTTCTCTATTAGGGATGGGCGAACTTGTGGCTTTCGATTCGCCGAATTTCCTGTGAAATTCGCGAAACGGCGAAAAATTTGCGAAATGGCGCCGTTCTCTCTTTTTTGACGGCAGCAAATTTTCGCTGCCGAATTTTCACGGCAGTTTCTCGAATTTATTCGCCGGCGGCAAATTGCGGGAATTTACCCATCTCTATTTTCTATACATTTTAATGAATCATGTTTGCTTAGTTTAAGCTGCCATATTAATACTAATCAAAGCAACCAATTAAAGCTCAGCTGTAAGCTCCAGTGAAACAATTTATGCCAGTGGTCTAATTGTCATGACAATGAAAAATGTTTGTTTTGTCTTCTAAACAATTATTTTTATAAGCTTACTCCTCTTACATATTTTTTGGACTGTTTGTGTTTTAATTAGCAAAAAGCTATGCGAAAATATTCTTAGTATAAAAAAAATTAAGTTTAAGTTGACCTTGTTCCTAATCATTTTCAGCTTAGCCTTTGTCTCTAGTGCTGTTTTTGTAGTAGGTAGTGTTAGAATAATCTGTTGCTCCAATAGTAGAATGTTCATTCACTTTTCCAATATTTTATTTTAATTTAATACCAATTCTTAACAATAAGTTCTAAAATCCTTGATTCAATATTAAAAAAATGCCATAGGAGGTTAGGAATTTGAAAGACTGCAGTGACTGCAAAAATGCATTCTGACACATTATGGTACTTTAAGTTGCACTGTGCTTTTTAATACTGTTTGACACAGTACTATTTAATGTGTGTTACTGTGCCTTTTAATTCTGGAGGACATTATGGTTTTTAATACTGTGAGAGGCTGGGAATCATTGCATAACTGAGTGAGCCAGTATGCCATGGAATGTAACTGTACCATTTAATGCTGGAGGTTGGTGACTGAATAAATTTAATGGTGGCGTTAGCATGACATTTAATCCTGTGGATCGTTGTACCTTTTAATATTGGGAGTACGGTGCATTTTTGATGCTGAGAAACACGGTGCCATTTATTGTGCTAGCACTATGCGTGACTTTGTATTGTGTGGTGGAGTTGAGTATGACACTTTATACTGTACACTAGACAAAACTTAAAAACATATAGTAACTGTGGCTGCAAAAGTGCTAATGGTCTCAAAAAGTAGGCATGGTTTCTGATGATCAGAGCCGGGCCAACCCGGCCAGGCACCCTAGGCAGCCTGGCGGGCCAAGGCGCCGGCTCTGTGCGCGCTCGACTGCGCATGCGCAGAAGCGCATTTATGCCAGTGCCAGACGAGGAGAGACGGGACTGGACACGGGGTAGGCTACAGAGCAGGTACGTGCCTGGCGCCCTCTCAGCTTTGCGCCCTAGGCACGTGCCTACTCTGCCTACCCCTAGTTCCGGCCCTGCTGGTGATTCACAAAACACACCATATTACTATTTTATCAGTAGGCCAATTTACATGTTGCAGTCCTACTCCCTTTAGGCCATTAATCCAGGCCTGCACATGAGCATGTCAGTTCTAAGATATTGTACTTAAGCATCTAATGTTACATTATTTTAAACACAATTTTGTCTTTTTGTGTCATACAATTATGTATTTACCTTGCTAGGGTAATTGCAAGTAAATAAACTACGACCTATTCAATATTTCAACATTCCAAACTTGATGAACTAGTGTGCAAACAGAAGGGGACATTAGGATTATTGGAGGGATCTAAAACTAGGATTCATTTTTCAAGCTAGAATAGGTCTCATATGTTGTAGAAATATAAAATGTAAGTTATTTAAATACAAATTATTTAATTATAATAATTAATGTTTGTTTTTGCAAAAGTGTTTATTAGTCACATAAGTAGTGATGCCAGGTCACTTGTGATCTCTCTCACTCAACCTACATTTAACATTTTTGACCAAATGTATGCAGCCTTCCATTTTATAACATTTTATCACACATGTGGTGGGAGACATTGACTATTTTACATATTGGATCAAATGGGCAAAATGGATCTTTATTGTAATATAAATAAGTTTATTCTGCAGCAGAAAATTGCTGAGGAGCAACATTTGTTTGGTTACTGGGTACTGTAACAAGTCTGTACCAAGATTTATTGTTCTTAGTTTGTGAAAATCTACGGTAATGCGGCTGAAGGGCTAGTATCTTTGTCCGTAGCATATCTCTTTAGTGGCACTTAATATTCCCTATATTCTGTAATAAATATATATGTTTTGCAAATAATTAATTAATTAAACATCTGGAAAGAAGCCCATAGAGCGACCCTAGGACAGGTGAAGCGGAGAGGGGCATGACTGAGGGATGAGTAGACTCTAGTGTGGGTTAAATACATGGCATTATGGGGATTGTAGTAAGGGACATGGAAGGTTTAAGGGAAGGAGCTGAGGTGATAAATAGGAGGGAGAGAAGCGGGAATTCATTCCTACCTTGGTGATGACAGGGGTAACAGTGTTTCCCTCCCGCCCGCCCAAGAAATGGGAGGGTTGGGAGATAAGTTGCAGCTTTGGCGTAGTGGGGGCTGCCCTACTGGGTAGCCAAAAGGGATAAGGTGAGATTGGCCTGGGGCTAGGCTTACGGGCAAGGAGGCACAGCAGGCATGGAAAAAAAGTGATGGAGGCTTAGCCTTAGGCTGGAGAACGGGTTTGTTAACAGGAATACTGTAAATTATGCAAGCTATTGTTAAATGTGTTATGCAGCCTTCAGAGGCTTGGTTTTACACATGTCAACATGTAACTCTTTTGTTATAAAGTAATGATGGTTTTTGGTTTGGTGGATAACTTTGCATAAGCTTGAATAAGGTTATGGAATAAATTAGGCTGCAACCTTTTCATCCAAAGTTATTGTCTGAGTATTTATGGGGGGGGGAGGAAGGTGTTGAGGCCGACATTGAGTCATACTTAAGTCAAGAGACAAACTTCTGAATAGACAAAAATACTGCTTAAAATTCAGATAGACTTAGATATACTGTACAGATGTAATGGTGCAGGTACAAACTGTCTGGGAGACAAACCAAAAGTCATACTGCATATATATATATATATATATATATATATATATATATATATATATATATATATATATATATATATATATATATATATATATATATATATATATATACTGTATTAATATAAATAGTTGAAGAGTCAGTCCACTGGAATACTGCATGATGGGAAACAGACTCATGGAGGTTAAATAAAGGAATCTACTGTAATGTGTAATGAGATATTGAGAGAAGGGGGATCACAGTTAGAGAGAAGTGCTGCAAAGTTGGTGCTGGCACAGTTGCAGGCTGCAAAGTGAGAGGAAAAGTGTCTCAGTGACATATTTTTGTAGATTTTTTGAAAAAGAAAACCAAAACTTTGGAATTGTATGATAACTTATTTGCTTGCAGGGTAGTATTATGAGCATATAAAATAATTATAAAAGTTTTAGCACACATAAGCTATCTTTCTAAATGTATTTATGGTTGTAAAAGAAAACTGAAATACAATAAAACAAAATAAACTCCGAAATATTTTGTGCATTTAACACGATCAGCCAGAAGAGGGCAGTCTTGTCAACCATTTCAAAGCTGCACCAGTAGATTTTGTTCATCATATTATACCTCCACACTCCTCCCTTTGACTCACAAAAGAACCCTCCCATCTTTTCACTGACTAACAAAGAATAGCTGCGGATGTCGGTTGGTATGAAAATTCCATGGCCATTTATTAACATAGAAAGGATCGAAGGATCAACAACCAAAGAGACACATGGATTTTTAAAAGGATCTATATTTTGTTATATTTAAATCAAGGGATCTAAGATATGGACTTCCAAAGCCCAGGAAAGGATTGGAAATGGCAAGTAGTATATTTCTATTTCCTTTATAGCTGGGGCTGGGTCTCTGGGCAGCTTCGATATTCTATTGCAGAGGAGTCAGAGCCAGGAACATTGGCAGGGAATGTGGCTCTGGATCTTGGTTTAAACCTGGCAGATATTGAGAAACGGAAACTGAGTTTGGGATCTGATGGAAATGGCAGATATTTTTTTGTTGACCAGAAAACCGGAGCTTTGACTGTTAGAGATAGGATTGATAGAGAAAGCTTGTGCGGTTCAAGTTTAACGTGTTTATTGCCTTTGGAGCTAGGCACAGATAATCCTTTCGAGCTCTTCAGTATGGAAATAGAAATATTCGATATCAATGATAATTCTCCCACTTTTTCTTCAGATAATCAAATTATAAAAATTACAGAGGTATTTACAATTCCAGGTGTTAGATTTCCTCTAGATACTGCTCAGGATTCAGATGTAGGAATCAATGGTATTAGCCAGTATAAAATTAACCCAAACCCATTCTTTACATTGTCTGTAATGAACAGGAAAGATGGGACACTCATTGCAGAATTAGTACTCGAAAAAAATTTAGATAGAGAAGAAATAGGGCAACATGAACTATTGCTTACTGCATTGGATGGAGGAGAACAGCCAAAATCTGGTTCTACCAAAATAACAATCATTGTCTTAGATGTTAATGACAATGCCCCAGTGTTTGATCAACGAAGTTATAAAATCACTTTACCTGAAAATCTCCCTTTAAGGACAGTGGTTGTGAGGCTTAATGCCACAGATCTAGATGAGGGAGTTAATGCTGAAATGACATATGTCTTTGATCATCATACATCGGCTTCAGCAAAAGAAACATTTGATTTGAATCCAGACACAGGGGAAATATATATAAAAGCAATTGTGGATTTTGAAGAGTCAAATTTTTACGAGTTATTTGTCAAAGCAATAGACAAAGGAACTCCGAAACTAGAAGGGCGCTGCCTTGTTCAAGTTGAAGTGGAAGATGTTAATGATAATACCCCAGAAATTGTTTTTACCTCTAAGACCAAGGAAGTGCCAGAAGATGCTCCTATAGGAACTGTAGTTGGATTTATTACTGTGAAAGATAAAGACTCAGGGAAAAATGGAGAAGTTCACTTGGATGTATCATCAAATTTGCCTTTTAAAATTCTGCCATTCAAAAGCAGATATTCATTGGTGACTAGTGAACATTTGGACAGAGAGAAGACCTCACAATATACAATTCATGTTACAGCTTTTGATTTAGGTTCTCCTGCTTTAAGTAGTCAGACTGTGATAGTTCTCAGTGTATCTGACGTCAATGATAATTCTCCAACATTTTCTCAGTCGGTTTACGATGCCCATATAAAAGAAAACAATGAACCTGGTACTTTACTGTGTACTGTTTCTGCCACTGATCCAGATGTTGGATCAAATTCTGAGCTGACTTATTCTATTGCAGAAAGTCAAATCAATGGTTCTTCTGTATCTTCATTTGTGTACATCAATAAAAATACTGGGGATATTTATTCCCAAAGATCCTTTGATTATGAATCTTTTCAAACTATACAAATAACTGTGAAGGTGGAAGATTCTGGATCTCCAAAATTATCTTCAGGTGTATCAATCTTTATATTTATTTTGGATATAAATGATAATGCCCCCACTGTATTATATCCAGAAAATTCAATGGGGTTCACAGCCCAAGAGAAGATACCACAATCTGCTTCTGCTGGCTATTTGGTTACCAAAATATCTGCAGTGGATCTTGACTCTGGACACAATGCTTGGCTTATGTACAGGATTCTTGAACCTGCAAGTCAAACTTTTTTTCAGATCTCTCCATATACAGGAGAAATAAGAGTAATTCGAAGTTTCCATGAAATGGATAATACTGAGCAACATCTTGTCATTTCAGTCAGTGACCACGGAGAACCAAGTTTGTCAGCTACTGTTTCAGTAATTGTAAATATAGTGGATAACATTGCACAAGACTTACCACAATTTCAGGACTTGATCCCAAATTCTCAAACATCACCAAATATGACTTTATATTTAATCATTTCATTGGTCGCCATTAGTGTAGTTTCTCTTATTACTTTCATCATCTTGCTTGTGAAATGCTTAAAAAGGGACAATTATGGGAGTAGCTGTGGATTCTGTTTTTCAAGCAAATACCAGGCCAAGAATTACACAGACCAGTATAAACCAACACTTTACCTGAATACAGATGGGACATTAAAATACATGGAAGTGAGGATGGCTCCCCCGGATTCGCAAGGACAATGTTATCAAGCTTGTTTCCCTTCTGCTACGGAAAAGAAATATTTTACATATATGAAGCCTATGGATTATCCTCAGGTGAATGATTTTTTAGGTGATGCTGAACCCAATAATGCAACCAGTACTGATGAAATAAACCAGGTGAGCATAGATTATTTGTGGTACTATAAGCAGCATTTGTTTCCTTGACATGACAGATCCTATCCTTGAAATAATGGTGCCTTCCATGTTTCTCTGTTGTAAGTGAGAATGGATAAAGTGCTGTGTTTATTAATTTATTTGCAGGAGTGTAAAAGTGAAAAATAAACATTTTACTTTCAACCCTTTGCCTACCAATAACATAGATTCTACATTGTCAGCAAGAAGGTTAAGAACTTGCCAAGTATATGCACTCTTGATTCCATTTGTGGGTTAAATCTAATATTGTTTTTGATAGGGGACTTGGATATTACACTTCTCTGGGTAAGGGGCTAATGTAAATGATGATCATTGTCTTCAAAGTGGTAAGACATATATCAGCCCTATATAAATGAAGGATAACAATAATAAAAATCCCATGCACTAATGCAGTTTAATTTACGCTAACTGGATCTTTTTTAAACATGCTCAGCATTATTTTAAAGTCTACCAAGTCTTGTAATAAAAAAATGGCTTATTCATTCTAATTCCATGTTTATCACTTTAATAGTCTGCATTTAAAATATTGTTGGGTCTATGCTGCCAGCCTTTTAATTTATTTTATAAAAAAAAGTGTAAAACCTCAAATGTTTTGAGTAGAGGAAATCAATCCTGCTACATAGGCAGAGGAAGCCATAAAATGTACCACAAAATGACAAAGCAAATTGATGTCTTATATAGCAATTACACAATTAGTGCTATGGTGTACTGTGTGTCATTTCTGCTAGTATTTTGGGTCGGGTCCGACTGGGCCAGCAGGAAAAACGGGAAAAACCCCTGTGGGCCCTGGTGCTTTTGGGCCCCACCAGCCCAGACCCAATGGGTGGTTATGGGGCCCAGAGGATGGTGTGGGAGGCCCCTGAGGCTGCAGGCCCAGTGGGTCCTGGACCCCCCAGTCCGACACTGATTTTGGGCAATGCCCACCACATTTTTAACTTCTCCTTAAACACGTTTTTTTTTTCAAATTTTGCAGCAACAAGCTTCATCCAGGTGCAGGCCTCCCAATTTATTTGGCTCTGGGTTTGACAGCTATGAATGAAGTTAAGGAGACTCACTTGTCATCTGTTTTACAGATGGCTATTTATCGAAACTTGAGACCAGGGTCAGACTGGGGAGTCCTACCTACTGTCCAGGGCCCCCCTCCAACCGACCGTGATGCGCCCCCCCCTACAGTGACGCCGAGGGCACATGCATAAAGGCGCCGCGCAGCGCACCTGCGTCATGGTGATCCTAAATGAAAGGTGCTTCGTGCATGCGCAGATGTCGCGGCGCGGCAGCTTCAAAAAAACTTTTTTTTAGATTGGGAGAGGGGACTTGCCCAGCAGGGGCCCATTAAGGTTCGGGGCCCACCGGGTTTTTTCCCAGTGTCCTGCTGGGCCAGTCCGACACTGCTTGAGACCACACAATAGGTCTTTACAATCTGGTTTGATTGCCATTTTTTAAAAAATATTTCTAGCTGCATATTTGCTAATTGTTTTGTATATCGTAAACTTTCAAAACTAAGAAATGTAAAAAACTACTGTATTATTTCAGTTATTAAATAAAGATCTGACAGCATTTTATGACATGTTTTAAGATACTGGGTCTGATGGTCGAACAGCATCATTATTGTACTTTTAATTAATATGCTGTGCAAAAGAAAATTGCTGAGGAGCAGCATTAATTCATGTTACCAGGAATTTGTTGATATATTGCATTACACTAAAGTTTATATTTATATATTATATGCACCAGTTCTTTGTCCCAGGAATATAACAACCATAACGCTGGTTTTGAAAGTGTTGGAAGATTAAGGGAATTGCCGGGTACATAATGTCTTGATTCAGGAGTCACTATCAGATAGCAAAACCAAGTCAGCCAAGTACTAAGACAATATGTCCCCTAAAATATAAACACAGAAGTTACTATAGGATATATGATTTGGTTTAACAGAGCTGTAGATCTTTCTAAACTGTGAGCAAAAAATAACCAGTTAAAGAAGGGCTTCATAAGAAAACAAAGTAATTTACCCTCCAAAATAAAGTAGCATTTCCAGCCCTAACAAATGGAGAGGTTGCAACATAGGGAAAAATGCCCCATCATTTTGAGTTACTGTTTCAGGAAATCTTTAAAGTATTTGTAAGCAAATGTTTCATAAATCAAAATTTTGGGAGATGTGTTGATCTCAATATGTAAAAATGTATGGTCTTGGGGCCAAATGGCTGGAGTGCTAGTATATTTGACTATATAACAGATCCCTTTAGTGGCATTTAATATCCATATATTCTGCAGTAAGTCGACCAAACTCACTTCCATGAATTGAAGTCATTTATCAATAATCTGCAACAAAATCCAGCGTCAATTTGTATCGTATGATTGACGCTACAAAAACTTGGCTTTATCGAATTGTCGCTGAGAAATCTAGACTTTTTCAGATTGTCGTACAAAAATCCTGAGCAGATCACGATGTCAAGAAACAATTTCAGGGACATCTGCCATTGACTTCTACATGACCTTGGATATTTAGCAGCTTTGGGGTATAATAAATCTCTAATAAATGTAGGGTTTTACCATTTAAAACCTTGTTCAGATACATTTAGGGTTTAATAGATGAGCCCCTTAATGTCTAATATAAAGCTAACAGGACTGTCTGGTAGAGAGGTGCAGAGACATACCAAAACTCATGACTGTAGAAAGACAGAATATTTAAGTGATTCAGTTGCCTGTTGGTAAGCCATTCCACTGTAGAACAGTCTGATGTAGAGCTGTAATTTTAAGGTATCTTAAGCTTCTAGAGCAGGGATCCCCAACCTTTTGAACCCATGAGCAACATTCAGAAGTAAAAGGAGTTAGGGAGCAACACATGCATTCTTGGGCTGCCAAATAAGTGCTGTGATTGGCCATTTAGTAGCCCCTATGAGGATTGTCAACATACATTGAGGCTCTGTTTGGCAGTACACCTGGTTTTTATACAACTAAAACTTGCCTGGAATTCAAAAATAAGCACCTGCTTTGAGGCCACTGGGAGCAACATCCAAGGGGTTGGAGAGCAACATGTTGCTCATGAGCTACTGGTTGGGGACCACTGTTCTAGAGCAACTGTTAAGGAGACATTCTGTTGGAGATGGAATAATAGAGCAAGTTATCATGAAAGTGTGGTTTTGTGCATAGCAAGAGAACAAGAAGCACTGTGAGAGAGAACTGATGCAATGTTGATGCTAGCATGGAGAGTTCTCACAGAAATGAGGTCTGTCGTGACTTAGACAGAGTTGCAGGGTACACAGTGAGAGGGAATTATCTGTGACATTTTCATAGATTATTTAAAAAACAAAAATAAGTAATCTTGGGAATTGTCTGATAAATGTACTTTTAGGTTGAGTGGTTTGGAATTTTCAACTATTTCTAAAATTTCTAGCAAATATTAGCTATCTTTCTAAATGTTTTTATAGTTGTAAAAGCAAACTAAATATACCAAAAAAATGCTTCATTTAATCTGAAATATTTCATGAAGTTAACACTATCAGCCAGAAGAGGGCGATCTTGTCAACCATTTTTTAAGCTGCACCAATAGATATTATACCTCCACACTCCTCCCTCACAAAAACACCCTCCCATCTTTTCACTGACTAACAAAGAATAGCTGCTGATGTCGATCGGTATGATAATTCCGTGGATATTTATTAGCGAACAAAGGATTATTTTTTTGTCAAAGGATCAACAACCAAGTAGACACATGAATTTTTAAAAAGATCTATATACTTTGTTTTCTATTTAAATCAAGGGATCTAAGATATGGACTTCCAAAGCCCAGGAAAGAATTGGAAATGGCAAGTAGTATATTTCTTTTTCCTTTATAGCTGCGGCTGGGTCTCTGGGCAGCTTCGATATTCTATTGCAGAGGAGTCAGAGCCAGGAACATTGGCAGGGAATGTGGCTCTGGATCTGGGTTTAAACCTGGCAGATATTGAGAAACGGAAACTGAGTTTGGGATCTGATGGAAACTGCAAATATTTTTTGGTTGACCAGAAAACCGGAGCTTTGACTGTTAGAGATAGGATTGATAGAGAAAGCCTGTGTGGTTCCAGTTTAACGTGTTTATTGCCTTTGGAGCTAGGCACTGAAAATCCTTTTGAACTCTTCAGTATAGAAATAGAAATATCAGACATTAATGATAATTCTCCCACTTTTTCTTCTGATAACCAAATTATAAAAATTACAGAGATATTTGCAAATCCAGGTGTTAGGTTTCCCCTAGATACCGCTCGAGATTTAGATGTAGGAATCAATGGTATTAGCCAATACAAGATTAACCCAAACCCATTCTTTTCATTGTCTGTAAAGAATCGCAAGGATGGGACACTCATTGCAGAATTAGTACTCGAAAAAAACTTAGATAGGGAGGAAAAAGGGCAACATGAACTATTGCTTACTGCATTTGATGGGGGGGAACAATCAAGATTTGGTTCTACCCAGATAACTATTATTGTCTTAGATTTTAATGACAATGCCCCAGTGTTTGGTCAGCCTACTTATAAAATCACTTTACCTGAAAATCTCCCTTTAGGGACAGTGGTTATAAAGCTTAATGCCACAGATCTAGACGAGGGAGTTAATGCTGAAATTAATTTTCTTTTTGATCATCACACGTTGGATGCAGCAAAAGAAATATTTGATTTAAATCCAAACATGGGGGAAATATATATAAAAGAAATTGTGGATTTTGAAGAGTCCAATTTTTATGAGTTATTTGTCAAAGCAATAGACAGAGGAACACCACAACTAGAGGGGAGATGTCTAGTCCAGGTTGAAGTAGAAGATGTTAATGATAATACCCCAGAAATCGTTTTTACCTCTAAGACCAAGGAAGTGCCAGAAGATGCTCCTATAGGAACTGTAGTTGGATTTATTACTGTGAAAGATAAAGACTCAGGGAAAAATGGAGAAGTTCACTTGGATGTATCATCAACTTTGCCTTTTAAAATTCTGCCATTCAAAAGCAGATATTCATTGGTGCCTAGTGAACATTTGGACAGAGAGAAGACCTCACAATATTCTATTCAAGTTACAGCTTCTGATTTAGGTTCTCCTGCTTTAAGTAGTCAGACTGTGATAGTTCTCAGTGTATCTGACGTCAATGATAATTCTCCAACATTTTCTCAGTCGGTTTACAATGCCCATATAAAAGAAAACAATGAACCTGGTACTTTACTATGTACTGTTTCTGCCACTGATCCAGATGTTGGATCAAATTCGGAGCTGACTTATTCTATTGCAGAAAGTCAAATCAATGGTTCTTCTGTATCTTCATTTGTGTACATCAATAAAAATACTGGGGATATTTATTCCCAAAGATCCTTTGATTATGAATCTTTTCAAACTCTACAAATAACTGTGAAGGTGGAAGATTCTGGATCTCCAAAATTATCTTCAGGTGTATCAATCTTTATATTTATTTTGGATATAAATGATAATGCCCCCACTGTATTATATCCAGAAAATTCAATGGGGTTCACAGCCCAAGAGAAGATACCACAATCTGCTTCTGCTGGTTATTTGGTTACCAAAATATCTGCAGTGGATCTTGACTCTGGACACAATGCTTGGCTTACGTACAGGATTCTTGAACCTGCAAGTCAAACTTTATTTCAGATCTCTCCATATACAGGAGAAATAAGAGTAATTCAAAGTTTCCATGAAATGGATAATACTGAGCAACATCTTGTCATTTCAGTCAGTGACCACGGAGAACCAAGTTTGTCAGCTACTGTTTCAGTAATTGTAAATATAGTGGATAACATTGCACAAGACTTACCACAGTCTCAGAACATGATCCCAAATTCTCAAACATCACCAAATATGACTTTGTATTTAATCATTTCATTGGTCGCTATTAGTGTTGTTTCTCTTATTACTTTCATCATCTTGCTTGTGAAATGCTTAAAAAGGGACAATTTAGGAAGTAGCTGTGGATTTTGTTTTTCAAGCAAATACCAGGCCAAGAATTACACAGACCAGTATAAACCAACACTTTACCTGAATGCAGATGGGACCTTAAAATACATGGAAGTGAGGATGGCTCCCCCGGATTCGCAAGGACAATGTTATCAAGCTTGTTTCCCTTCTGCTGCTGAAAAGAAATATTTTACATATATGAAGCCTATGGATTATCCTCAGGTGAATGATTTCTTAGGTGATGCTGAGCCCCATAATTCAGACAGTACTAATGAAATAAACCAGGTGAGACTAGAATTATGGATTCTAATAGTAATACCACTAAAAAGTCATGTAATAACAAAAACAAGTGACATGCTCAGAATGTATTTGTGGCACTATTAACAGTTGCATCTATTTCTTTTGTTTGACAGATTTTTTGAGTTGGTTTTTGGAGCAGTGAATAGTGTGAATGATGACCAGTAGTGCAGATTTTGTCAGCTTTATGTAAATAAAGCATAATACTGTAATAATAAATATGTCATGATTATATATAAATATAAATTACTGCAAGACTAATAGAATGTAACTTACTTACCTTTTTTTATCTTTTAACATATCAGCATTATTTGATGAAGCTATTAATTTTTATTTATTAAATCTTCACCTGCCTATTCATTTAATATTATGCTTCACGATACTGTTAAGTTTAATATTTTAGCCTTTTAAATTGTCTTATAACATTTTAAAAGAATGTAAAAGGTTTGCGAGAACACACCCTGCTACCTAAGCACCATCGGCCATGAAATTATTTTTAAAATGTACTGTACTGTAAAAAAAACAAACAAAATTGCTTTATATAGCAGTTGCACTATTAGGAGTCTGGCACACTGGGGTGTAATTTCCACTAGCTCCTGCATCTGTAACTGCCACATTCATTAACTTGAATAAGAAACAGCTGTGGGACTGTAATTTTTCAGTCCAAAAATACTGTAGTAAAAGCAAAAGGAGGATATGTTCGTAGTTATGAGCAACATTTTTTGCCAAGTTTTGCCTCAGAAATGACAGTCATAGACTCCAGTGGGTTGAAAAAAATGTTGCTTGTCAAAAAAAAATTGTGGCGTGTCAAAACATTTTGTTGGCCATAGAATTTGCCATTTTGCTAAATTTTCACAGTTTCGCAAATTTTTGGCAAAACTGGTCAGATTTGTCCATCACTAAGGTGATGTAGGCCTTATTTATGAACATCAATGCAACATTTCAATAGCACAGTTTCCAACAGCAACCAGACAGGTACCATTTTCTAGCTTGTTGTACACTATTTAAAACTAATTGATGATCTGTTGCCATTGGCAAATGCACTTTCTAGCAGTTTTGAAGATAAAAAATGTACAATTTTTGCCCAAAAATTAAAAATGTCTAGCGAGAAATGTCTTCAATAATATACAGTATGCATGTATTTATTAACTTTTTTAAATGGAACTAGACCACTGAACATTGCAGGTCTGTACAAGAATATATTGCATAAAACACATAAAGTCCATAAAAAATATGACTAATGAGACAGACAGCTGGTACTTCATGTTTAAAAAGCAACACACAAGCGAGGCAAAGTGTATATTCTGTCTGTCAAAATACATGCCGACTAAATAACCTCATTGCCTAATTAATCATTTAGTAAATCATTTATTATGGGTGGGGAGTTGTAGGTATGTTAATAAAAGGTTGTAATGCTGTTTGTAAATCTAAGAAACAGCAGTGAAACCACAATGAAATGTTTGCTTAAAAAGTCATATAAATCTAAAACTGGCATAGTAGGTTACAACTGCAGAGCATACCTCTATTTCTTACACAAATTTGATAACAGTGTTAAATTCTGTACTATTTCCATGAAATTGACAATTTAGGACTAGGTCAAAGTGTATTGTCATAATTTTGTTTGAAATTGCTAAAATAGGATTTATACCAGGTATAAACCCTTTCTGTCTTCCATGCTTGTGTTGATTTGTTTCACTTTATCATGGTGTTTTCGCTGTGACCTCATGCCTTATATAGTGTTCATCATCACACAAATCATGCAAGTGCACTTAGGATAATATTATGCTAAATATTAGCCTTACAAATAACTGAGCTATATATTTAATATAGTATATGTTCAGTGAAATCAAATAACCAATGACTGTTCATGTACTTTTATGTAGTGTTGCATTGTATTTCCATGCTGTACCAGAAGAGGGCAGACTGGAAAACAAACTTCATAAACGTAGATATTCCGATGTCAAGCATTCTTTTCTGCTTCATTAAATCCCCCTCTTAGCCATCAGAAACACAGCAAGTTGAGATCCTTTTGTGATTAAAACAACGTGAATCTTATACATTTTACTGTCTTCCTGCTTTAGTTAATCCCCCCATAAGCCACCAGAGCACAGCAAGCCGGAGATTCTACTATGATTAAAATTAAACAGATGCTATGTCAAAGTCACATCTTTCTTCCTGCTCACCAGTTTTCAGTTGCTGTTGAAAGTGTCAGGCAAAGGGAATTATGAATATTTGGTTGAAACATGTGGAAATAGGTTCATCTGTTTACTATTTGTTTTAAGAACAAGGTGTTTATTTTGCTTGGTTGGTTTCGGATGGGGTGTTTTTACTGTCTTTAGTCTTTAGTAGATATTTCATATCATAGACAATGTTGTTATAGACAGTTCACAATCACAACATCCAGAGTGACATCCTGGCCTATTGGAGTGAAAGTCTTTATGTAAACAGGCCTACAGAATGGCTATTTAGCAGACTTTAAGAGGTCACCTCTTCCCATACCGGTGAGCTGTGCCAGGGGGAGTATTGCTCTAGTCAGTATTAGCAGTGACTTTCCAGTGAAGGAGGAGACATTTCTTTTCATACAAGACTATGGCGCACCACAGCCTAAGTGATGCAGTACTTGGAACCAATCTGCTTTCTTGATATGCCTTTTCATAATCTTCTAGGCCCAAATCCCATATATAGGCCTGATTCTATACTACATTATTCCATTAAAAAACTGCATAGCTTGAAGCTATATACTACTAGAAAAACACCACCATCCAGGGTACACCCTTTTGTACAAAAATAACTCTTTCGGGACTCGAGCCAGGCTCTATGAGGTGTTTGATAATCAGTGATACCATTATATTCAAGGTTTTATGAAAGGGGATAAAATCTGGAAATTCTGTTGAACCCAGCTTTTGCACCTTCTTCTTTTAGGATGAGGGATTTGAAAAAAGGTTTTTCTTTTTTATTAAATATGTTATGTATAGTGATGGATGAATAAATTTACTGGACACAATTTTGCGACTAATTTCCACATTTTGCTGCAAGCAAATTAATTTGTGAAACCACGCTCGGCAATTCGGCGGCGAAAAATTTTGCGTGTCAAAAAAAATCGCAGTGCAGCAAAATCATTCAGACGTCCATTGACTTTATTGCATTTGGACCACATAGTCACGCGTATGAAAATATATTTTGAGGCCCATTGACTTCAATGCATTTCACCGATTTTTGTGAATTTCATGGTAAATTCGTGAATTTTTATACTTTTGTTTTTTTAAGTTCACTTGATTACAGTGTGTAAGCCACAGAAAAGCCTTTTCCCACTTGCCAGAATTGGAAGTGGCTACTAAGAGCAAATAAAAATGTTTAATTTCCCCAATTCTTCTTGAGAACAAACTACTGTACTTTGATCAAAATTCTGTGTATTATAGGTATATAGCTGTCGCTTTGTCACCTAACCACTGTTTTAAGTAAAAAAATACAAAGTATTAAATGCAAAATATATTACAATAATTTATCTCTCCTTAGAGCTTTGTGGTTGTACTTTACTGCCAGATATTCAAAACTGCTATGAAATTTGTGTTGCAAAACATATAAAATCCACAGTAACATTTGTTCATATGTTTTTAAACATTATCTTTAAGTGCTGTAAACTATTTCTTAATATAAATATTTATATTTGTCAACATGTCACAATGTGTTCAGCAATTTGACAATATTTTTGCAAATATTTCCACATATTTTACAGTATGAATATTCTGGTTCAGAAGCAGGCATAACATTATTTTACGTGGAAATGGAGACAATGCAATATTTCTTATTTTTACAGCAATATTTTCTTTAGAATTCAAGTTATTTGAAATTCACATTACTGACCAGAAGAGGGCAAGAGTAGTCAACCAGTCAGATTATTTGTTACAGCAGTAGATCTGCCCATGTCTTTCTTTATTCCCTCCTCATTTCCACAACCGCCTCCCATCTCTCCAGACACACAAAGGCATAGCTGCTGTTCCGATCAACACCTTGTGGATGACTTGTATTTATTCAAATATGGCTATTTCTGAAATTAATCGAAGAACCTGGTTTACTTTTTCATTGGGATGATGAGAATTTCAGCATATGTTGCTTTTAAGGGAATGAGGCACATTATGGACATCCGCAACCCAACAAAGCCCTGGACATGGCAAGTAGTCATTTTCCCTTTTCTTTGTAGCTTGGGCTGGGTCTCTGGGCAGCTTCATTATTCAGTTACTGAAGAATCAGAACCAGGGACATTTATAGCAAATGTAGCACGAGATCTGGTATTAAATGCTGCAGATATTTCTGAACGCAGAATGCGACTGGGTTCAGAGGGAAGCAGAAAATATTTTGCACTGAACCAGGGAAATGGAGACTTGACTGTTAATGAAAAGATCGACAGAGAAACCTTGTGTGGATCTGGCACAAGTTGTATATTACCTTTAGAAATAATTATTGAAAATCCATTGGAGCTGTTTAGTTTTGAAATTGAGATTCTTGATATAAATGACAATTCGCCCAAATTCTCAACAAATGATCAAATAATACAAATCTTGGAAGCATTAGCAAGCCCAGGAACACAGTTTCCTTTGGAGAGTGCAGATGATCCAGACATAAGCACTAATACGGTTTCTAAATATACATTGAGTCCGAACCCATATTTCTCTTTGTCATTAAAGACTCGTAAGGATGGGAAACCAGTTCCAGCATTACTTATAAATAAAGCTTTGGATAGAGAAGAAAAGGAATATCATAAACTCACAATTACTGCATTGGATGGTGGCAATCCTCCTAGATCAGGTACATCGCAGATAACTGTAATTGTTCTAGACAGCAATGACAATGCACCGGTTTTTGATCATTCAACGTACAAACTTGTCTTGCTAGAAAATACACCAGAAAATACTGTCATTTTGAAGCTGAATGCAACCGATCAGGATGAAGGAGTTAACGGGGAAGTTGAATACTTTTTTGATTACCATACATTAAATTCTGTAAAACAGATATTTAACCTGAATCAAAAAACAGGAGAAATTACAATAAAAGGTTCCATAGATTTTGAAGAAGCAGATTTTTATGAAATATCTATAAGAGCCAAAGACAAAGGACATTCTGGGCTAGAAAGTCGCTGTCTGATATTAATAGAAATAGAAGATGCAAACGATAATGCTCCAGAAATAACATTAACCTCCCTGTTAAATGCAGTTCCAGAAAATGCAGCTTTGGGAACTGCAGTCGGTTTCTTAAGTGTAAGTGATAAAGACTCCGGAAAGAATGGGGAGGTAAATCTAGAGATTTCCCCAAACCTCCCTTTTAAAATTAAAGCATTCAACAATCGTTTTTCAATAGTAACAGATGGAGTTCTTGATAGAGAGAAAGTTGCACAATACATACTTGACCTGACTGCCACAGACTTAGGTTCTCCTCCTTTGCATACCCAAATGCCCATCATATTAAATATTTCAGACATAAATGATAATCCACCAGTATTTTCTCAGTCACACTTAAATGCCTTTATAAGAGAGAATAATCAACCTGGAAGTTTTTTGTGTACAGTTTCTGCGTCTGATCCAGATGATGGGTCAAATTCAGTCATAACTTACTCTATAGTTGAAAGGAAGACTGATGCTTCTTCAATTCTTTCTTTTATACACGTCAACTCTAACAGTGGAGATATCTATGCACAAGGTTCTTTTGATTATGAACAAATCCAGGTATTACAAATTACTGTGAAAGCTGAAGACTCTGGATCTCCAAGACTGTCATCCAGCATTACCGTTTTCATTTTCATTTTAGACGAAAATGATAATGCCCCTTTAGTGTTGTTTCCAGAGTACTCAAAGCAGGGCAATCCGCAACAGAAAGTTCCAAAATCTGCTTCCCCTGGCTATTTGGTCACCAAAGTGTCTGCAGTGGATATAGACTCAGGACACAATGCATGGCTATCCTATCAAATAGAAGATGGTACAGATCCTGCTTTGTTTCAAATATCTGCATACAATGGGGAAATTCGAACTGTCCGAGGATTACAGGAAAATGATCAAGTTGATCAAAGCCTTGTCATATCTGTTATGGATCATGGAGAGCCAATTTTATCAACCACTGTCACCATATACATTAGTCTCGAGGATGGCATTTTTCAGGAGAGCCCAAAATCCCCCAATTTTGTCACTGCTAACAAAAAACCAGAGATGACTCTGTATCTGATCATTTCCTTGGTTGCTATTAGTGTTGTTTCATTGATTACTTTTATTATATTGCTTGCTAGATGCCTTAAAAAAGAGACAAGCTCTGCAATGTGCTGCCTTGGAAGACCCGAGACCAGTTTTTATACCCAAGCATGCCGACCAACTCTTCACATAAACGCAGATGGCACTTTAAAATTCATGGAGGTTAGAATGGAGCCATCAGATCCTCAAGGGCAATGTTATAAAACATGTTTTTCTCCATCAGAAAATAATGATTTTTCCTATTTGAAACCTCTACATTTTCCTCCACTAACAACTATTGTCAGTGATTCAGGGGAATGTTTTTCTGATACAAATGGCACTCTACAGGTGAGATAGAAAACTAATTGCATTTCCATATTTGAACATGTTTAATTTATTAAGCAATGTTGATTTTATTGGTGATTTTATCTGCCTTTTTGGCAGTTTACAAATATTTACTGTGGCATGGAGTTTCAGTACTCTTGTATATTTCTTTCTTCTCCTGCTTCTGTGCCTTGTCCAGTTGTTTGTAGCATCTGAATTTACATTCACTAATTAAGAATAGAGTGGCGTTCAATGTCAATACAGGATAAACTATAATAACCATGCCATTCCTGACTGTTCACTGTGCAGAGAGAAATTTCTAGTTCACCACCAGCTAGATGGACCAACATAGGGTGAAGTGGTTAGCAATGCTGCCTTGTTAAACTAGACTCATGGCTTTGATTCTAACCAGGGTAAAATCTGTATGAAGTTTATATGTTCTTACCTTATGAATATTACCCTATGTAGGAGTATGTGTTTTTGTTTGTTTGTATGTGTGTAAGAAAACCCTGGGAAGGGATTGCTATACATTTTAAACAAACCCTGAAAAATATAGAAGAAATTGCTCCCATACATTTCTTTCAGATGATGGATGACTTTTAGATTTTGAATTGTGTTTTTGGCTTTGCATATCTACCATTTTAGCATAGGCAGATAACTGTAGAATGTATGAGTATTCATCAATATAATAAGTAAACGTTAAGCAAATATTTTTAATTTTATGCTCTATGAAGAACTATGCTCCCTTGTTTCCAGTGTAAATTTGAATATGTTCTATGAAGGGCTGAACAAAGAACATTTTTTAACTATACCAAACTACAAAGGTCTTGTGGTTGGTATTTTAATTTCCATTACCATGTTTCAGGCGCTATAAATAGTTTTACTGTATCCTAATAAAGGATGATCTACCCACATCAAAGAGAATTACTGAAGCCTAGGATTTTAACCTTGACACAATGTTGTGAACACCTTAAACTTACTGAAACATTTTGAGGCAGAGGTCATTCTGGTAATCCTTCTAAATATTTCACATTCGACACTGAAACTGCTCTTCAAATTATTCTTATGGAATCATTCAGTCCAGTAAGTGTTGAAGGAGAAATATTCAGCTGTTTGATTGGATGGGTTGGAAAATATGAATCTTCTATGCTCAGTTGCGTTGGATGTTGGAAGTTCTCTTGTGCCCTGGTTGTACGGTATTTAGATCTGTATCTAGCAAGCTTTATTTGAGATTTTCATATAGATCAGAATTTCTGGTTACTGTTGTTGGAAGCAAAGACATTATTGATTACCGATTGGTATGGGTCACTCTGTCTGGAGAACTATTTCCTTTATTTTGCATTTCTATACTAGTTCTTACAAGATTGCCTAAAACTTATGTTCAGGGATACAAAAACTCATCTACAAGTTCCTACAAAACAATCAGCATTAATATGGGCTAGCAAATAATATGGGATCCTGGACTGTTTGTGAGATACAGTACTATGTCAGCTTCATTTGGATTGGCAGATTATTTGTTGTCCTGATATAAATGGTATATCATTTATTTTTATTTTTCAGAGTGTAGGATTTTTATCATGACCCTATGGTCAGACATTTTTTATGCTTACATAAAAAGAAATAATACACCTGATTTCTAGTTAATGAAAAAAAATACTGGGAAGTATATATAGTTGCTGTTGAATGGATATGCCATGTTATAGTTGCTGTTGAATGGATATGACATGTAAGTTGAAACATAAACATGTATCAAATGAATTAAATGATTTATAAAAAAAAAAGTGTTAGGAGGTGGGCTAGCAGGGACAGGGAGGGGGCATGGTGCGGACGGGGAGGGATTGTTGTATGTCAGGCATCTCCAAAGAGTTTTTCCGGGGGGCACAGTGCACACTAGTTACGCCATTGGGCATTTTTCTTTGTTTCCACAATAAAGAGTAAATATATGTAACTCAATTGTTAAAGTGGAGATTTTAGAGTAACACATTTTAACCATTTCCCTGAATAATGCACATGGTTCCATATGCTCCTGCCTAAAGCCCCATAGTTTCTAGTTAGTGGAGGAGAGCAACATTTTTGTTTGGGGAGGCACAGTAGCAAAATTGAACCAGGGCCTGCTCCTCATGGGGCCTTCAAGGAAGCCATGGGTGTATCTACAGTGTTAAAGGAACAGTAACACCAAATAATAATATTTTTTCAAAGTAATGAAAATATAATGTCCTGTTACTCTGCACTGGTACAACTGGTGTGTTTGCAACAAAAAACCCTACAATAGTATATATAACAAACTGCTGTGTAGCCATGGGGCAGCCATTGAAACTGAAAAAGGAGAAAAGGCACAGGATACACAGCAGATAACAGATAAGCTCTGTAGTATACAATGGGATTCTTCAGAATGTATCTGCTATCTACTGTGTATCCGGTGCCTGAATGGCTGCCCCCATGGCTACATTCTTTTAAAATACTTTCATTTTTAGGTGTTACTGTTCCTTTAAGAGGAGGTGTGACATGTGGTAAGAAGGATAGGGGAAGTGCAAGTGAGGCTGGTCTGGTGATATCTTTGTACAAGAACCTATAATATAGTGTGGACTAATAATGTGTTTATATTGCTAAATTTCTTTCAATATCATTCAATATTAAATGGTATTAAAATTGAATTTTACACATTAGCTTTAATGAAAATTGGTCTTTAATACTCAACTTCATGGAAGAAAGTACAATCAGAATTCAATAAGGAAGTGTTTAATAACATGCATAAATTACATTTACTAGTGTTTGTAGTCATTGGAAGATGATCTTCCTTATAAAATAATACTCCAAAACAATAAAAACAAAAGTTTTATGTTAACACTTTCATTCTGTAAAAAAAATAGTTCACGGTAATATATATATAATTTTTTTTTAATTTAACATTAAGTTGGAAATTTTAATTCATAATAGTGACCAGAAGAGGGCAGAGCAGTCTACTACTCAGATATTTTGCTACAGCAGTGGATATGCTTATGTCACCCATTCATACTCCTCCCCCTCTCAGCAGTTTCCTCCCATCTCTCCAGTCTCACAGAAGGCATAGCTGCTTTTCCGACACAAAGCCTTTTGGATGCTTGCAATTTTAAATATGGCTGAATTTATTCTGATGGTTTTATTTCCAAGCAATTGGTTACCTTCTTCGTTGGGATGATAACAGGTTTATCACCACATGCTGCTGTGTTTCACATTATGGACATCCAACACCCACTAAAGTCTTGGAAATGGCAAGTAATTGTTTTATCTTTCCTTTGTAGTTTGGGTTGGGTCTCTGGGCAACTGCGTTATTCTCTTGCTGAAGAATTAGAACCAGGCACATTTACAGCAAATGTAGCAGAGGATCTTGCTATTAATGTTGCTGGCATTCTTAAACGCAGAATGCGTTTGGGTTCAGAAGGAGGCAGCAAATATTTTGCACTGAACCAGAGAAATGGAGAATTGACTATCAATGAAAAGATCGACAGAGAAACACTGTGTGGTTCAGGCACAAATTGTATATTACCTCTAGAAGTAATACTTGAAAATCCTCTGGAGCTTTTCAGACTGAGAGTTGAAATCCTGGATATAAATGATAATTCCCCGAGTTTTTTTACAAGTGATCAAAAGATAACAATTTCTGAAATCTTCGCAAATCCTGGCACACGATTTCCTATAGAGAGTGCTCACGATCCAGATATAAGCACTAATGGTGTTTCCAAATACACACTGACTCCAAACCCATATTTCTCTTTATCAGTAAACACTAAAACAGATGGGACGCTGGTTCCAGAGTTAATTATAGAAAAAAATCTAGATAGAGAAGAAAAGGAATCTCATAAACTCTCAATTACTGCTTTTGATGGTGGCAATCCACCTAGATCAGGTACATCTCAGATAACTGTAATTGTTCTGGACAGCAATGACAATGCACCGGTTTTTGATCATTCAACATACAAAGTTGTCCTAGAAGAAAATACACCACAAAATACTGTTATTTTGAAACTAAATGCAACTGATCAAGATGAAGGACTTAATGGAGAAATTGAATACTTCTTTGGCTACCATACATTGAATTTCATCAAAGAATTATTTACCCTAAACCAACAGTCTGGAGAGATTTCAGTTCATGGGGTTATAGATTTTGAAGAAAAAGATTTTTATGAAATATCAGTTAGGGCAAAAGACAAAGGAAACCCTGAACATGAAAGCCGCTGCCTCATCCTAATACGAATAGAAGATGTTAATGATAATGCACCAGAAATAACATTAACCTCCCTGTTGAATGCAGTACCAGAAAATGCAGCCTTGGGAACTGCAGTCGGTTTTCTTAGTGTGAGAGATAAAGACTCTGGTAAAAATGGTGTGGTTCATCTTGAAATGACTCCAAACCTCCCATTTAAAGTAAAATCTTTTGATGACCATTATTCAATAATAACAGATGGAGTTCTTGATAGAGAGGCAGTCTCACAATATTTTATTGATCTGATTGCCACAGACTTAGGTTCTCCTCCACAGCGCACAAAAATCTCCATCATTTTAAATATTTCAGACATCAATGATAACCCACCAGCATTTTCCCAATCACACTTCAGTGCTTTCATAAAGGAGAATAATGACCCAGGAAGTTTTCTATGTACAGTGTCTGCAGAAGATCCAGACGATGGGTTAAATTCAGTCTTGACTTATTCTATAGTTGAAAAACTGACTGATGATTCTTCGATTCTTTCCTTTGTATATATTGACTCTAACAATGGAAATATCTATGCACAAGGTTCATTTGATTATGAACAAATACAGGTTTTGCAAGTTACTGTGAAAGCTGAAGATGATGGATCTCCAAGACTGTCTTCCAACATAACTGTTTTCATTTTCATTTTAGACCAAAATGATAATGCCCCCGTAGTTTTGTATCCAGAGCACTCAAAACAGGCTAATTTCCATCAAAATGTTCCCAAATCTGCCTCACCTGGCTTTTTGGTTACCAAAGTGTCAGCAGTGGATTTAGACTCTGGACACAATGCATGGCTATCCTATCATATAATAGAACAAACGGATCTGTCTCTTTTTCAAATATCTTCTTCCAATGGAGAAATACGAACTGTCAGGGAATTACAAGAAATAGAATGGACTGATCAAAAGCTTGTTATTTCAGTAAATGATCACGGGGAACATACTTTATCAACCACTGTCACCATATTCATATCACTCGAGGAGAGCATTTTTGAGGAGAGCCCTAAATCTAAAAGTTCTGTTACACAGTCTGGCAACAAGTCAGATGTGACCCTATATTTGATTATTTCTTTAGTTGCTGTTAGTGTAGTGTCATTTATGACTTTTATTATATTACTTGCACGATGCCTAAAGAAAGAGACAAACTCTACAATGTGCTCTTGCTGCCTTGGAAACCCAGAGTTGAGCTACTATAGTGAACAGTGCAGGCCAACTCTTCACTTAAACACGGATGGAACATTGAAGTTCATGGAGGTTAGGATGGAGCCCTCAGATCCTCAAGGGCAATGTTACAAAACCTGTTTTTCTCCATCAGAAATAAATGAATTTTCCTATTTGAGACCTCTTCATTTTCCTCAGCTTCAAACTATGGTCCATGAGTCAGAAGGTCAAACCTCTAATATTAATGGGTTTACTGGCACTCTGCAGGTGAGGAAGCAATCTGATTAGATTAAGAATATTTGTAGATTATTATTATCATATTTAAATAATGCCTGATATCTAGACATGGTATAGGAGATGTTTTGAATTTGAATTTTCATGACAGATTTTATTTCTGTGTCCTACATTATACACAAAAAATTAAATTTCATGGGGTACAAGGTGTGGTAGTGTCTCCTAAATACATTATTAACCAAGCTTTAGTAATAATTCAAAAGATATGTGTAGTAGATATACAAGAAATATATAGCATATCAAAACATCCTCAAAGTGACTGTGATTATTTTATGTTTTTTTTGTGATTATTGTGATTATTTTATGTTTATTCCTTATGCAGTGGGGAATCTAGCTATAAATTATAGATGATAACTGGGTAATACAAGGTAAAAAAATTTTCATTAGTATTTTATGTAACTTAAGAGCAGGGGTACTAGTACAAGATGCCCTTCAATATATTTTATTCTGCAAAAAATAAGTTTTTACTATTAATACATTTATATTGCCTATTTATTAACAATAAATGCTGCCTATTACTTTGTATAAGTCAAGCAAATTTTTTTTCTATAAAATGATAAAGGCAAAAAATAAAGTAAAATAGAATATTCTTATGAAAAATCCATAACTTATAGCTAAGGGAGTTTTAACCTGTTAAGAATAGATAGAGGAGGGCACTCTTTTCCTATCTTTTCCTCAACAGCAGTTTTCATTTGAATGGTGTACTGTGGTGGTCTGGATATGGGTAGAAATGTCACAAACTCACATAAACACATACTGTACTTTGATGAGTGCACATTTTCCATCCTCATGTAAGAATGCAATTCATTTTTGTTAGTATGATTGAAACCACTAGCCATGTGACTGGGACTACTCTTCTTTAGAAAAGAAAAGGCCAGGTGTATATGTGTTCATAGAGCTTCTAAACATGCAGCTCCGGACATGCTTGGCGGGTGCCCCTAGGCCGCTCAGTCTGCGCGGTCCTAGTGCCTGTCCGCACTATCTCACGCAGGTGCAAGAGAGCTGGTATACATGCCCCGGAGCACTGCGGAGCAACACGTCCCCAAAATATGTGCCGCCCAAGGCCCGGGCCTGTATACATGTTAATAGGTCATTTTCACATCAGTACTTAAATAAAAGGCACTTGTGGGATATATGTTCGATGTCTTGGAATGTGTTTGAATTGGTGGATCTACTCAACTTACAAAGAAACGTATTTTTTTTTGTGTATATCACTCTTTGTAAGGGTATGTAGCACAGTGGTACAGTGGTTATCATTGCTGATGTTTAACACAGAAAATTGCCTCACAGCATCCCATCTAATTAAAGTGTTCACCATTGTGAACAATGGTGCTTTGGTATGCTAATGAAGGTTAAATTCATTAAATGCGTTAAAATGACTTTAGATAACACAGTTTCTTCAGTTAATCCAGAGTCATGACGCATTTAACACACAAATCCAAGTGGCTTCATCTGTACTTCTCCAGAAAGAGAGACAATGGGATTCAACTTGCTATAAAAGGTCCTAATATAGTTATATTAATATTAGTAATATTAATTATAGTAATATAGATGCCTTTTACAGCCATATTGTGTTGTCATATTGTATTGGATACAGTGGCATTGAGTGTGTGAGAGAACTTGCTTAAAGAGGTAAGATTAGGAAATCAATTTTAATTGCATTAGATATTTGATGATGTTTGAGATGAGATGTTTGAGATGTTGACTTTACTTTGTCTTGGGTATGTTCTATAATGGGTCTCTGGTATAAACATCATTTATTTGGAAAATGCTATACATCCTGTACTGTTTTCAGCAAATTCACCAATCTCTTTCAGATTAGAAATTTTGAGTTGTGGTTTGGCATGAATGGTGCTACTTTAATTACTCTTGTGTGAAATGATTAGGAGCTATCAAATGTTTGCTGCTCCCTCTAAATGTGAGAGTCTTCTCAAATGTCAAATATCAAAATATACTTTGTTGGTTGAATTTAATTTCCTGTAGTATTTTGGTCAAGCCACAACAATTTTTAAACATTTTTGTTGGCCACAAGATATGTTTTCTTATACTCAAAGATATTTATGAAAGATTATATGATAAACATGATACAGATTTCAAACCATTCCTTGTCAGAAAATATTGTGATTTTCAAGCAACTATTTACTGTCAAGCACTGGTACACATTCTTGTCTGATCATTGCAAACTTCTTCTACAGGGACTGTTTCAGGCACATTAATGTTGTGGTCTTGGTATTAGTGATGGGTGAATAAATTCGCCTGTCACGAATTTGCGGGGAAATCCTGCGTTTCGCTGCCGGCGAATAAATTCATGAAGTCATCTGCGTCAATTTCCGGTTTTTGCAATTTTTCCATGAAAACATTCGAATTGCTCGATTTTTTGTGAAAACACCCGAATTTCACGATTTTTTCGTGAAAACGTACGAATTTCATGATTTTTTTCGTGAACTTTCCGATTTCACGTTTTTTCTCTAATTCTTCGATGTTTCACGAATTTTGCAGGAAATTCGCAAATTTTTTGGCGAAGCGAAATGGGGGAGATTCGCACATCACTACTTGGTACTCATTAAAACATGTTATTGTAAATGCCATAACAGCTTCATGTGACATTACCTGTTTGTAAGTTACAGCTACTTCCCTATGTTTAAAAGCAGCATACTCTGTCCTTGTCTATACAGTACCTTGTCCAAGTCATAAGAATTGCTACAACAGCTAGTTTGAATATGCAACAAATCTTGGTTTAGGGTGACTAAACTTAATCTACAGTAAAAACATTTATAAAAATCATTAGTTTGGCACAAAAATAAATGTTTCAAAATTGTGACTGTGTTCACCACTTTTTGTTTGGTAGCTATTTGCTTTAAAAACTGCGTGTGAAAAACTGGTGTGTATCAGAGATAGACAATCACACCGTATGTATAAAATGAAAATTATCAGTTTGGGGATTTAATCATTTTGGCAGATAGCAGATTTTAAAGTTAGAAATCAGTTACATGACACTAAAAAAACTCTTTCTCTAAAGTGGCCTGTTTAATCACAGTGTGCAACTGTGTATCCTTATGATAACAGCCTCATCTGCCCATTTATAATGAAATTGGACATGCACAGGATATTCTGGCCATCACTTGCAAAGTGATGCACTGATAACTCCATGGGCATCGGCTGCATAGTGATCATAGTCACAGTGTGGAAGGTTATGGCATCACCTTTGACAGGTCATATTGTTTGATCAATGAATAATTAATTGTGTTTTTAAGATTATATAGACAAATATAGATAATAAAATATACAAAATATAAGAAACTCTGGTCAGATCATTTGCATTGTGATCCAGTGTGTGTACTGATCTTCATAAGTATGGTAGATATTTGTATTTTAATGGGTAAGTTTAATATGCAATTTTAATGGGTAATTTTAATATGCAATTTTTTTTTGCATTCTTGTATTATAAATGTTGTTCTTTTGAAAGGAACGTTTTAGTATCTTCTATTTATTACATAAACTGTCATAATCCTTTAATAAATGCCCAATTATCAAAGAAGTGATGCTAAAAATGATACTAATACTTTTTAAAACAATATTTCTTGGAAGTTAAATTTGTAGCTGGAATTAATATAAATGGCCAGAAGAGGGCAGAATAGTCAACCAGACAGATTTTTTGCTACAGCAGATCTGCTCATGTCATCTAGTCATTCTCCTCCCCTTCTCAGGAGTTTCCTCCCTTCCTCCCGTCTCTGCAGTCACACAGGAGGCATAGCTGCTGTTCCGATAAGAAACCTTGTGGATGACTCTCATTTTTAATATGGCTGTTTTTATTTTGATGACTTTAAATACAAAGAACTGGCTTACTTCTCATCTGGGATGATAAAAGATTTTCACCACATGCTGACTGAAGAAAAGGATTCACGTTATGGACATCCACAACCCAACAAAGCATTGGAAATGGCAAGTAGTCATTGTCCCTTTTCTTTGTAGCTTGGGCTGGGTCTCTGGGCAGCTTCGTTATTCAGTTACTGAAGAATCCACACCAGGAACTTTAATAGCTAATGCAGCACAGGATCTTGTATTAAATTCAGCAGATATTCCTAAACGCAGAATGCGACTGGGCACAGAGGGAAGTGGAAAATATTTTGCACTGAATCACAGAAATGGAGACTTGACTGTCAATGAAAAGATTGACAGAGAAAGCTTGTGTGGATCTAGTACAAGATGTATATTACCTTTAGAAATAATTATTGAAAACCCACTGGAGCTTTTCAGTTTGGAAATTGAAATTGTTGACATCAATGATAATTCTCCATTGTTTTTGAGAAGTGATCAGTTAATTAAAATTTATGAAACCATGGCAAATCCAGGCATACGATTTCGTTTGGAGAATGCTCAGGATCCAGACATAAGCACTAATGGTGTTTCCAAATACACACTGACTCCAAACCCATATTTCTCTTTATCAGTAAACCCTCGAAAAGATGGGACACTGGTTCCAGAGTTAATAATAGAAAATATTTTAGATAGAGAAGAAAAGGAACATCATAAACTAACAATTACTGCTTTTGATGGAGGCAATCCACCTAGATCGGGTACATCTCAGATAACTGTAATTGTTCTAGACAGCAATGACAATGCACCGGATTTTGAACATTCCACATACAAAGCTGCCATAAAAGAAAATGCACCACAACATACTGTTATTTTGAGACTCAATGCAACTGATCGGGATGAAGGACTTAATGGGGAAATTGAATACTTCTTTGACTACGATACATTGGAGTCTGTGAAAGAACTATTAACACTAAACCAGCAGTCTGGAGAGATTTCAGTTAATGGTGTTATAGATTTTGAAGAAAAAGAATTTTATGAAATATCAGTTAGGGCAAAAGACAAAGGAAATCCTGAACATGAAAGTCAGTGCCTTGTCCTAATAGAAATAGAAGATGTTAATGATAATGTACCAGAAATAACATTAACCTCATTGTTGAATGCAGTACCAGAAAATGCAGCTTTGGAAACTGCCGTTGGTTTCCTAAGTGTGAGAGATAAAGACTCTGGTAAAAATGGAGAGGTATCTTTAGAGATTTCACCAAACCTCCCATTTAAAATAAAACCCTTTAACAATCGTTATACAATAGTAACAGATGGAGTTCTTGATAGAGAGAAAGTTGCACAGTATATTCTTGACCTGATTGCAACAGATTTAGGTTCTCCTCCACTGCGCACAACAATGTCCATCATTTTAAATATATCAGACATTAATGATAATCCACCAGTATTTTCTCAGCCACATGTAACTGTTTTTATTAGAGAGAACAATGACCCTGGAAGTTTTCTATGTACAGTATCGGCAGTTGATCCGGATGATGGGTTAAATTCAGTCCTGACTTACTCTGTTCTTGAACGGAAAACTGATGCTCATTCTATCCTTTCTTTAGTAAATATCGACTCTAAGAGTGGTAATATCTATGCACAAGGTTCTTTTGACTATGAACAAATCCAAGTTTTACAAGTTACAGTGAAGGTTGAAGATTCTGGATCTCCAAAGCTTTCTTCCAACATAACAGTTTTCATTTTCATATTGGATCAAAATGATAATGCTCCTTTGATGTTGTATCCAGAGCACTCCAGACAGGTCAGTCCTCAACAGAAAATCCCCACATTATCTCCAGCTGGATTTTTGGTTACAAAAATATCTGCAGTGGATTTAGACTCGGGACACAATGCATGGCTATCCTATCATATAGTAGATGGTACAGATCCATCCCTGTTTCAAATATCTTCTTCCCATGGTGAAATCCAAACTGTCCGTAGCTTACAGGAAACTGATCAAATTGATCAAAGGCTTGTCATTGTGGTGAAGGATCATGGGGAACCTGCTTTATCAACTACTGTTACCATATATATTATACTTGAGGATACCATTTTCCCAGAGAGGCCTAAGTCCCAGAATTTTGTCACTTCCAATAACAAACCAGAGATGACCTTGTATTTGATTATATCGTTGGTTGCTGTTAGTTTAGTTTCCTTGGTTACTTTCATTATATTACTTGCTAGATGTTTAAGAAAAGAGTCAAGTTCTACAATTTGCTCCTGCTGCCTTGGAAGCCCACAGCCCAAGTACTACACTGAACAGTGCAGGCCAACTCTTCACTTAAACACAGATGGTACGTTGAAGTTCATGGAGGTTAGAATGGAGCCCTCGGATCCTCAAGGGCAATGTTACAAAACCTGTTTTTCTCCATCAGAAATAAATGATTTTTCCTATTTGAGGCCTATTAATTTCCCTGAGCTGAAAACAATGGTCAGTGATACAGATGTAAATGGGGTTACTGGCACTCTACAGGTGAGGAAGCTATCTGGTTAGATTGTCATGTTTGAAAATGTTGTTATCAATGAGAATTTATAATATGTGAGTTTTCTCTACATATAGCTTGTTTCCATATTTTTTTATTATCCATATTAAGAATGCATGCATTGTCTAGCTATTGATAATGCAACGACATTTCATTCCAGTTAATTGTCTGTTATTGTGAAATCTTGCATCCCCTGATAGACTTCTGCTGTCAAGTGTGCTAGCATTTGCAACAGTGGAGAGATAATACATAGAGATCTCAGTACAACAGACACTAGTTCAATGAAAGTCCTTCATTTCATTGGGCTATTAAAAATGTGGCCTTAAGATGAAGATTCCATTCATTAATGTTAAATTACAAACTGCAATGTCTCATGAAAAACTAGTATTGTTTTTCACTAACAAGCCTGAATGGGAATCACACATTCATAACCAGATTTATATTGTTGTTGAATTGATGAGGCATGGATATTGATATAAAAAAACAGAAAGTATATAAGGGTACAGTAGTCTAGCAGTTAGCTCTATGGCTTTGCATGTGCTCTGCATCCCCATGCTTTTCATCAAGGTAATGACTCCATTCATTGTTGAGTAGATGAACCCACTAGATCTGCAGTCTCTGAATGTTTATTTCCTCTTTGTATGTATATGACATGTAGTAAGAGTTGAGTTGGTGTACATGTATGTATGAGATTTTGAGTGCATTTAATTTTTACAAATGTAACTTGTTTTTGTTTGTGTTTTTGAACTTTATTATATTTTTGCCAATTGTATACGTTAACATCACTAGAAAATTATACTGACATCAAAGACAGCAGCAAAAATAAATAAATGTGTAATGTTTCTGATTGTGAGGTTTAAACTGTTCATAAAGACACAGGAGATATTCTTGTTGTAAGGGATCTGTATTTCTATCAGTCCAGCAAAACTTAAGATGGCTGCAGGACCTCCCACATCAACAAGTTACACTCTGTTATGTATAAAGAATTATCATGTTATAGCGACACCTAGTGTGCGCCACATTATATTACATCTCCCTTCTTTTAAATAACATAACCATGAAAGTATTAAAGCATAGAAAAACATTAATGAAAATGTAAATAAGCATAATTATAAGTTCAGTCGTTGGGGTGGCTTCCCCATTCGACCACATCTTGTAGTTTTCATGTTTCTGTTCTGTGGTTGTACTCCTGCACCAGCATTTGTCGACTCAGTGTCTGATGAAGGAACTTGCGAACTATGGTGCAGTTCAGGCTGCTCCACTGGTGTACTTTCACTTACTTCAAAATCATCATCTAAACTGTTTGTAGATAGTGGTGCACATTTTTTGATCACATGTCTACAGTTCCTTCTGTATACACCACCATCATCAGTTTCTACCAGGTATGATCTTGGTGTTTTTAACTTAGATGTCACATGTCCTGGTTGCCATTTTCCTCCAGGCTTTTGCATCATGACCCGATCTCCCTCCTGCAGGACAGATAATGGCCTAGCACCTCTGTTGTAGTATCTGGATTGTCTTTGTTGTTTATTCTGCAGTTTTGTGCTCACAAGAGCTGATGGTATAATCTGTGGTAGTAACTGGTTGTGTGTCATGGGAAGTATGGAGCGCAGACGGCGGCTCATTAGTAGTTGAGCTGGTGACCCAATTCCATCAATTTGTGTGCCACATTATATTACAAAATGTTCCTATTTGAGATCACTTAATTGCTTTCAGCTTCAATTGTGTTTGTCAGAAGGACACAACTTTAAAATTAATGGGTTTACTGGCACTCTGCAGGTGAAAAAGCAATTTGATTAGTCTTTATATTTTTTTATTTTTGCAAATGGCAATACTGACTATTGGATAGGATGTCATTTGAAGGGGAGGCGCAAGGTGTGGAAGTGTGTCCAAAATAGAGTTGTCAACTGTGCTTTGTTAATAATCAGTGATGTACACATTTTTTCTCCACGCATGCATTGCAGTGAAATTCTGAATTTGCCATCTGCAAATGTTTCATGAAACTGTGGTGAAAATTTGCCGCAAAATTTTTTTGCCAAGACTAAAAACATCACTGCATTTGGAAAAAAAGTTGCCAAGACAAAAAAGTCAGCATAATAAAAAATGACCATTGTAAATGTAATCACTGGTACCTAACAACTTGGCACCCTACTAGTGATATTTTCTTTCAATTGTCCTTTAAAGAAAAAAATATCTAAAGGGCTTTTTCTAGAAATTGAAAGCTGCAAAGAGCATTAATGTATATCAGTGCTTCATAATTTCATGTTGTTTCTGTCCTTAAAAATGTTTTGAAATTAGTTTAAATTGGTGGAGCTACAAAAGTAATGTATTTAGTTTTTTTGTATAGCACTCTAAATAAGTTTGGTTGTGCAGCAAAGAGGTGCAGTGGTTAGCATTTGTTCCTTCTGGGCCCTTCAGCCAGGTCACTATATGTAAAGAATATTCTATCTATGTTTACTACCTTAGCTCATCCAACAATAACATTTAATAGAAGACATAGACAGCTCATTTAAGCCGGATTTGTGGAAAGGCCAACAAGGCCTGGGACTAGGGAGGCAGGATTTTAGGGTGCTGCATTGGTTCAGAAACACTGGGAATGTGCAGGAGATACAATATTTTTTTAAATTTCCCTTGCGCCAATCCCCATTGCTCTGTTCCTGTTCATGAAAATTTGCAAAAATAAAGGGGAGGGGACAGGGCGACGAACAGCAGTGGGCCCAGGGGCACCCGTAATGTAAATTCAGCCCTGAGCTCATTGACTGGGGAAAATGTGTATTTTAAATAAAGATGGATTGTGATGATACCTATTAAGAACATACATCTCCAAAAATAGCAAATTCACCACCTCCTTCTGAGTTATTTTTAAAAGTAAGAGAAGCTCACTGTTTTTTAGAAATGTTGAGTTGTAGCTTAGCAGGAAAGGTGTTACTATATTTATTCTCGTTTGAATAGAATATGAGCTTTCAAATGGCATGATATGGTTATCTCTTGTGATCCCTCTAAACTATGTAAATTACCTAATTGCAGTGTCAATAGACATTCCATAATGCCCTGATCATGATCCGTCATTAATTCATCTAATATGTTTTTAGATTATATGAACAATGAAATATTAAATATCTCTAAAATATAAGAAAATCTAAAAAGATGATTTGTATTGTTGTCCAGTATGTGTGCTGATATATTTTCAAAAGTGTGTTAAATGTATATATGTTAATGCTCCATTTTTATCTCAGATGGAAATATTTTATAAATATGCTTACTTGCATTTTATTGTAATATGTTGTTCTTTGTAAGGACCTTTTAAGTATCTACCTATTAATTACACGATTAACATCTAAATCCTGAAAAAATGCACAATTATCAAATACATATTGCTAAGGGGATACTAACATTTTTCAAAACATTTTCTTCAAAATTTTAATTAGTAATGGGAATTAATATAAATGGCCAGAAGAGGGCAGAACAGTCAACCAGAAAGATATTTTGTACAGCAGATCTGCTCATGTCATTCAGTCATTCTCCTCCCCTTCTCAGGGGTTTCCTCCCTTCTCTCCAGTCACACAGAAGGCATCGCTGCTGTTCACAATATCTTGTGGATGACTCTAATTTTTAATATGGCTTTTGCTGTTTTGATGACTTTAAATACAAAGAACTGGCTTACTCCTCATCTGGGATGATAAAAGATTTTCACCACATGCTGACTCAAGAAAAGGATTCACGTTATGGACATCCACAACCCAGAAAAGCATTGGAAATGGCAAGTAGTCATTTTTCCTTTTCTTTGTAGCTTGGGCTGGGTCTCTGGGCAGCTCCATTATTCAATTACTGAAGAATCCGCACCAGGGACTTTTATAGCAAATGTAGCACGGGATCTTGTATTGAATTCTGCTGATATTCCTAAACGTAGAATTCGACTGGACACAGGGGGAAGTGGAAAATATTTTGCACTGAATCACAAAAATGGAGACTTGTCTGTTAATGAAAAGATCGACAGAGAAACCTTGTGTGGATCTAGTACAAGATGTATATTACCTTTAGAAATAATTATTGAAAGCCCACTGGAGCTTTTCAGTGTGGAAATTGAAATTGTTGACATCAATGATAATTCTCCAATGTTTTTGAGAAGTGAGCAGTTAATTAATATTTTAGAGGCTCTGGCAAATCCAGGCACACGATTTCCTTTGGAGAGGGCTCAAGATCCAGACATAAAGACGAATGGTGTTTCCAAATACACACTGACTCCAAACCCATATTTCTCTTTATCAGTAAACACTCGAAAAGATGGGACACTGGTTCCAGAGTTAATTATAGAAAATATTTTAGATAGAGAAGAAAAGGAATCTCATAAACTAACAATTACTGCTTTTGATGGAGGCAGTCCAACTAGATCGGGTACATCTCAGATAACTGTAATTGTTCTAGACATCAATGACAACGCACCAATTTTTGACCATTCCACGTACAAAGCTGTCATAAAAGAAAATGCACCACAAAATACTGTTATTTTGAAACTCAATGCAACTGATCAGGATGAAGGACTTAATGGAGAAATTGAATACTTTTTTGACTACGATACATTGAAATCTGTGAAAGAAATATTTACCCTAAACCAACAGTCTGGAGAGATTTCAGTTAATGGTGTTATAGATTTTGAAGAAAAAGAATTTTATGAAATATCCATTAGGGCAAAAGACAAAGGAATCCCTGATCATGAAAGTCGCTGTCTTGTCCTAATAGAAATAGAAGATGTTAATGATAATGTGCCAGAAATAACATTAACCTCATTGTTGAATGCAGTACCAGAAAATGCAGCCTTTGGAACTGCCGTTGGTTTCCTAAGTGTGAAAGATAAAGACTCTGGTAAAAATGGAGAGGTATCTTTGGAGATTTCACCAAACCTCCCATTTAAAATAAAACCCTTTAACAATCGTTATACAATAGTAACAGATGGAGATCTTGATAGAGAGAAGGTTGCACAGTATATGCTTGACCTGACTGCAACAGACTTAGGTTCTCCCCCACTGCGCACAACAATGTCTATTATTTTAAATATATCAGACATTAATGATAATCCACCAGCATTTTCTCAGCCACATTTAAATGCCTTTATAAGAGAGAACAATGACGCTGGAAGGTTTCTATGTACAGTATCTGCAGTTGATCCAGATGATGGGTTAAATTCAGTCCTGACTTACTCTGTTGTTGAACGGAAGACTGATGCTTCTTCTATCCTTTCTTTAGTAAATATCGACTCTAAGAGTGGTAATATCTATGCACAAGGTTCTTTTGACTATGAACAAATCCAGGTTTTACAAGTTACGGTGAAGGTTGAAGATTCTGGATCTCCAAAGCTTTCTTCCAACATAACAGTTTTCATTTTCATATTGGATCAAAATGATAATGCTCCTTTGATGTTGTATCCAGAGCACTCCAGACAGGTCAGTCCTCAACAGAAAATCCCCACATTATCTCCAGCTGGATTTTTGGTTACCAAAATATCTGCAGTGGATTTAGACACGGGACACAATGCGTGGCTATCCTATCATATAGTAGATGGTACAGATCCATCTCTGTTTCAAATATCTTCTTCCCATGGTGAAATCCGAACTGTCCGTGGCTTACAAGAAACTGATCAATTTGATCAAAGGCTTGTCATTGTGGTGAAGGATCATGGGGAACCTGCTTTATCAACTACTGTTACTATATATATTACAATTGAGGATGCAGTTTTTCCAGAGAGACCGAAGTCCCAAAGTTTTGTTACTTCTAATAACAAACCAGAGATGACCTTGTATTTGATTATATCACTGGTTGCTGTTAGTTTGGTTTCCTTGGTTACTTTCATTATATTACTTGCTAGATGTGTAAGAAAAGAGTCAGGTTCTACAATGTGCTCCTGCTGCCTTGCAAGCCCTCAGCCCAAGTACTACACTGAACAGTACAGGCCAACTCTTCACTTAAACACTGATGGTACATTGAAATTCATGGAGGTTAGAATGGAGCCCTCGGATCCTCAAGGGCAATGTTACAAAACCTGTTTTTCTCCATCAGAAAAAAATGATTTTTCCTATTTGAGACCTATTAATTTCCCTGAGCTGAAAACAATGGTCAGTGATACAGATGTAACTGGGGTAACTGGCACTTTACAGGTGAGGAGGCAATCTGGTTAGATTGTCATGTTTGAAAATGTTGTTGTTATTGAGAATTTATTTACAAATGTATTTGTGTATGTGAGTTTCCTGTTTATACAACATTTTCCATATCTTTATAAATAACATTAAAATGCATGAATTGTCTAGCTATTGATAATGCAACCAAAGTCCATTCCAGTTAACTATCTGCTACTGTGAAATCATACATTTCCTGATAGGCTTCTGCTCTGAAGTGTATAGTGGAGAGACAATACATAGAGATTTCTGTAACAAACAGACATTAGTTCAATGAAAGTCATTCATTCCATTGTGCATTTAAAAATGTGGCCTTAATATGAAGATTTCATTCGGTCCACTCTTGTTTCTTGGTAAGAAGTCTGAATGGGATATTGATATTGGGGCACAGTGGTTCAATGGTTTGTAGCACTGGGGTCCTGAGTTTGATCCCGACCATGGCACTATCTGCACTGGAAGTGCTCTCTGCGTCTGCATGGTTTTCATCTAGGTACTCTGAGTCTGGTCATGGTTGCGTAGATATACCCAGTTGATCTGCAATCTCTGGATGTTTATTTCCTCTTTGTATGTCTATGACATGTAGTAAGAGTAGAGTTGGAGAGTTGGTGTACATGTATGTATGAGATTTTAATGTGTTTAAATTTTACAAATGTAACTTGAATTTGTGGGTTTTTTTTTTAAAATAAATGTCTATATAATTCTTTTTATAACAGGATTTCACACGTTCATAAGAGCTATTCTTATTGTAGCTTTAATCACTGTGAACATTGTTTCAGTGGAGCTTACAGTTCATTTTGCAGTCAACTGTATAGTTACAGGTTTCAGAGTTCTTAAGGAAAGTAAAGAATATTTGAAAGGTGGAGCAGCTGGCATATAAGATGTGGTGTGTAATAGTACTGCATGGATATGGTAAAGGAAATCCCAATTTATTAACATGACAACATAAAAAGAACTTATAACTAAATAAACGTATACTACCTGTGCTCATTTTTACCAACCCTAGACATAGGTGTCTGGAATAGTGTCTGATATGAGCTGTTGGGTGGATCCTGGGAGGCAGCTTCTGTTAGATTCACAGCAGAGTCCTCCTAGCTAATAATAGGGGGTTAGTACCTCATAAGCTTTTCAGGTCATACCAAGTGGTTTACTTGAATGTGTCAACTGTGAGTTGTCAGATGGTGGGGGGAGGCAGGTGGACCATGTATCAAAGAATTTACTTGTTTTGGTTGTTTTGTTAATAGAGACCTATGCCAATATGTTTGTGTTTTTTTTAAATTTTATTATATTTTTGCCAGTTGCATCTGTTAGCATCAATAGAAAGTTATATTGACATCAAAGACGACAGCTAAAAAAAATTAATTTGCCTGTTTGAGATCAATTAATTTTCCTCAGCTTTAAAGGTGGTCCGTGAGTCAGAAGGACAAATTTCTAACATTAATGGCTTTACTTGCCCTCTGCAGGCAAAGAAGTAATTTGATTAAACTTCTAGAATTTTTGTAGACAATTTTTATCTTTTATTTTTTTATATCGGCTTTTTGAAATGATTTGTGCAAAAACTACAGACATGCAAATGGTGATACTGAGCATGGGTTAGCATGTTATATGGCAACTTGCACCAGTTTTTTGTTCTTTGCAGTCTTCCCCATCATATGTTGATATAGCTTTATATCTATACACAGTGTAGGAATTTTAATTTTTAACTGTTATTACAAATGTTATTTCTGCATTCATAAACAATTATACACAAACACACTAAATTTTAAGGGGGGCAAGGAGTGGAAGTGTTTCTAAAGTACAGTAATACATTGTGCTAGACAAGTAACCTTTAGCTTAGCAAAATGCTACATTGAGTACTGTGCTCACATATATTAACTTTCCTATCTATGTAAGGAGAAATAACTTCTCTAAAAGACCACAAAATCCAAAGTGATTTAGGGGCCGATTCACTAACTTCGAGTGAAGGATTCGAAGGTAAAAAACTTCGAATTTCTACGGTTTTTTTTTGGCTACTTCGACCATCGAATGGGCTACTTCGACCTTCGACTACGACTTCAAATTGAAGGATTCGTAGTAAAAATCGTTCGACTATTCCACCATTCGATAGTCGAAGTACTGTCTCTTTAAAAAAAACTTCGACCCCCTAGTTCGCCATCTAAAAGCTACCGAAGTCAATGTTAGCCTATGGGGACCTTCCTTGGCTAACATTTTTTGATCGAAGGATATTCCTTCGATCGTTGAATTAAAATCCTTCGAATTGTTCGATTCGAAGGATTTTTATCATTCGATCAAAGGAATTATCCTTCGATCGTTCGATCGAACTATCTGCGCTAAATCCTTCGACTTCGATATTCGAAGTCGAAGGATTTTAATTCCTAGTCGAATATCAAGAAAAGGTAAAAGAGGCATATTGAATTGCTAAAAATTCCAGCCCCTGAACAGCAATCCTAAGAATCGATACCCTTTGAAATCAAGTGATAAGTAAAAGTTAAAACAGGACCACAGTCCTCAGCATCCTGCGTTATCCCTCTTTGTGGTGTCCCAGGGTCAAGATAGAAAACCATTTAGATAGTAGCTTTTGGGACAGCTCCACCTTCTATTTACAGTATTTTCCCTTTCCCAACTTTTATTGTATGAATTGCAAACACACATTTTAAATTAAATTCATATTACTAAGGTTAAATTAATTTAATTAGCACTGGTACTTTATTGATAGTAGGAGCACTTTAATGAATTGTAATTAAGGCTTCATTATATAATGAATAGAGATTATTAATTGATTTATAATTGAGGATACATAATTTGTTTAACAATTAAATGAATCTATAATTAATTGGCACCATGTACTATGGTTGTTATATTTGCACACCAAGCACTTAAGATTTACAATGCATTGCATCAAATTTTAGTTGGGTACTTTTGGGGTTATTTTACTTCTATTCCCTCTCTTTAAACACTTTGTAATAAAAAGTCAAGCAAGTTTTTTGTTTAAAAGTACAAAAACTTGATAAATTTTATTTCATCACGAACAAATCTCAAGCTGAAGCAGTTTCAGTTGGTTAAGATAATATAGGGAAAGCCACTCTTTTCCCCATCATGTGCAACAAGGAGTTTAATTTGATTGGGTGTGGTGATCGTACTATGAGTAGGCATGTTCACAAATGTACATTAGTACACATTCCTCAAACTTATGCTTTATCTGTAATTATTTATAAGTGTTGGATGCCCCCAGTGAATAATTTTGTTTTAATTGGTGGAGCTATTCAGCTTACCATTGTCTACAAAGAATATTCTTTCTTTACTCTGTTTGATCCCTTAGCTCATCCAACAAGCACATTTAATAGAAGACATAGACAGCTCATTGACTAGGGAAAATGTGTATCTTAAATAAGATGGATTTTTTGGTAATAATAACTATTACGAGCAAAGCTCCCCAAAAAGAGCAACTTCTTTCTGAGTTATGTTTAGAAGTAAGAGGAACTCACTGGATTTTAGAAATATTTAGTAGTTGCTTTGCAGGAAAGGTGCTACTATAGTGATTCTTGTTTGAATAGATTATGAGCTTTCAAATGGCATGATATGTTTTCCTCTGAACTGTGTAAATTACCTAATTGCAATGTCATTGGACATTCACATAATGCTATGATCATCACTCATCATTAATTACATGTATGTATTAAAGGAATTATTCAGTGTAAAAATATAATCTGGGTAAATAGATAGTAGGTGCAAAATAAAAAATGTTTCTAATATAGTTAGTTAGCCAAAAATGTAATGTATAAAGGCTGGAGTGACTGGATGTCTAACATAATAGCCAGAACACTACTTCCTGCTTTTCAGCACTCTTGCTTTCCACTGATTGGTTACCAGAAAGTAACCAATCAGTGACTTGAGGGGGTCAACACTGTTGATTTTAAATCTGAGCTGCATTCTAAGGATCATTTGCAAACTCACTGAACAGTTATGTCCCATGTGGCCCCCCTTCAAGTCACTGATTGGTAATCAGAGAAGTAGTGCTCTGGCTATTATGTTAGACATCCAGTCACTCCAGCCTTTATATATTGCATTTTTGGCTAACTAACTATATTAAAACTTTTTTTTTTTTTTTGCACAGCCTATCTATTTACTTTTTATTTGTACACTGAACTGTTCCTTTAAGATTTTAAAAGTTAAATATAGACAATAAAACATTAAATATGTCCAAAATATAAGAAAATCTAGACAGATCATTTGAACAGTATTGTGATCCAGTGTGTGTGTTGTTATATCTTCAAAAGTGTGTAAGATGTATGTATTTTCATGGACCATTTTCATCTCAGATGGCAGTATTTTATAAATAAGCAGCACTGCATTTTAAAGTAATATGCTGTACTTTGTAAGGATCTGTTTAAGGATTAATATCGCAATCCTTAATAAAGCACAATTATCAAGGAAATTTTGCTAAGGGGATCAAAACTATATTTTCTTAAAACTTTAATTAGTAAAGGAAATTTATATAAATGGCCAGAAGAGGGCAGAATAGTCAACCAGACAGATATTTTGTTGCAGCAGATCTGCCCATGTCATCCAGTCATTCTCCTCCCCTTCTCAGGAGTTTCCTCCCTTCTCTCCAGTCACACAGAAGGCATCGCTGCTGTTCACAATATCTTGTGGATGACTCTAATATATAATATGGATTTTATTGTTTTAACGGATTTAAATGCAAACAACTGGCTCAGTTTGATTCTGGGATGATAAAAGATTTTCATCACATGCTGATTCAAGAAAAGGATTCACGTTATGGACATCCACAACCCAACAAAGCATTGGAAATGGCAAGTAGTCATTGTCCCTTTTCTTTGTAGCTTGGGCTGGGTCTCTGGGCAGCTTCGTTATTCAGTTACTGAGGAATCAGGACCAGGGACTTTTATAGCAAATGTAGCACAAGATCTTGTATTGAATTCTGCTGATCGCAGAATGCGACTGGGCACAGAGGGAAGTGTAAAATATTTTGCACTAAATCCCAGAACTGGAGACTTGACTGTTAATGAAAAGATCGACCGAGAAAGCTTGTGTGGATCTGGTACAAAATGTATTTTACCTTTAGAAATAATTATTGAAAACCCACTGGAGCTTTTCAGTGTGGAAATTGAAATTGTTGACATCAATGATAATTCTCCATTATTTTCAAGCAAAGATCAGTTAATTACAATTTCCGAAGCTCTGGCAAATCCAGGCACACAATTTCCTTTGGAGAATGCTGAGGATCCAGACATAAGGAATAATGGTGTTTCCAAATATACACTGACTCCAAACCCATATTTTTCTTTATCAATAAACACTCGAAAAGATGGAACGCTGGTACCAGAGTTAGTTATAGAAAAAAATTTAGATAGAGAAGAAAAGGAATCTCATAAACTCATAATTACTGCTTTTGATGGTGGCAAACCACCTAGATCGGGTACATCTCAGATAACAGTAATTGTTCTTGACAGCAATGACAATGCACCGGTTTTTGATCATTCTAAGTATAAAGTTGGCTTACTAGAAAATACACCACAAAATACTGTTATTTTGAAACTCAATGCAACTGATCGGGATGAAGGACATAATGGAGAAATTGAATACTTCTTTGACTACCATACACTGAATTCCATGAAAGAATTATTCACCCTAAACCAACATTCTGGAGAGATTTCAGTCAATGGTGTTATAGATTTTGAAGAAAAAGAATTTTATGAAATATCAGTTAGGGCAAAAGACAAAGGAATCCCAGAACATGTAAGTCGTTGCCTTATCCTAATAGAAATAGAAGATGTTAATGATAATGTACCAGAAATAACATTAACCTCCTTGTTGAATGAAGTACCAGAAAATGCAGCTTTGGGAACTGCAGTCGGTTTCCTAAGTTTAAGAGATAAAGACTCCGGTAAAAATGGAGAGGTATTTCTGGAGATTTCACCAAACCTCCCATTTAAAATAAAACCCTTTAACAATCGTTATACAATAGTAACAGATGGAGATCTTGATAGAGAGAAAGTTGCACAATATGTTCTTGATCTGATTGCAACCGACTTAGGTTCCCCTCCGCTGCGCACAGCAATGTCTCTAAGTATAAATATTTCAGATATAAATGATAATCCACCAGTATTTTCTCAGCCACATGTAAATGCTTTTATAAGAGAGAACAATGACCCTGGAAGTTTTCTATGTACAGTATCAGCAGTTGATCCGGATGATGGGTTAAATTCAGTCCTCACTTACTCTGTTGTTGAACGGAAGACTGATGCTTCTTCTATCCTTTCTTTAGTAAATATTGACTCTAAGAGTGGTAATATCTATGCACAAGGTTCTTTTGACTATGAACAAATCCAGGTTTTGCAAGTTATAGTGAAGGTTGAAGATTCTGGATTTCCAAAGCTTTCTTCCAACATAACAGTTTTCATTTTCATATTGGATCAAAATGATAATGCTCCTTTGGTGTTGTATCCAGAGCATTCAAGACAGATCAGTCCTCAACAGAAAATTCCCACATCAGCTCCTGCTGGCTTTATGGTTACCAAAGTATCTTCAGTGGATTTAGATTCAGGACATAATGCATGGCTATCCTATCATATAGTAGATGGAACAGATCCATCCCTTTTTCAAATATCTTCTTCCCATGGTGAAATTCAAACTGTTCGTGGATTACAGGAAACTGATCAAATTGATCAAAGGCTTGTCATTGTGGTGAAGGATCATGGGGAACCTGCTTTATCAACTACTGTTACCTTATATATTACACTTGAGGATACCATTTTCCCAGAGAGGCCTAAGTCCCAGAGTTTTGTCACTTCCAATAACAAACCAGAGATGACCTTGTATTTGATTATATCGTTAGTTGCTGTTAGTTTAGTTTCCTTGGTTACTTTCATTATATTACTTGCTAAATGTTTAAGAAAAGAGTCAAGTTCTACAATGTGCTCCTGCTGCCTTGGAAGCCCACAGCCCAAGTACTACACTGAACAGTGCAGGCCAACTCTTCACTTAAACACAGATGGTACATTGAAGTTCATGGAGGTTAGAATGGAGCCCTCGGATCCTCAAGGGCAATGTTACAAAACCTGTTTTTCTCCATCAGAAATAAATGATTTTTCCTATTTGAGACCTCTTAATTTCTCTGAGCTGAAAACAATGGTCAGTGATACAGATATACATGTAAATGGGGTTACTGACACTCTACAGGTGAGTAAGCAGGAAGCAATCTAGTTAGATTTTTGAAAATATAGTATTAATCAGAATATTTTTACAAATGTATTTGTGTTTCCTGTACATACAGCATATTTTCCTTATCTTTTATAGCACATTAACAATGCATACATTGTCTAGGTATTGATAATACAACAAAATCTATTCCAGTTAATTATCTGTTACTGTGAAATCTTGCATCTCCTGCTAGACTTCAATGCATGCATTGCCTAGCTATTAAGCGTCAGACTGACCAGGGCTGTTACCTGAGGGGCCCCTTATACACTCCCCGGCCTCCCATCCCAGCCACAAGGCCCCTTCTGGGCCCCCCAAATCCCCCTCTGTCCACCTGTGCATATGTTTTGCTTTCTTGCAGCTGTGACCGGGGGCCAGGGAGGGAGGTCAGGGGCAATATCAGGTTTTGGATGGTGGGGTCCACAAAGGACCTGGGGCCCACTGGGTTTTTTCGGTGTCCCGCCGGCCCAGTCCAACCCTGTAGCTATTGATAGTGCAACAAAAGTCCAGTTAAGCATCTACTACTGTAAAATCTCACATCTCCTGATAGACTTCTGCTGTCAAGTGTGCTGACATTTGCAACAGTAGAGAGACAATACATAGAGATCTTAGTAACAAACAGACACTAGTTCAATGAAAGTCCTTCCTTCCATTAAGCTTTTAAATATGTGGCCTTAAGATGAAGATTTCATTTAATAATGTTGACTGAGAAACTACAGTGTCTCATGTAAGACTAGTATTGTTTCTAGGTAAGAAGTCTGAATGCGATATTGATATAAAAAAATATATAATGTAGGGAGCATGCGGTTCAATGGTTAGCAATATTGCTTTGTAGCTCTGGGGTCCTGAGTTTGATCCTGACCTTGGCCGTATCTGCCATATTTGCATGTGCTATCTGCATTTGTATGGTTTTCATCTGGGTGTTCTGTTCATTGTTGAGTTGATGTACCCAGTAGATCTGCAGTCTCTGGATGTATTTTTCCTTTTTCTATGTGTATGACATGTCATAAGAGTAGAGTTGATGTACAACACATGTAGAAGAATATTGGTTCCACCTAAATATTCGAAAGGGGTTTTCTACAGTGTGATCTGTGAAGATGTGGAATTCTCTCCCTGAATCAGTTGTACAGGCTGATACATTAGATAGCTTTAAGAATGGGTTGGATGGTGTTTAGCAAGTGAAGGAATACAGGGTTATGGAAGATAGCTCATAGTACAAGTTCATCCAGGGACTGGTCCGAATTTTTTTCCCCCTCTGAGGCAAATTGGAGAGGATTCAGATGGGGTTTTTTTGCCTTCCTCTGGATCAACTGGCAGTTAGGCAGGTTAAAAAAAAATTAAAGGTTGAACTTGATGGTCATGTGTCTTTTTTCAACCTAACTTACTATGTTACTATATATGTATGAGAGTTTGAGTGCATTTAATTTTTACAAATTTGACTTGGAGTTGTAGTTGTGTTTTTGAACTTTATTATATTGTTGGCAATCGTATCTGTTAACATCACTAGAACTTTATACTGACATCAAAGACAGCAGGTAAAATAAATTGATTTCTCTATTTGAGATCAATCGATGTTCCTCAGCTTCAACTGTGGTCCGTGAGTCAGAAGGACACATTTCTAACGTTAATGGGTTTACTTGCACTCTGAAGGCAAAGAATCTATGTGATTAGACATCTAGTTTTTTTTTAGATGATATTTATCTTTTCTTTTTGAAATGATTTGTGCAATTACCATGGGACAGGATGACAGGACAACTTTATTGTACATTGCACCCTTCCCCATAATATGTAAATAATGCCTGATATCTAAACATGGTGTAGAAATTTCAAATTTGAACTGTCTTCACAAATGTTATTTTCATTCAAAAGCAATTATACACAAACACATTGGGGCGTGAAGCGGCTAATGCTTTTTCTAAGTCCCAAAAAACGCTGGCGTCTTTTCCTTTTTTAAAGGTGATAGGCTGAAAAAGATTGTAAATTTTTTTGGGGGCACCCTCCTTCCCCCCTACATTTCCTATCATATGGCACCTGAACTATACAGTGTCTACATGTATAGGGCAAAATAACAACTCTATTTTATTTTATGAAGCTTTCCCAGGTTTGTGTAGTGTAATGTATTTGCTTCTACATAAACGTCCATTGTACTTTAACTTTGGTGCCGTATGCAAATTAGGCATTGCTAGTGTAACTTCGCTTTGCTTGACGAATTAACGCTAGCGCAACTTCGCTACCTTTCGCCTCCCTGAGCGCAACTTCAGATTTTAGTGAATTAACGGCGCCCTGGCGAAGTGCGATGAAGGAGGGGTGGTACAAGGTGTGTGTGTCCAAAAAACTGTACATAAAAAAACATTCTTTATTAATAAAATTATATTTATGGTAGGTATACAAGAAAATTGTAGCATAGTGTAAGGCTATTTACAGTGTTTATAAAATCAAAATTGCTGTTTTCATTGCAGAAATGTGAAAGTAGTTCCAAGGTTAAAGGAAAATCTGGATTAATAGTTTGTGCAGTTCTTATCTCAGAGAGATTATGTACATTTTTATTTTTGTTTCATGTCAGTTCACTGAAAATGCTCAATCTATACAGTAATACTCTTGATCTGTTGCAATTCTTTGGTTCCATTCATGTCAGGCTTAGTTTATATCTTTAATATATCTAAGCAGAGTATAGCAGTACTAATACAGAATATATTCTTAACAGTTAGAACAATAATGGAGTTAGTGTAAATAAATAAATTAATAATGAGACAATTTACAACAAAAATTCAAAAGGGAAAAGAAAAACCCTTGCTGGCACCTCCCCACTCAATGATTTCTAGATACTTATTGAGCAGCATTTAGTACTAGAAAATGTAGCCTTTAATGATGTACAGCTATTCTGTCTAATAGATCAAACAAAAAAACAGAAATCCCATAAGTTAAAACCCTGCTCTAAGACAAAAATCATGTGTGGGCCTATTGTTGCAGTATGCTTTGGTGAGCAACTGAGCTTATCTAGATGTGGGCCTCACCTCTACCCCTGCCTCACTAGGGGAAACAAACCAGGACATCAGTACAACACTATAATGTGCAGTTGCTCACACTTAAATTGCATCTACCAATGCTAAGTATCATTTAAGTATCATTTGGTCTCTACTTTGTCAAAGGCATTGGTGGCTCTTAGGATGGCCTTAAATTCATACAAAAACACCTTTCTGCTGATGCCTGCCAATCAGACTCAATAATAGCTTGGTTTGAAATAGCAGGCCAATGGGTAGTGAGTAATTTATAGACAGATTTATACAGTTGTGCAGTAAATAGTAACTTACTCTTAGTCTGGGAGTGTAACCTTTAATGTTAAAGGAGAATTCAGCCCCCTAATTTGCATCCCCCTTCCCCTCTATTCTAAATAGGCCCCCTAATTCTACCCCCCATGCCTACCTGTAACCCTGGGCAAATGCCCCTAACTTTCTCCTTGCAGGTCCTGTCCAGTGGAGTTCACAGCAGCCATCTTGTCTCCTTCGGTTTTCTTTCTGTAGTGATCAGCATTTTCGGTGCATGCGCAGTTGAAAGAATCTTCCATTGGGGAGCTACTGCGCATGTGCCAAAAGTCACAAAATTTCGTGACTTTCGGCGCATGCGCAGTAGCTCCGCAACGGAAGATTCCTCCAACTACGCATGCACCGAAAATGCTGATCACTACAGAAAGAAAACCGAAGGAGACAAGATGGCTGCTGTGAACTCCGCTGGACAAGACCTGCAAGGAGGGGTAAGAAGAAAGTTAGGGGCATTTGCCCAGGGTGCCAGGTAGGCCAGGGGAGAGGAGGGAGGGGGCCTATTTAGGGTAGGGGGATGCAAATTAGAGAGTTGAATTCTCCTTTGAGGGCAAAATTCACAACTTTGTAAAAACCAGTATCCGCAATTATACTGCATATATGGATCAAGATTAAAAACATCTGTAAGGCGCACCGCCGGACCAGCGGGTGCGCTCCGGTTCCCTTGTGCATTTGCGTGCAAGCGCATATTTGCTTGGATGCCGTTGCTCAACTGAGCATGCGTGATGACATCACTATGGGCAATTCTTGAATTCTGAGGCTGTATGCGCCATTTTGGTTTGCGATTTTATGTTTCCTGCTATTTCCTCACTTCCCCTCTATTTTGCCACCAAATATTCACTATTTAAACCTCTTCTGTCATTCCCTCTTTGCCCAAGCTGGCTTTTGGTTGTATTCAGATCCTGCTCAAGTCATTTTCTACTGTGTATTCCTGGTTCCTGATTTTTTGACTCAGATTCTTGCCGCCTGCCCTTGAACATTTGCCCATTTTGACTACGTCTCTTGCCTGATCCAAGTTTGTACTACCTATTGGAAATCTGGTGTCTGAAGTTTTGTGAGATCCCAGCTAGAACCGCAGTAGTAAATCCAGGGCCCCAAAAGAGCATCGCTAAAATCTGGGACTAGTTGGGCTCTTCTGCCTTATGGAAGGGTCATATCTGTGCCAGCAGCCTTCCTACTTGGTTCCCATTAAACTAGTATATTACAACATACTATTCAATGACAAACAACTGCAATTGTTGCAAATTTTAGTTTGAGATGTCAGTCCACATACAAATATTCAGTTATGCTATATATAATAAGTAATTTAGATAATAATAAGTCAAGCAAGTTTTGCTAATTAAAAGGTACAAAGATGAAGACAAAAAAAAAGGAAAATAGAGTATTTTTATTAAAAACTCATAACTGACAAATTGTATTTCAGCTTGAACAAACCTCATGCTGAAGCAGTTTCAGTTGGTTAAGATAAGATAGGGAAGGCCACTCTTTTCCCCATTATGTGCAACTAGTTTTATTTGATTCATGGGCTGTGGTGATCTGACTATGGGTAGGTATTGTATGTTCACAAACGCGCATGAGCACTTACTTTTATACATTTTATAAATATGCATACTTACATTTTAATGTAATATGTTGTCCTTAATATATCTACCTATTTATTACATAATTAAAATCTAAATCCTTAATAAATGCACAGTAATTCAAGAAATTATGCTAAGTGAATACTAAAATTTTTCAAAACAATATTGTCTTTAAACTTTTAATTAGTATTGGGAATTAATATAAATGGCCAGAAGAGGGCAGAATAGTCAACCAGACAGATTTCTTGCTACAGCAGATCTGCTCATGTCATCCAGTCATTCTCCTCCCCTTCTCAGGAGTTTCCTCCCTTCTCTCCAGTCACACAGAAGGCATTGCTGCTGTTCCGATAAAATACTCTGTGGATGACTCTAATTTTTAATATGGCTGTTATTGTTTTTATGGCTTTAAATACAAACAACTGGCTCAATTATCTTCTGGGATGATAAAAGATTTTCACCACATGCTGATTCAAGAAAAGGATTCACGTTATGGACATCCACAACCCAACAAAGCATTGGAAATGGCAAGTAGTCATTTTTCCTTTTCTTTGTAGCTTGGGCTGGGTCTCTGGGCAGCTTCGTTATTCAGTTACTGAAGAATCAAGACCAGGGACTTTTATAGCAAATGTAGCACAGGATCTTGTATTGAATTCTGCTGATATTCCTAAACGCAGAATGCGACTGGGCACAGAGGGAAGTGTAAAATATTTTTCACTGAACCATAGAAATGGAGACTTGACTGTTAATGAAAAGATCGACCGGGAAAGCTTGTGTGGATCTGCTACAAGTTGTATTTTACCTTTAGAAATAATTATTGAAAACCCACTGGAGCTTTTCAGTGTGGAAATTGAAATCGTTGACATCAATGATAATTCTCCATTATTTTTGAGAAGTGATCAGTTGATTAATATTTTAGAAGCTCTGGCAAATCCAGGCACACGATTTCCTTTGGAGAATGCTGAGGATCCAGACATAAGCACTAATGGTGTTTCCAGATACACACTGACTCCAAACCCATATTTCTCTTTATCAATAGACATTCGGAAAGATGGGACACTGGTTCCAGAGTTAATCATAGAAAAGAGTTTAGATAGAGAAGAAAAGGAATCTCATAAACTTACAATTACTGCCTTTGATGGAGGCAATCCTCCTAGATCAGGTACATCTCAGATAACTGTAATTGTTCTAGACATCAATGACAATGCACCAGTTTTTGATCATTCTAAGTACAAAGTTGCCTTACAAGAAAATGCACCAAAAAATACTGTTATTTTGAAACTCAATGCAACTGATCGGGATGAAGGACTTAATGGACAAATTGAATATTTCTTTGGCTACCAAACATTGGATTCCATGAAAGAGTTATTTACTCTAAACCGACAGTCTGGAGAGATTTCAGTTAATGGTGTTATAGATTTTGAAGAAAAAGAATATTATGAAATATCAGTTAGGGCAAAAGACAAGGGAAATCCTGAACTTGAAAGTCGCTGTCTGGTCCTCATAGAAATAAAAGATGTTAATGATAATGTACCAGAAATAACATTAACCTCCCTGTTGAATGCAGTACCAGAAAATGCAGCTTTGGGAACTGCAGTCGGTTTCTTAAGTGTGAGAGATAAAGACTCTGGTAAAAATGGAGAGGTATCTCTGGAGATTTCCCCAAACCTCCCATTTAAAATAAAACCTTTTAACAATCGTTATACAATAGTAACAGATGGAGATCTTGATAGAGAGAAAGTTGCACAATATGTTCTGGATCTGACTGCAACAGACTTAGGTTCTCCTCCTTTGCGTACAACAATGTCTATTATTTTAAATATATCAGACATTAATGATAATCCACCAGTATTTTCTCAGCCATATTTAAATGCCTTTATAAGAGAGAACAATGACCCTGGAAGTTTTTTATGTACAGTATCGGCAGTTGATCCGGATGATGGGTTAAATTCAGTCCTGATTTACTCTGTTCTTGAACGGAAGACTGATGCTTCTTCTATCCTTTCTTTAGTAAATATTGACTCTAAGAGTGGTAATATCTATGCACAAGGTTCTTTTGACTATGAACAAATCCAGGTTTTACAAGTTACAGTGAAGGTTGAAGATTCTGGATCTCCAAAGCTTTCTTCCAACATAACAGTTTTCATTTTCATATTGGATCAAAATGATAATGCTCCTTTGATGTTGTATCCAGAGCATTCAAGACAGGTCAGTCCTCAACAGAAAATCCCCACATTATCTCCAGCTGGCTTTTTTGTTACCAAAGTATCTGCCGTGGATTTAGACTCAGGACACAATGCATGGCTATCCTATCATATAGTAGATGGTACAGATCCATCCCTGTTTCAAATATCATCTTCCCATGGTGAAATCCGAACTGTTCGTGGATTACAGGAAACTGATCAAATTGATCAAAGGCTTGTTATTGTGGTGAAGGATCATGGGGAACCTACTTTATCAACTACTGTTACCATATATATTATACTTGAGGATATCATTTTTCCAGAGAGGCCTAAGTCCCAGAGTTTTGTCACTTCCAATAACAAACCAGAGATGACCTTGTATTTGATTATATCATTGGTTGCTGTTAGTTTAGTTTCCTTGGTTACTTTCATTATATTACTGGCTAGATGTGTAAGGAAAGAGTCAAGTTCTACAATGTGCTCCTGCTGCCTTGGAAGCCCACAGCCCAAGTACTACACTGAACAGTGCAGGCCAACTCTTCACTTAAACACAGACGGTACATTGAAATTCATGGAGGTTAGAATGGAGCCCTCGGATCCTCAAGGGCAATGTTACAAAACCTGTTTTTCTCCATCAGAAAAAAATGATTTTTCCTATTTAAGACCTATTAATTTCCCTGAGCTGAAAACTATGGTCAGTGATACAGATATAAATGGGGTTACTGGCACTTTACAGGTGAGGAAGCAATCTGGGTAGATTGCCCTGTTTAAAACATTGAGAATATATTTGCAAGTGCATTTTTGTATGTGAGTTTCCTGTTAATACAGCATCTTTTCCATATCTTTATAAAACACATTAGCAATGCATGCATTGTCTAGCTATTGATAATACAACACACGTCTATTTCTGTTCAACTGCTTTTGTGATAACTTGCATCTCCTGATAGACTTCTGCCATGAAGTGTACTGGCATTTGATGTTCATCATCAGTGGAAAGACAATACACAGAGATCTCAGTACCAAGCACACACTAGTTCAATGAAATTCTTCCATTCTATTGTGCATTTACACATATGACCTTATCATGAACGTCGACTTAGTAACTACAGTGTCTCATGTATAACTAGCATTGTTTCTAGGTAACACGTTTGAACGTGAATCATACATTCATAACCTGATTTACGTTGTTGTTGAATCAATGTAGCATTAGTGCATATTAAAATCAAAATGTAAACTTAATGTGTTGGGGGGCACAGAAGTTCAGTGGTTAGCATTATGGTTTGCAGCACTTTGGTCCTGAGTTTGATCCCAAGCTTGAGTTTGGATGTGCTCTGCATCTGCATGGTTTTTATCCAGTCCATTCATTGTTGCATACAGTAGATGGACCCACTAGGTCTGCAGTCACTGGATGATTATTTCCTCTTCTTATGTCCATGACATGTAGTAAGAGCAGAGTTGGCTTTCAGCACATGGATGTATCAGATTTTATGAGTGCATTGCATTTTTACAAATTTAACTTGGATTTGTGTACTAAAGTAATTTTTTCCTCTAATTCAGCCCACTTGCTTTTCCTTAGTTACAAATGATGGTCAATGATTTAGAAGGACATATTTCTAATATTAATGGATTTACTGTCACACTGTGTACATAAACAATACTACACTGATATGCAAATTGCAATACTGACCATGTGGCAGGGTTCAAATTATGAATAATATGTCAACTTGTACCTGTTATTTTGGACTTTGTATCTTGCCCCATCATATATATAAATAAGCACTAGATATCTAAGTATGGTAATTAGAATTAAGTTGATCTGTTGCAATCTGTGCAATCTGTGGTTCAGTTCATGTATCTGCGTTATAAGTTTAATGTTTTAAAATTTTTTATCTTGAATAGCTCCACCAATTCACAGTTACAGAGTAAGGTATTTTGGGGTTTTTTTCTATATCACTCTTGGTAGAGGTCTACAGCACCATGGTGCAGTGGTTAGAATGGCTTCTTTGCATTGCTAGACCCTGGGTATTATCTGTGAAGAATTTCTTATCCTTACTCCCTCAGCGCGTTAATTATTTTGCCAGTTTGGCATGTTTTCCTATTAGTGATACTGCACACTGAAGATCTAGTATAAGTAATTCTAGATCAACTGGACTTGCTGAGTAATCATTGAAGATGTTTCATTACTCATCCAAGCAGCTTCTTCAGTTCTATGTATACTGAAGAAGAACTGGCAAAGGTGTTGCCTGAAAAAGATTTTTATCCTGCTGAAATACATGTCTATGCGTTCTTTATCAGGAAAAATAAATTCCTGATCATAATAATACCAACTAGTTCTTGATACTTTATTTTTACATCTAGCAGTACTGTAGGAGTACAATACACAAGCTGCTGTCAGAGAAAGAATAGGATATACATTGCAGCTACTGAAACCTTTATCCTAAGGCCACCAAGCACATTTTAAGACATACTGTAGAAAGCTTGACCAGGGAAAATCTTAAATAAAGAGAGCAAATTTACCAATTCCTTCTGATTTGCTAAGTGCTAAGAATTCAACATTTTTTTTGCAATGTTGAGTAGTATCTTGGCATGACTGGCACTACTAGTGATTCTCATGTGAAATGATTAAGAACTCTCAAATGCCATGACATGGCTCACCATTTGTGGTTACTCTTGTGTTCCCTCTCAACATTTTTCTAGTCCACAAGATATTTCTTTAATATGAACTTAGATACTTAGACTGTAAGCTCTACTGGGCAGGGACCTCCTTCCCACCTCTTACCACATAGCTCTTTGTCCTGATATAATTCTATAAATATTTATTATGTGATTTTTCTTCCCTGTGTGTATATATATATATATATATATATATATATATATATATATATAAATATATATATATTTATATAAATATTAATATATTGTACTTTTATGTACATCGCTGTGGCTCCTTAGCAGTGCTTAACAAATAAAGTTATACATACATACAACATACATACATACTTAAGAAAGAGTATATGATAAACATGATACAGGTTTCATATCATACTTTTTCAAGCAACCAGCAACAAGAGCTTGTTTTACATTGCAATATTATTTAATAGGGGTCAATTTCAGGCATCTTATTGTTGAGTTTTGGGGCTACCTAAAGGGGTTGTTCACCTTTCAATAAGCTTTTAGTATGATGTAGAGAGTGATATTCTACAAAGTTTGCAATGGGTTTTCTTTTTATTATTATTTGTGTTTTTTTAGTCATTTAGCTTTTATTCAGCAGCTCTCCAGTTTGTAATTTCAGCAATCTGCGGACTAGGGTCCAAATAACCCTAACAGCCATGCATTTATTTGAATAAGAGACTGGAATATGAACAGGAGAGAGTCTGAAAGAAAGGTGAGTAATAAAAAGTTGCAATAATAATACATTTGTTGCCTTACAGAACATTTGTTTTATAGATGGGTTCAGTGAAATCTGGGCAGAGTCATAAGAAGAAGGCAAATAATTCTAAAACTATAAAAAATGAAAACCAAAGGAAAAGTAGTCATTGTATAACATACTAAAAGTTAACTTAAATTAAAGGTGAACCACCCCTTTAAAATGTTTCACTATAAGCACCCAAAACATTGGTCCCTGATTGTGTCATTGCCCTTATGTAATTTACACCCACAGTCCTGCATTCTAAAGCAGCAACCTGTGTGTTCCAATCAAGTTATTAGAGTTCTAGCTAGTTGAATGCCTGACTTCACAAAATTTGAAGAATGTTCTTATATCCTCTCACACAAGCCAAGTAATAGAGAGCCAGAAGCTGTAGCAGTGGGGTGTCAAAAAGGATTCAAATGATGAAAATGGTCGCTAACATTCACAATGGTCTTTGCGGTCATTAACCCCCCAAAAGTCTAAAAACATGGAACTTAAGTGTGTTAGATGTATGCATTTTAGTGTACTATTTTGAGATGAGATGGAAGTATTTTTTAAACATACATACATGTATTAATTATGCTTAAGAGCATGCTAAAAATTTTCAAAACAATATTTTCGTTACCATTTAATTAGTAATAGAAATTAATATAAATGGCCAGAAGAGGGCAGAATAGTCAACCAGACAGATATTTTGCTACAGCAGATCTGCCCATGTCATCTAGTCATTCTCCTCCCCTTCTCAGGAGTTTCCTCCCTTCTCTCCAGTCACACAGAAGGCATCGCTGCTATTCAGATAGAATATCTTGTGGATTACTTTAATTTTTAATATGGCTGTTATTGTTTTAATGGCTTTAAATACAAACAACCGGCTCAGTTCGATTCTGGGATGATACAAGATTTTCATCACATGCTGATTCAAGAAAAGGATTCACGTTATGGACATCCACAACCCAACAAAGCATTGGAAATGGCAAGTAGTCATTGTCCCTTTTCTTTGTAGCTTGGGCTGGGTCTCTGGGCAGCTTCGTTATTCAGTTACTGAGGAATCAGGACCAGGGACTTTTATAGCAAATGTAGCACAGGATCTTGTATTGAATTCTGCTGATATTCCTAAACGCAGAATGCGACTGGGCACAGAGGGAAGTGTAAAATATTTTGCACTGAACCACAGAAATGGAGACTTGACTGTTAATGAAAAGATCGACCGAGAAACCTTATGTGGTTCAAGTACAAGATGTATATTACCTTTAGAAATAATTATCGAAAACCCACTGGAGCTTTTCAGTTTGGAAATTGAAATTGTTGACATAAATGACAATTTCCCGTTGTTTTCGAGCAAAGATCAGTTAATTGAAATTTCCGAAGCTCTGGCAAATCCAGGCACACGATTTCGTTTGGAAAGTGCTCAGGATCCAGACATAAGCACTAATGGTGTTTCCAAATACACACTGACTCCAAACCCATATTTCTCTTTATCAGTAAACACTCGAAAAGATGGGACACTGGTTCCAGAGTTAATAATAGAAAAAATTTTAGATAGAGAAGAAAAGGAATCTCATAAAATGACAATTACTGCTTTTGATGGTGGCAATCCTCCTAGATCGGGTACATCTCAGATAACTGTAATTGTTCTAGACAGCAATGACAATGCACCAATCTTTGATCATTCCACATACAAAGTTGTCTTAGAAGAAAATACACCACAAAATACTGTTATTTTAAAACTAAATGCAACTGATCCGGATGAAGGACTTAATGGAGAAATTGAATACTTCTTTGATTACCATATACTGAATTCCATGAAAGAATTATTTACCTTAAACCAACAGTCTGGAGAGATTTCAGTTAATGGTGTTATAGATTTTGAAGAAAACGTTTTTTATGAAATATCAGTTAGGGCAAAAGACAAGGGAAATCCTGAACTTAAAAGTGACTGTCTTGTCCTAATAGAAATAAAAGATGTTAATGATAATGTGCCAGAAATAACATTAACCTCCCTGTTGAATGCAGTACCAGAAAATGCAGCCTTGGGAACTGCAGTCGGTTTCTTAAGTGTGAGAGATAAAGACTCTGGTAAAAATGGAGAGGTATCTCTGGAGATTTCCCCAAACCTCCCATTTAAAATAAAACCTTTTAACAATCGTTATACAATAGTAACAGATGGAGTTCTTGATAGAGAGAAAGTTGAACAATATGTTCTGGATCTGACTGCAACAGACTTAGGTTCTCCTCCTTTGCGTAAAACAATGTCTGTCATTTTAAATATATCAGACATTAATGATAATCCACCAGTATTTTCTGAGCCACATTTAAATGCTTTTATTAGAGAGAACAATGACCCTGGAAGTTTTCTATGTACAGTATCGGCAGTTGATCCGGATGATGGGTTAAATTCAGTCCTGACTTACTCTGTTGTTGAACGGAAGACTGATGCTTCTTCTATCCTTTCTTTAGTAAATATTGACTCTAAGAGTGGTAATATCTATGCACAAGGTTCTTTTGACTATGAACAAATCCAGGTTTTACAAGTTACGGTGAAGGTTGAAGATTCTGGATCTCCAAAGCTTTCTTCCAACATAACAGTTTTCGTTTTCATATTGGATCAAAATGATAATGCTCCTTTGATGTTGTATCCAGAGCACTCCAGACAGGTCAGTCCTCAACAGAAAATCCCCACATTATCTCCAGCTGGCTTTTTGGTTACCAAAGTATCTGCCGTGGATTTAGATTCAGGACACAATGCATGGCTATCCTATCATATAGTAGATGGTACAGATCCATCCCTGTTTCAAATATCTTCTTCCCATGGTGAAATCCGAACTGTCCGTGGATTACAGGAAACTGATCAAATTGATCAAAGGCTTGTCATTATGGTGAAGGATCATGGGGAACCTGCTTTATCAACTACTGTTACCATATATATTACAACTGAGGACACTGTTTTTCCAGAGAGACCGAAGTCCCATAGTTTTGTTACTTCTAATAACAAACCAGAGATGACCTTGTATTTGATTATATCGTTGGTTGCTGTTAGTTTAGTTTCCTTGGTTACTTTCATTATATTACTTGCTAGATGTGTAAGAAAAGAGTCAAGTTCTACAATGTGCTCCTGCTGCCTTGGAAGCCCACAGCCCAAGTACTACACTGAACAGTGCAGGCCAACTCTTCACTTAAACACAGATGGTACGTTGAAGTTCATGGAGGTTAGAATGGAGCCCTCGGATCCTCAAGGGCAATGTTACAAAACCTGTTTTTCTCCATCAGAAAAAAATGATTTTTCCTATTTAAGACCTATTAATTTCCCTGAGCTGAAAACAATGGTCAGTGATACAGAGGGCTTCTTTTCTGATATAAATGGGGCTAATGGCACTCTACAGGTGAGGAAGCATTTTGGTTAGATTGCCATGGTTGAAATTATTATTGTTATTGAGAATATATTTGCAAATGTATTTATTATGCGAGTTTCCTGTACATGCATCATCTTTTCTCTTTATATATATATATATATATATATATATATATATATATATATATATAATATATATATATATATATATATATATATATATATATATATATATAGATATATATAGATATATATATAGATATCTATATATAGATATATATAGATATACAGTATATATCACATAAACAATTCATGCATTGCCTAGCTATTGATAATAGAGAACAATTCCAGTTAATATTTGCTGTTTACCAAAAGTGGACAGACAATACATAGAGATGTTGAGAACATCATCTCAGAATCTTTTTTGTGCACCAGAATGGGGAACCCAATGTCCATCCCAATGCCCTGGCTACACAATTAAATGGTGAAAAGAATGGGGGAATGTGGGGAGACCAGTGACATCTAGGAAGTGCTGAATAGAAAGTGAAAGTAATTGTCAGACAATATTTGATTGACAGCTGAGATTTTCAAATGAGCTTACTACAGCTATGAATGCTTTAATAAAAAATAGAAATTGGATTTCATGTTTAATTTGAAAAGGACTTTTATTATACAGATTTTTGTGTCTAGGTGACAGGTCCACTTTTATAACACTGTGTGTGTTTGCATCTAACCAGTAACACGGCCAATCAGTCATGTGCTTTTATTGTTCAATCTGCAGTACACTAATTAAAGCTTTTAGCTAACGGACTACTTCATTATTTCAAAATTTCCTGTGTTATGATGAGTCCCAAAACATCTGCCATGTGATTTGTGAGTATCTGACCATGACTCCATCTTGTGATTTTTTTTTCTACAAATACATTATTATTGTTGAAGGACCCGCTAGATCTGCAGTCTCTGAATGTTTATTTCCGCTTTCTATGTCTATGACATGGAGTAAGAGCACAGTTGGCTTACAGTTCCTGTATGTATCCAATTTTAGGAGTGCATTTCATTTTACAAGTTTAACTAGGATTTGCGTTTTTGAAACTTTATTTTATTTTTTCCTATTATGGGTCACTTTCAAATGAATAAGAAAAAGTTATTTTATGGGTTAGATTCAATATTATGAGAAAAACTTTCTCCATATTCAGTTCATGTTTTTCCCTATAGACTTCAGTAGAGTTTTCATGTGATAGCCAGTGAGATTAGTTTTTTTTCTCATTGAATTTCATCTGGCTCTATGGGAATACAATGTAATGTTTGATTAAGCATTGTGTTCCTTTTTTGTATATAATGTAGAGCATGTGCACTTCTTTCATGTGCACTCTCTCCAGCTATCTCTCTCTCTCTCTATATATATAGATATATATATATATATATATATATATATATATATATATATATATATATATATATATATATATATATATATAATTTTGAGGAATCACTGTAGCATTCCATGTGCACCAGTCATGTTCTATAATTCATGACACTCCAGTGACTTCTAATATTCCTATATTTAATGGTAGGTTTTGCCCTTTTTATATAATGCAGGTATTTTAAGTGAGTGTGTATGCAGGTCTAAAATATAAAGAATGCATAGGTTGTTAAGGGTGTATGGTGGGGTGCTTTATAAATTCAACTGGTTTCAGCATGAATGATTCACCTACAAACGCATACATAAAACATTTTCTCATGGGACTTGACTGTTTATAGCAAAAAAGATATAAGGCAAGCTAAAATTGATATGGAAAAGCATATTGCAGCAAGCAGTAAAAAGAATCCAAAATGAAGCAGGAAGGGGTGGAACCTTTAATATCAGAGGTGGGTCAGCTGGTTGATGAAAACAAAAAAAGCACAGATTCTGAACTCATATTTTTCGTCTGTCTACACAAATAAGGAACCTTCTTAATAGTCCCAATTCTAGTAATACAACTAATGATGCATGGTTCACACATGAGGAAATTCAAAAGAGACTAGAACATGGTATTTATCCCAGGGTACTTAATGAGCTTATCTCTGTGATTGCCAAACCTCTTTACTTAATTTTTCAGGATTCATTGAGGTCTGGCATAGTGCCGAGAGACTAGCGAATTGCTAATGTGGTGCCTCTATTCAAAACAGTATCCTGTTCTCAGCCTCAAAACTACAGGCCAGTTAGTCTGACGTCAGTGGTAGGAGCAACTCATAATACTATGAGTATGTGCCAGCATGGTTTTATGCGTAATAGATCTTGCCAGACTAACTTAATTTCTTTTTATGAGAAGGTAAGCAGGGACCGCAATTCTGGGATAGCAGTGGATGTGATTTACTTAGACTTTGCTAAAGCATTTGATACAGTGCCACACAGAAGGTTACTGGTTAAATTAAGGAATGTTGGCCTGGAACATATTATTTGTACCTGGATAGAGAACTGGCTAAAAGATAGACTACAAAGAGTGGTGGTAAATGGAACATTTTCTAATTGGACCAGTGTTGTTAGTGGAGTATCGCAGGGCTCTGTACTAGGTCCCTTGCTTTTTAACTTGTTTATTAATGACCTGGAGGTGGGCATTGAAAGTACTGTTTCTATTTTTGCAGATGATACTAAATTGTGCAGAACTATAGGTTCCATGCAGGATGCAGCCACTTTGCAGAGTGATTTGTCTAATTTGGGAAACTGGACAGGAAACTGGAAAATGAAGTTCAATGTTGATAAATGCAGGTTATGCACTTTGGCAAAAATAATATAAATGCAAGTTATACACTTAGGGGCAGATTTATCAAGGGTCGAAGTGAATTCGAGGGAATTTTCGAAGTAAAAAAATTCGAAATTCAAAGTAATCTTTTGGATACTTCGACCATCGAATAGGATACTACGACTTCAACTTCGAATTTGATTCGAAGTAAAATCGTTTGAATATTCGACCATTCGATAATCGAAGTACTGTCTCTTTAAAAAGACTACGACTTCAATACTTTGCCAAATTAAACCTGCAGAAGTGCTATGTTTACCTATGGGGACCTTGTAGAGCAGTTTTCTAAGTTGAAGAAAAATCGTTCGATCACTTGATGAAATCGATTTTACTTCAACCGCAAAACGGTCAAATTCGGTGAAAAAAACTTTGACTTCGATATTCGAAGTCGAAGTCACTTTGAAAATCAAACCCTTGAATGGCAGTGTGTTAGGATTTTCCTTAAATGAGAAGGATCTAGGGGTCTTTGTAGATAACACGTTGTCTAATTCTGGGCAGTGTCATTCTGTGGCCACTAAAGCAAATGCAGTTCTGTCTTGCATAAAAAAGGGCATTAACTCAAGGGATGAAAACATAATTATGCCTCTTTATAGGTCCCTGGTAAGGCCTCATCTGGAGTATGCAGTGCAGTTTTGTATTCCAGTCCTTAAGAGGGATATAAATGAGCTGGAGAGAGTGCAGAGACTAAGTGCAACTAAATTGGTTAGAGGGATGGAAGACTTAAATTATGAGGGTAGACTGTCAAGGTTGGGGTTGTTTTCTCTGGAAAAAGCCTTGTGAGGGGACATGATTACACTTTACAAGTACATTAGAGGACATTATAGACAAATAGCAGGGGACCTTTTTACACATAAAGAACTTTCATTTGAAGTAACGTGGGGGGTTCGTCACAGTCAGGACAGTGAGGTTGTGGAATGCACTGCCGGGTGATGTTGTGATGCTGATTCAGTTAATGCCTTTAAGAATGGCTTGGATGATTTCTTGGACAGACATAATATCAAAGGCTATTGTGATACTAAGCTCTATAGTTAGTATAGATATGGGCATATATAATTTATGTGAAAGTAGGGAGGGGTGTGTGTATGGCTGCTGGGTTTTCATTTGGAGGGGTTGAACTTGATGGACTTTGTCTTTTTTCAACGCGATTTAACTATGTAACTATGTATCTATATTACAACACAATGCAGATCTATTTATTCACCATTTGACACTGAGTCATTTGTCTCTGTAAGATGAATTTATCAAACATACTTTAATTAAAGTGATACTGACACTAAAAAACGACTCTTTTTTGTTAGTTGAAGTAACTGTCTGTTTTGCCAACCTGACTGTCCCATCTCAGCCTGTCAGTTAAAGTTTCTAATGCTAACGGACTCCAGCTGCACAAATATGGCAGCCCCCTCATACAGGCACATGGGGCATCAGACAGGTAATATAAAAGCATTGTGCATATATTTTATGGCAAAGTTATAAGTAGCATTCAAAGGCAATATTATGATAGATGTAAAAAAGAGTTTAATTTCTGGTGTCAGTATCTCTTAAACCATATAGGCGCATGGTCAATATAAGCAATATCAGGAAAATTGCCTATAAATGATTTATGATTCATGGGAATGTTTAATAGTCATTAGTGATGGGCGAATGTGGGCCGTTTTGCCGAAATAATTCGTTAAACGGCTAAAAAATTCACTAAATGGTGAAAATTCACAAAACGCATTGAAGTCAATGGGCGTCAAAATTAATTTGTTGTGCGACAAGTTTTATGTACATGCCAATTTTGACACGCAACAAAAGAATGTTGTTGCGGTGCATTTTTTTTCCAGCGATTTTTTGGTGCAGTTTCGCTAAAACATTCGCTGTCTGCAAAATGAGAAAATTTGCTGCAAATCCATGCCTGCCAAATTTATTCGCCCATCGCTAATAGTCATCACCCTAAAGACACCACACTCTGAAAAAATTTAAAATATGTATTTGTTTGCTTATAAAATATATCAGTATCAATGATTTATATATTTATGATTATATAAACTGCTTCACATGTACGTATATAAGTACTTGCCAATTGGCCAATTTCCTTTGGGATCATTATAAACACTGGGCAAATCAGGTGTTGTCTTCCATTGTTCTGCCTGCAGCTGGCTAAAAAAAAAATCATTGATTGGTTGCTATGGGTTACGGCCCAGAAGAAAATTTGCCTATTGTTTATAAATGAGCCTGTGTAGGTTATTTGCAACCTCAAAAAACTCAGCTTAAAACATTGACATATATCTTCTCACCTACTGTATATAGAACAAGGTGCCATAAAGGCTGAAGCTGTGCTTTTATTCTTTCTATTCCTATAATCCTTCTTTGTCTCATTTTGAGCTACCTGAACCACAGTCATTAAGAGAAGCATGGGTGCGGGGGAGTAACGTTTAAAATGCGTACTTTATTTGGTTTCCTTCTATTTCTACAGTTTTATTATTTAAATGTCCATTGTGCCTTTTTGCTATAAACCCCTGCTCATATTTTTTGTGCATTGGCTCAAGATATCCATCCATACGTGGCACTGGCATTTGCTGCTCTTGGCAGAAAATGCTGCTCAGATCCTTGTCTTTTTATCTTACATTTGCTCTACTAAGCAGATGGTGTCACCGAATGCTGCCAAATGGCTTTAAATATGGAAATACACTGTTTCTGTTACGTGGGTGTACCTAGAACTAGAAAACTGTATGGCTAGAATGAAAACAGTTGGAAGTGGTGCAAAACATGAATAGTACTTCTGCCTCTGCGAAAACCCTGTCAATTGATCAATGTTACAAATCTGTTTTATCCATCTTTGTGCTAAGCCTCATAGCTGTGCCTGGCAGATGTTTTGCAAAACAAGGTCACGATTAAGTAGTTTATCATTTCTGTATTTGCTCCAGTGATTCAATGCCAGACGTGACACAAACACGTATCCGAGGAACCGCCATGCATATGTCATTGCACAGTATGAGAAATACACTGTATGTTTATTCACTGATTTGTGATAGGTAAAACAATAAATATAATTTTGGGGGGGTTTGTGGACATGAAGGTAACATTCTCATAGTAAGCAAAACAAATTGCATATTTTCAGTGACTTTTAGAATCAATATTTCAATTTAAAATACTAGACGTTGCCATTAGTTCTGTTGGTTTGTGCCACCCTAGGGCAAGTGCAGCACTAAACAAAGTCACACAGATATATTTAGGTCATTTTATTCTGCTAGAAATGAACCTACTAGTATATAACATGTTTTCGTGTGCTCTGTGTTCAAGACCATGGCCTCACTGAATGTTTTGATTATTGTGATGTTTTAGGTACAGCTGCGTTGATTTAAATTCTTAGAATTCCAGCCGATCTTTTTCCACTAAACTGTGTGAAATGACAGACCTGTTGCAAACTAGAAAGAATATGCCTTGGCCCGGAACTAGGGGTAGGCAGAAGTGGCAGGTGCCTAGAGCGCAACAGAAGGGGGGCAGTTCCTGCCTATACTTCAGTTTTCAGTTTTCTTTAACTGAAATTTTCAGCCGGCTGGAGGAATGGCATTAGTGATGAGAAATTCTCGAAACGGCGAAAAAATTAGCGAACATTGAAGTCAATGGGCATCAAATTTTTTTTATGCGCAGGACAAAATACATTAAATTCAGTGGGAGTTTTTTTTGTGGCAACTTTTTTTTTTCCAAATGCATTAAAATCAATGGGTGTTTTTCCTTATGCGACTTTTTTTGTCTCCGTGACATTATTGTCTCTGTGACATCTTTGTCGTGGTTCATTTTTCGGTATCAAATTTTTGGAGCAGTGAAAATGCTGAATTTCACCATGAATCCATAGCTGGTGAAAAAATCTGATCATCACTAGTGACAATGCATTGCACGATGGTAGCGTTCGCCATCACACATCGTAAGCTCATTCCTGCTAGTTACACCCTGTTTGTCCATGCTACTGCACCTCCACATGGTTGCTAATGCATCCATCCTACCTCTTACTGAGTCTTTTGATGCTTGGTAACCTGAAGTTACCACCACTCTGTACCTGGCTGTAGCTCCAGGGATCCCACAGAGGGTTTCATCAGACAAGCACTCTGAAAGTAGCACAACCCATACTCTGAAGCACCTGATTTCCATCAACACACTAGAGCAATAGTGTACATTGTGATGCTGTGGTGACACAGCGCAGAATCTGGCTGCAATTACTGTTTAATTACAGTGTGGGGGGGACTGCATTTTGAGCAAAAAACATGGTGATTTGTGTCTAAATTGTAAATGATCCCTAAAGTTTATTTTAACACTGTTGTCATATATTCATCTCTGAACTCATCTCTATATACTTAGCCAACCACTTACTACGCTCCTCTACTGACCTGCTACTCAACTTTTCTCTCATTAACTCCTCACATGCTCGCATTCAAGACTTTGCAAGGGCTGCACCCCTCGTCTGGAATTCTTTCCCACGGTCTGTCCAACTTTCTCCCAACCTTTCTGCTTTCAAGAAATCTCTTGAAATGCACTAATTTAGAGAAGCCTAACCTCACTTTGCTTAACTACCAAATGTAACACCACATACAGTACCACATCTCTCACCCACTTAATTCTGATCTTGCCCACTCCCTCACCTTGTGTCTTATTCCCTTTTAGATTGTAAGCCCTTTTGCACAGGGCCTTCCTTAACTTTTTGAACCTGTTTTGGTTGTGATGTATGTAACTTCATATGTTCTACATATGCAATTAATGTGATTTAGCTGTATAAACATTTACTTTACAGCGCTGCGAAATATGTTGGTGCTCTATAAATACATGATAATAATATATTTAACATACAATTTATGGTTTCAAAATGTTTAATAAAAATGTCTGTCAAAATAATATAGTACACAATTAAATACAGTATTAAATAAATATACACACACAAATATATAAAAAATATATATAAATAAAATATAAAATGTTAATAAAAATTTTAAAAAATGTTAACACAAATAGGAGCACTCCATTAATTTAAAAAGTTATGCATACATGTGTGTATATATATATATATATATATATACACACACATATATATATATATATATATATATATATATATATATATATATATATATATATATATATATATATTCGCATTTTATATTTTTGTATTCCGTAGTATGATTCTTTGCCTTCCCAGTCTAAATTGCTATAACCTTTCTGTTGCACTGTGCCAATTGCTGAGAATATATTTCATTAACAAAATATAGATTCATTTGTTTTAATTATAAGGGAGTTTACAGCTTTGACCAGTAGAGGGCAACTCACAACCAATCAGCTTTTCAGTGATTTTGTTGTCATCCATTCTCTCCCTGCTGGTTTCCTGAATGCTTCCTTTTGCACAGAAAGCACGGAAAGCAGAGCTGCTGTTCCCTGAAAAATCGCGCGGAAAAGTTTAACTTCTAAGGCTACAGATGAAAACATTTTGTTACTTGGAACTTCCAGTACAGCATACACCGTGGATTCTTTCTTGGGATTACAAAGATACATCTGCAAGTGGACTGGCAGGAGGAAAGATTTAAATTATGCTCATCCTAAACTCAGCAAGGACTTGGAAATGGCAAGTAGTACAATTCGTGTGCCTTTGTAGCTGGGGCTGGGTCTCTGGGCAGCTTCGATATTCTGTTGTTGAGGAATCTGATCCGGGGACTTTTGTAGGAAATGTAGCTCAGGATTTGGGGCTTAAAATTACCGATGTTTCTAGGAGAAAGCTAAGAATGGGATCAGAGGGAAGCAGGAAATACTTTTCTGTGAACTGGGAAAATGGAGCTCTGACTGTAAATGAAAAGATAGACAGGGAATCTCTGTGTGGCTCCAGTACCATTTGCTCATTGCCTGTCGAAGTAGTTATTGAAGATCCTTTGCAACTGCACCGTCTGGTAGTTGAGATCTTGGATATAAATGACAACTCTCCTGTGTTTTCCACGGCTCAACGTACTATAAAAATCCTAGAGTTGCTGGCAAACCCGGGTACCAGGTTTCCCCTGGAAAGTGCACATGATCTGGATGCAGGGGTTAATGGCATTAAACAATATAGTTTAAACCCCAATCCTTACTTTTCACTGTCCGTGAAAAAAAGGAGTGATGGAACTCTTATTCCTGAGCTGTTGCTAGAAAAAAACCTTGATAGAGAAGAGAAAGGTGAGCATCATCTGATCCTCACTGCTGTAGATGGAGGTAGTCCACCTAGGTCAGGTACCTCCCAGATAAATGTTATAGTCATGGATTTTAATGATAACGCACCCAAATTTGAAAAGAACTCTTTTAAATGTACCATACGTGAAAATGTCCCTTTGAATACAATTTTACTGCAGCTAAACGCCACTGATAACGATGAAGGTGCCAACGGGGAAATAGAATATTCCTTTGATGACCACACATCTGCTTCAATTCAAAGATTATTTGCCATAAATCAAAAGACAGGTGTCATCTCTACCATTGGTCCTATAGATTATGAGGAGTCAAGCTCTTTTGAGATACCCGTTAAAGCAAGGGACAAGGGGGTGCCAGAATTGGAAGGGCACTGTACTATTTATGTAGAAGTTGAAGATGCGAATGATAATTCCCCAGAGATCCTCATAACATCTTTGATGAAAGCAGTTCCTGAAGACACAGTGGTTGGAACAGTTGTCGGCCTTTTTAATGTAAAAGATCGAGATTCAGGGCAAAACGGGCAAGTAAGACTAGCGCTACCACCAAATATACCCTTTAAATTGAAATCTTTTGATGATCATTACTCCTTAGTCACAGATAGGACTCTAGACCGAGAAAAAGTAGCCCAGTATATCATTGAGCTTAGTGCAAGTGATCTGGGGGATCCCCCCCTTCATACACAACATAAGATTATTTTAAATATTGCAGACGTCAATGACAACTGCCCAACATTTACTCATGCCACTCTCAGTGCCAGTATACAAGAAAATAATGAGCCAGGCCAGTTGCTGTTTCAGCTATCTGCTTTTGATCCTGACGAGGGGGAGAATGCCAACTTGGTTTACTCCATTGTGGAAAATGCACCGGCAAGCACCCCAATCTCCTCCTTTGTGTACATCGATTCAAAAAGCGGAAATATTTATGCTCAGCGGTCCTTTGACTACGAGCAAGTCCAAGTTTTGCAAGTTCCCGTTAAAGTTGAAGATTCTGGAGTGCCAAAAATGTTTTCCAACACCACCATTTACATTTTCATTTTGGATACAAATGATAACGCCCCTGCTATATTTCATCCAGACCTTTCCCTTGAGGACCCCATTCAGAGGAAGATTCCCAAGTCTTCTCCTCCTGGATATTTGGTTACAAAAGTGACAGCGGTGGATGCTGATTCTGGATACAATTCATGGTTATCTTACAATATTCTTGATGCCACGGATCCATCTTTGTTTCATGTATCGGCTCACACAGGTGAAATCCGAACCATCCGAGCTTTCCAGGAAACAGACACACCTGAGCAATACTTGACTGTATCAGTCAGTGACCATGGAGAGCCTTCTTTATCTGCCACAGTAATATTACTTGTCATACTGGAAGAAGGTACCGTGCAAGAAAACACCAAAACATCAGATTTTTTTCACAGTTCCACCAGCAATGCCGATATAACCATGTATTTAATTATTTCTCTGGTGGCTATCAGTTCTGTATCTTTTATCACCTTTGTCATATTGCTCGTTAAGTGTCTCAAAAGGGATGCCCACAGCCCAGGTTGGTGTTGCAAAAATGAATATGAGCCCAAGTATTACTCTGAACCTTGTCAGCCAACCCTTCATCTGAACACGGACGGTACACTCAAGTACATGGAAGTAAGAATGGCCCAGACGGATCCACAGGGTCAGTGCTATAGGTCTTGTTTTTCCACAGTGTCAGATAAAAGTGATATCAACTTCATGAGACCATTAAATTTTCCTCAGCTGAAAAGCCTGGTCAATGAAACAGAGGTGTTATATCCACCTCTGAATGAAACCAGCCAGGTGAGAACTTGGAAAACCCATTCCTCCTTTTTATCTGTTTCATTTCATTGAAGGAATTGTTTACATACTGTTACCTTTGGTTTTTCTGTTGTGTTTAGTTAATTTATCTTACCGAAACTGTCCTCTTCCCTGTGGAAAACAATATGGCAGCTTACAGGCAAGTGTCTAAAATATGCATACTACTTTACAGTCTATATAAGGTCTATGTCCTAGTAGTATCTTTAAAGGAATGGAAAAGCTGAATCAATGGGTGGTGGCAAATTGTTAGACCCCCATTATTTCATATGCTAGGCCGGCAAAATTGTACCGGCCTGGGGTATTTTTCGTCTTAGTGCCTACTACATACTCTTCCCAGCATCCTGTGCTCTGAGGGGCTATCTGGGGCTGCTGCAGATGCTGCTTCCCCTCCCACTCCGTGCTTAAAAATCAGTGTCAGAAGGGGTCAAAAAGGGACAGCGCAATGAGTGCAATAGTGATTTACTCATGAGCAAGGCCAGATTTCCAGATTTCGTGCGCGCATTCTCACACACAGCGCAGTGGGTCAGCATGCCGGCTAAGCAAGAAAGGCCAGAGGGGCCCCTGGGACAGCAGTGCCGGTGGGCCCCGGGCCCCCAGTCCGACCCTGGATGGCTTTATTGGATATTTTCTATAATTTCTTTGTTGCTAAACAAAATGGCAAGTTGCATATCCCAGGACAACAGTAACAAATATATGATAGAGGTATGTCTCTAAATGGATAATGGAGGTGCAGTAATATGTTGGATAAAACAGCATTAAAGCCTATTGTTAAACTACAACTTCCAGCCTCCCCTGAAAGCCTTTGTTTTGACAAACGCTAGAGCAGCACATGCTGGTGATCCCTGGTCTGAGAGGAAAGGGTGTTCCAATTGCAGAAAGGAAAATAGGAAAAATAAGACTTTGCTTGATGGATGGAGCTGGCTGTACTCTCTTAGCCAGATGGGGAGTGGGTGAGTGTTGCACCATACTAAAAGGAATGTTCACCTCAACATTGATTTTTTACAGTGACTTAGATAGTAATATTCTGAGACAAGCGAACATATGGTGTTTTTTTTGCTGTTTTTTGAAGAAAAATAAGAGCAAATGTAGTGTGACTATGTTTAAATTTATATAATATTTTGCATCAGAGCAACGTTTTCAAAGTTTTCAAGTATTACTGTTCCTTTAATGTGTCTACCATTGCTGAATTATTTTAAAGCGATACATACTTGGATAAAATAGGCATCCTGAAACTGATGGTTTTCCCTTCTTTTTGATTTGATACTGCTGCAGGACAGTAGTGTTTTAGCAATCCCTTCCTGGAGACTATGATCAAACTGCTACTATAGGCACCATCTCTAACTACTATACCTGTTATCCCACAGCCACACTCCCTTCCCAGAGACTATTATCCCACTGTTACTATAGGCACCATCTCTCCCTACTATACCTGTTATCCCACAGTCACACTCCCTTCCCAGAGACTATTATCCCACTGTTACTATAGGCAACATCTCTCCCTACTATACCTGCTATCTCACAGTCACAGTCCCTTCCCAGAGACTATTATCCCACTGTTACTATAGGCACCATCTCTCCCTACTATACCTGCTATCCCACAGTCACACTCCATTCCCAGAGACTATTATCCCCCTGTTACTATAGGCACCATCTCTCCCTACTATACCTGCTATCCCACAGTCACACTCCATTCCCAGAGACTATTATCCACTGTTACTATAGGCACCATCTCTCCCTACTATACCTGCTATCCCACAGTTACTGTCCCTTCCCAGAGACTATTATCCCACTGTTACTATAAGCACCATCTCTCCCTACTATACCTGCTATCCCACAGCCACACTCCCTTCCCAGAGACTATTATCCCACTGTTACTATAGGCACCATCTCTCCCTACTATACCTGTTATCCCACAGTAGGGATGTAGCGAACCGCCGTTTTGGTGTTCGCGAACGCCGTTCGCGAACACCGGCAAAAAATGCGAACGGTTCGCGAACCGTTCGCGAGCTTCGAACACCCGCAAAATCGTTCGATTCGAACGTTTGAAGGATTTTCATCGTTCGATCGAAGGATTTTCATTCGAATCGAACGGTCGAGGGATTTTAATCGTTCGAACGAATGGAAATCGTTCGAACGAATGGAAATCGTTCGATTTTAGCGGTCGAATGGTCGCGAACTCAAATTGCGAACGTTCCCAAACATTCGCGAACATTAGGCGGACGCGAACGGTCGAAGTTCGCGCGAACTGTTCGCTACATCCCTATCCCACAGTCACACTCCATTCCCAGAGACTATTATCCCCCTGTTACTATAGGCACCATCTCTCCCTACTATACCTGCTATCCCACAGTTACTGTCCCTTCCCAGAGACTATTATCCCACTGTTACTATAAGCACCATCTCTCCCTACTATGCCTGCTATCCCACAGCCACACTCCCTTCCCAGAGACTATTATCCCACTGTTACTATAGGCACCATCTCTCCCTACTATACCTGTTATCCCACAGTCACACTCCCTTCCCAGAGACTATTATCCCACTGTTACTATAGGCACAATCTCTCCCTACTAAACCTGCTATCCCACAGCCACACTCCCTTCCCAGGGACTATTATCCCTACTGCTACTATAGGCAACATCTATAGCTTACCCACTACTTTTGCTACCTGCAATGCAATACTCATATATGTATGTGTGATCCAGTGCTTTCCACACCACAAAGACAAGTTTGAATAGTGATTAATAGGTTGGCTGATGGAACATATAATATGATAGCTTTTATAGCAACACATTAGGCAGATCATTTCCTGCTTAATACAGTAATTTTCTATTATGTTGGTCCAATGAGTGGTGTGTTAGTGGAAAATAATACTTGTTTATGAAAATGTACTGAATATTCTGGCCTTGTAATTGTTTATTTTCTTCTATAAATAAACAATTACTGTAAACTGTATGCTGTTTCTTACAAAAAACCTTACACGTATTGTTCCCCAAGTCACTTAGTCATGCTGAGTAATACTTAGTTTTCTTTTTCTGGCCTGGTTAGTGCTTTACCCCACATGGTTTTGTGTTGGCATTTGCCAGTTATCTTGCACTGCACTGAATCCAGCACAAGGTGCAAGGCAGCCCTTGCTATAGGTAGGTAGGGAGTATGGACCAAAGCTACATGGACCCACTGAGACCCCTATCAAGTCTGAATGACACATAAGTTAGGGAGCAGGTAGTAAGTTGGATAACATATGCCTACATGCAATACACCCCTTGTACAAAGACTTGTGCCTCTGGGTCTTCACCATGGAGCAGACAGTATGCGCCTGTATTTTATACCTTACACTCTGCCCCGCAAGCTCTAAATAAATCCATTACATTCCCAGGGGATTCTTTAATTAGTTAGTCTTCAAAACATATAGATATTTTAATACATATATGTGGGCCTAGGGTGTCAAGAAAATGTGCACTATGCAGAGAACTACTTCTCTAAGCCAACCACTCATTGTGGGATGAGTTTTGGAAATATATTTTAAAAATGGCTATTTGTAACTAGATGCCAGAAGAAAAAGCTTTTTGGTTGATTAGATGCTGTGCTTATTTTGTATGCAAAGTATAAGGAATTCTGGTAAAAAGGCCCACTCTAAAAATATTCAGTGTAAATGTATCAATGTAACAGTGATCCTGGGCCTTTAGCCTGATGTCAAAACATTACAGCATGGCAGTACTTTTTTCAGTGCATTTTTTTTTTTTACTTCAAACTGGTCATTTGACTATGTAAAGGCAAAAACAGACTGATATGCTCACTTGTCCCCCATGCCAATTATTCAATCATTTCATGCAGCCCTTGCCTGGGAACATTTTCCAGACTTCTAACCTTGATATCTAACCATCTGTTGGTTGAATTTGTCATGACCCCATAAACAACCTGCATACTCCATTAGGAATGGCCAAGTCAGCAATGTTGGCAGTGCCTGGTCATCTTTAGTGATGAGCGAATCTGTCCCGTCTCATTTCACTGAAAATTTTGAGAAACTACAAAACAATTCACATAACGCATTGTCAATGGGCGTCAACATTTTTTCTTGCTCCAAATGTCAATGGGCATTTTTCTTATGGCGACCTTTTTGTCACTGCGACAGTTTTTTTTCTGTTGCACCAAAGTTATGCAGCAGTTTCGCGGGAAAAAAATTGCAGATGATGAAATGTGGAATTTCGCCAAAAAAATTCACTCATTAGTAGTCATCTTTATTCAAAGCCATGCATTTGTTGCCTAATAGATGAATCCGTGTCTATCCATTCATTCAGACTATAGGATCATTTATACTATGGTCTCGGGCAATTTATGAAAGCATTTCATAGAAATAAAAGAGGGTTCACTCTTTGAGCATTTGGTTTGACCAAAGCCGCCACAAAAGTATCTATGGCTATGGCAGACAAGTACAAATACAGAATAGAGCAGCTCAGAGAGGAGTTTTGCAGTGAACTATCGATCTGTGATCCCCACAACAAATAAAAGAATGCAAATTAAAGATGTGGATGTGTCCTAAATAAATTCCTATTTTTTGTGGGCAGAATTACATTTGAAGTCCAGTAAGGGAAGAACTGACCGTGCAATTTCAAAGATACATAATACAGAGGGAATCCACATTAGTTTCTTGGTGGCTGGTTAGCGATGGGAGATAATTTCTTCTTAAAATGATGCTCCAACAACAAGATCAGTTTGTTTTACTATCTCTGTCTCTTGGCAAACTTGGCCTCATAATGATTTTCTCTCCCGGACTTAGTAATCTTTTCATCCATTGAGACAGTTGAATGGCTGTTATGTGTTTATATTATATTGCCTAGTTTTCTCTCCATTGCTATAAATGTGGTGTAGAGCAGCAAAACGGTACCCTGGGCCCGTGCACCTTTCAGCAGACAGAAGCAATGGCCTGGGGTTCAAGGTTAGTGAGAGATGCCCAACACATTGGCACCCACAGTGAATTTCCCTTTGCTTGTCCTTTAATATAATGTTTTCCTCTTTATAATTTTTTTTCAAGTTATTTCTGTATATGTAGTGGAACGTGTCCTTTGTTGCTTAAAAAGACCTTGTGTTGCTTTGATATAATGTATGATTTCCTTAATTACATTGTTTATGTTTGGGAAATTAGTTCTGTTGAGCGGGCAGACTGCACACAATAAAGAGGAGCTGGACGACTGCCATTGCTTTGAATTACATTGTTGTTTGCAGAGATAACTACTGACCTTGCTGCAAGGCAGAAATATCGACAGAATCACGCAGCCTCGACAACTTCCAGCATAGCAGCCTGACTCGGCAGGGGGTGAATGTTTATTTGATGTAGCGCCAGGGTAGCAGGTCGCATACAGATGTTGGGTTGTGGGAGAGCTTGCAGAATCATTCCACAGTGTTTGGGAATGCAGAACATAATGATATTTACAGTCATAAAGTCAACACTGAAGTAAGGGCCTAGGAAAATACGTTTATGCAGCTACACCGTAGGATTGGATATATCTAAATGATTATTTAGCAAGGGTTAAAGGGATGGTTCACTTTTAAGTCAACTTGTAGCATGTTATAGAGTGGCCAATTCTAAGCAATTGTTCAACTTGTTGCACTTTGCACATTTTGCTTGCGTTTGCTATAACGTGTTGCTATCGTCGTTCCAGACCAATGAGCTATTCTTGGTGCAGACACGTTGAGCTTTTGTAACCTGCCCAAGAACACCGAGATCCAGCCAGAATGTCTTGCAATGAGGCCCAGTGTTTCCTTGGAATGTTTTCATTCCTAACAAAATAAAAAGTTTCTCGAAACATCAGCGATTGTTCTTGGGCAAAATGAAAGAATACAGACATTTTGCAGAGGTTTTTACAGAGCACTGATGAACTTTTTCATGGCAGGTACTATTTAATCTGGTCCGTTCAATAGCGGAAGCATTATAGACGTGTTACAGATATGCTTTGGAAGATTTTCCATCTTTATGTGCTTCTTTCTTTATTCTATTTCATGTGGCCTTTATCGCAGGAGGTGCTGGCTCTGCTTAGCAACTTTGCCACTGATAAATACACAGGTGTGTAGCTATTAATAAAGAGAAAACTCTTTAAAATCCCCATTGGGCACTTGATAAAGATATACTGTAATAGTGTGCTTAGGTGAATATATATATATATATATTTCTTTTTGCTTCCCTTTTATGCAACACTGCGGGGCAGATTTACTAAGCTCGGTGAAGAATTCGAATAAAAAAAAAATCTAATTTCAAAGTATTTTTTTGGGTACTTCGACATCGAATGGGCAAATTCGATCGAATTCGATCGAATCAAATGATTCGAACGATTCGAAGTAAAAAAACGTTCGACTATTTGACCATTCGATAGTCGAAGTATTTTCTCTTTAAAAAATACTTTGACTTCATACTTCGCCACTTTAAACCTACCGAGCTGCAATATTAGCCTATGGGCACCTTCCCCTTCTAAGTTTTTTTATTGATTGAATAAAAATCCTTTGATCGATCGCTTAAAATCGTTCGAATCGTTCGATTCGAAGGATTTTATCGTTCGATTTTTAATCGATTATCGAGTATTTGTTCTAAAATCCTTCTAATTCGATTTAGAAGGATTTTAGTTCAAGGGTCGAATTCGAGGGTTTATTAACCCTCAAAATTTGACCCTTGATAAATCTGCCCCTGCATGTACTGCAATACATGGCAGGACAACAGTGAAAGTAAAATAAGAACTCTATTCACTTTGTAGAGCGTACCATTTGGCTGGTTCCTAGCCTATAGCATGGGTCGAGGCATTGGCACCTAAGTGACAAGCAGTGACGTAACTAGTGGGGGACGGGCCCTGGCGCGGGACACGCTGCCGGGCCCCCCTCCGTACACCCGGAACCGCTGGCCGTACACCCGGAACCGCCAGAATCGTGATGCGTGAGCTGCCGGGGGGGCCCTGAGGGGGTGCGGGCTCTGGCCCAATCGCACCCCCTGCTCCCCCGGTAGTTACGCCACTGGTGACAAGGCTGTGTTCGATTTTATTCTAGTGACCCTGAAGGTTGGATGTAAGCTTTGTTTTTAAGCGACTCATGCACAGTTACTTATGGAGGGTTTACCTTTAAATTAACTTTTAGTATGATGTATACATTGATATTCTGAGACAATTTGCAATTGGTCTTTATTTTTTATTTTATCCAGTTTTTCATTGATTTAGCTTTCGATTTGGTTGCGAGGGTCTTATTCTAGCAACCAGGCGGTGGTTTGAATGAGACATTGTATTTCAAATAGATGAGATACTCAATAGGAAGATAAGTAAAAAAAAGAATAACTATGAATAACAATGATTTTTTGGCTGCCGGGTCAGTGACCCCCATTTATAAACTGGAAGGAGTCAGAAGAAGAAGAGAAATAATTCATAAATTATAAATAATGAAGACCATTTGCAGTGTTGCTAGGAATAGGATCTTAACAGTGAACTACCCTGTTAAGACCATAAAGCGTGAAGCTTTTTACTTTTTTATTAACACTGTATTAATGCAAAAAGTTTTTTCATTTTCATACACCTTTTGATTTGTTTTGAGTTCCAGTAGATGAGTGATTTTAGACAATTCAATACAAATGTAGTTTCAATTGATTTCTATCTGTCTTTGGTGTTGCCCTCTTTTAAAGAGGAATTATCGTGAAACTATGTTAAAATATGTTATTCAATGTCTTAAAGTCATTTTCTAACTATAACCAGTTTAAAATGCAATGTATGTAGTTCTCAGAGTAAATAAGTGCTGCCTGTGGAGCTGGATTGTAAGACAATATTTGGCGCAGTAACATTAGGGGACTAATATTTATCCGGCAAACATCTGACTGTCTCCCTTTCCTAACCTGGCCATAGCTACAATTTACCATTATAATAGTTCCCCTTGTTGTGGTTTTTCAGTAGAGTTGAGTTTATTGCTGAACTGCTGAGTGGTCTAGTGCTTCTTCATGATAATTCCCATTCCATGTTGTAGGTCTCACTCTGACTACTTGTTGTAGATGACAAAATGTAGAAGTGACGTATGGACAGTAGTGTCTCATAATCCAATGAAACGTTGGATCTGACTCATGTTTTAGAATGTCCTGAGAACTCACAGTTCTTCTATTACATTTCCCGTCAGGGCTTGCTATGACTCCTTAGTCACACATCATGCATTAACACGTCAATGTTGTGATGGTTTAACAAATTCATTGTTTAGTAATTCAAAATATTTTTTTGGGGAACATTCTGAAACTGGAAAAATGGTTAATTTTTTTTAACAGTTAGTAAAGAAGGATGTCATATATTACACAGCATGGGGCATATTTATTTCTGTAATGTTAATAAATACATTTTATTTATGTGTATGAACTTTCCTCCCCCCCTGTGCAACATGGTGGAACAGGGATAAATACTGTTTCCTTGGGTCTGACAAGGGAAATATTTGGGTGCAGTTTGTAGCCTAGTGTTTGTAAGTAGTGATGGGCGAATTTATTCGCCAGCCGTGAATAAATCCACCGTTTTTTTTGGACACCGGCACATTTTCGCTGGCAAAAAACAGACGCCGGCATCAAAAACGAGACGCCGGCGCCGTTTCACCCAAATTCGCCCCAAATTCGCCCATCACTATTTGTAAGCCTGTGGTAGAACAATTTAAACTTTAAAATCCAATTTGCCCAGGGGACAATATGAATTGATAAATAATTACTTTAGGGATGCACCGAATCCACTATTTTGGATTCTGCTGAACCCCCGAATCCTTCTCGAAAGATTCGGCTGAATACCTTTCTGAATCCTAATTTGCATCCTTGTTTTGTGACAAAAAGTCATGCGATTTCCCTACCTGCCCCTAATTTGCATATGCTTATTAATATTCTGATACGTTTCAGCCGGGCAGAAGGATTCGGCCAAATCTGAATCCTGCTGAAAAAGGTTGAATCCTGGCCGAATCCCGAATCGAATTCTGGATTCGGTGCATCCCTAAATTACTTTAAATAACTGTAATGTGTCAGTGCTAGTAAAGGGGTGGTTCATCTTTAAGTTAACTTTTAACTAGAACATAGAACTTTTAGTTAGATTTTTTTAGAATAGCTAATTCTAAACAACTGTTCAATTGGCCTTAATTTTTTTCTTTTTATAGTTTTTGAATTATTAGCCTACTTCTGACTCTTTCCAGCTTTCAAATGGGGGTCACTGACCCCATCTACAAAACAAATCTTCTGTAAGGCTACAAGTGTTTTGTTATTGCTGTTTTTTATGACTTATCTTTCTATTCAGATCCTCTCCTATTCATTTTCCGTCTTTTATTCAAATTAGTGCACGGTTGCTAGGGTAATGTGGACCCTAGCAGTCAGTTTGCTGAAGCTGCAAACTGGAAATTTGCTGAATAAAAAGCTTAATAACTCAAAAACCACAAATAATAAAATATAAAAACCAATTGCAAATAGACACAGAATGGCACACTCTATATCATACTAAAAGTAAATTTAAAGGTGAACGACCACTTTAACTCTATTAGACAGTTGAATGTGAGCTACCATACTGTAAACACAAGAAGTCCCCATGTGCAAATAGAATATGTTTCTCCAGTGATAATAAAAAAATCTCTGTAGATAACCACTACCCTGTTTATTTAGCTCATCCTAGGGAAGCAATACATCAGCATGCTACCTTATAAATGTATAAATGCAAATATCCATCAAAAGAATGTTCTGTTCACACATTAACCCATGTTTCCATGCCAAATTGTCAAAGCCTTTGTATAAAGAGAGTATAGTATGTCTGTTTTATGCTTGCAGTGTGCTGTAATTGAATTCATACAACATCTGCGCTGGCCAGACACTTCTACTTTTTTTGCCAAACAAAAATAAGTTGGGGATTTATTTTTTTCTCCGCTCTGTGCATGAGGGTTTTTGCATTGGAGGATGAGTGTAATGTTTCCCACATACACAAAACTCTTGCCTCAGCCTGTCGCAGTATCATGGGTTTTTATGATTTTCTGTCAATGATGCAACTTAGTCTTTCACAGCAGAGCAACACATGTTTACTACTGCTCTCACTTCCCCAAGTCATTTAACATGGTTTCGTAACTTTTCTTGTCTGCGAGTAATGGGCCCCTAATCATTCTGGGCCCCTGGGCTATAGTCTAGTGTTGCCTATCCATTAACCAACCCCTGTCTTTGTAATATGAATTCTTAATCATTAAATAGAGCAGAATTAACTCAGTAATAATGGTTGAAATCTTAAGATGAGTGATCATGTGATCTTTAGTGTTTAGTGTTGACTTGAGAAAGGGACTGGATACTCTCAAAATGTACCATGTTTTAATAAAATCCACATCCAAAGCACTCTTTTCTTTCTTTATCTATCTATTATCTATCTTTCTACTATATCTGTATGTCTATCTATCTATCTATCTATCTATCTATCTTTCTATCTATTATCTATCTATCTATCTATCATATATTATCTATCTATATATCATCTATCTATCTTTCTATCATCTATCTATCTATTATATATCTATCTATCTAGCTATCTCTCTTTCTATCTATCTATTTATCTATCTATCATATATTATCTATCTATATATCATCTATCTATCTTTCTATCATCTATCTATCTATCTATCTATCTATCTATCTGTCTGTCTATCTATCTATCTATCTATCTATCTATCTATCTATCTATCTATCTATCTATCTATCTATCTATCTATCTATCTATCTATCTATCATATATTATCTCTCTCTCTCTCTCTCTCTCTCTATCTATCTATCTATCTATCTATCTATCTATCTATCTGTCTACCATCTATAAATCTTTCTATCATATATCTATCTATCTTTCAATCAATCAATCAATCAATCGAGACATATATATATATATAGACTTCTCAATTAACACTTTTTTCCAGCAAAATAGCATTTTGAGTTTTTTTCAAGCTATTTTGTTTGCTCCAATCCTGTTCCTGCTGTTTCTTCTCAGGGAATGGAAACATTCTAACTGGACAAAATGATGGCACATTGCACCCTGTCACATGATTTTGATTTTTGGATGCAGCATTTTTGCCAACCACCCTTCCCATGTTTCCGTTGTACTTTTGCCTTTGCACCGCACACTTATAAAGGGAATAGCATGAATGAGCCCTTTAAATTAATCAGCAGTTGAGTTTTTACCAAGTTTGATTTGCTTCAATATATAGAATGATCCTACATATATATAGTAGAGAGTACAATATGTCTGCGGGCTGCCTTTTATGGATGCCAGTTTCAGATATCTATGAATGATATCCTACGTGAAAACAATGTTCTGTGCAAGGGGAAGACCATATTTTACTGCCTAGCAATTCCCATAAACCCAGGGGCAGCTGTAAAATTCTGACATGCATTATTGCATTAATAAAGTGCATTTGTTATGCTTTTAGTTAATACATCCGGAATGCTTTGAGCACCATTTATAAATGGGATGTATGTGGTCGTATATAATGAGCTTGATTTTACGCTTTCCTTTAAGGTAAACTGGACATGGGAGCTGTGGGGAAATGTGTTACAGATGTGTCCTATGGAATAAAGATGTGATTAGGCTGTTCATGGTGACTGGCAGAATGGAAAATACTATTGTCAGTTTGCTAAAAGAAAAACATTGAACGCTGCTGTGAAACGACAGCTTGAAGTGACACAAATGAGATGGATATGATGTTTCTTCTGTTTATATAGAATGAACCAATTTTTGAATGCAGGCCACTGTATTGTATGTCATGTAGTCATCTGTAACCAAAGAGATAGCTAGCTACCCATGCAGGCAGTTGTATGTCAGCATTGAAATGACGATAGTGAAAAAGCAATGTGTATTGTGCATCATAATAAAGTAGGTATCCAATGCTTATATTATGTACACAAAATAAACCTGTGGAACACACCCACAATATTGATGTTTTGCCTTTAGTGCTGGATAGACTGGCTTTATTGCTGGTTAGGTATCTTGACGTAAACTTTTCACTTGGAAAGCAAAAATAAAATACTGTTTTGGAATCTGTTATCTGGAAACCCATTATCCAGAAAGCTCTGAATTAAGTCCGTCTCCCAAAGGCTCCATTTTATCCAAACAATTCAATGATTTACTTTTTCTGTGTAATAATAAAACCGTAACTTGTACTTGATCCCAACTAAGATATAATTAATCCTTATTGGAAGCAAAACCAGCCTATTGGGTTTATTTAGAGGCAGATTTATCAAAGGTCGAGGTGAATTTTCAGATGAAAAAAATTAAAATTTCGAGCTACTTTTGTGTACTTCAACTAGGGAATAGTCCAAATTCAATTCGAATTTGGAAAAAAATTAGAAAATTTGAATATCAAAATTTATTATGTACTGTCTAAAAATTCTACTTCAATCATTCGCCATCTAAAACCTGTCAAATTGCTGTTTTAGCCTATGGGGGACCTCCTAAAACCTATTTGATGGGCTTTGAAAAATCCAAGTTTTTTTTGGGAAAAACTTTGAATCGAATTCGATCTGATGCATTATTCCTTCAATTCGTACGATTCGAATTTGGCCGAATACAGGATCGAAGACGACCCTATTCCACTTAAAAAAAACTTTGACTTAATTTTCGGTTGGTCTTTTTGAATTCTAATTTCGAAGTTTTTTCTATTCGAAATTCGACCCTTGATAAATATGCCCCTTAATGTTTACATGATCCATTTTCTAGTAGACTTAATATGGAAAACCCCAGATCCCGTGCATTCTCGATAACAGGTGCTATGTGCTATGAGGGGTAGTGGATTCTCATTGGTACCACATGGCATTGCAAAAGTTAATAAGTCATAATTAATTGATCTGCCCAGCGGAGCTTTAACAGACATCAATATTTTCTTTAATGGGATTCTGCATTTGGAATTGATGTTACCTCCTGTGGGTACATGCAGTGGAGTGCATAGGAATTCTCTACACGTCAAAGCAAATATATATATATATCTCTATATATCTACTTAGGTACATATCATTAAGCTCAAACATATGTATATTTTACCCAGGAGCTTTAACCTATGGTAACTAATGAGCAATTAGTTCTGATTAGTCATAAAAAAGGGGAAAAAATATGTACTGGTTGCTAAGGATACTGCTCTAGTTTTCCTGTTTGCCATTCTTCGTACAGTTTCTTGCATCTGAATATAATTTTCATGTGGAAGGATTTTTAGGCTGTTTTGTCATCTGCTTGATATCCCCACATTGTATACTGCTTGTTGGTAATCTAAACCCAAAAATGAGCTGACGTAAACTTACTTAGAGCACTTCTTTGAGCACCATTGCAGTTTGCATCAATTTTCTTTGGGTTTTTTTTTTGTGTGTGTTCTGAGCTATTGGCATTTTTAGACTGCTAATATTGGGCTTTTGGTTCAACATGCCTAGAGTAAACTGAATACAGGACGTGTAAATAAAATGCATAGAAAGTTACTGGTTGTTGATTTATGTTGATCTAAAAGCCTGCTATTAGTAGTCTAAAACTGCAAATAGCTCAGAAACCACAAAAAGCTGAAACATTATATCACTTGTATAAAAGGTGCTTAGTCCACTCATCACTCATTTTTCTGAGATTAGATCCACTTTAAGTGGCACTTTTCATCTATAGATTATGATATTCAGCTGATAACAGCTTTCTGGTGATAGGGACATAATACTTCTGTGCAGCCGTCAAAAAAAAATAAAAATCTCCTGCAACAAAATGTTGTTATTTAATGTTAAGCCAGATGGTGACTATGACCTTAAATTGCAAAGCAGAGCTCAGTATTTGCAAGCGGACTATTATAATAATAATATCAAACATCATGCAAAACATATATTTGCATTGCATTTCCACTGTACAGTATCAGCTCTTTCATGAGCTTTCTGTAGCATGGAATGCTTAATTTCAAAAGTGGAAGTTCACCATTCAGAGTATAGATGCTTTTGTGATATCTTTGTATTTTTATGACAAGAGAATACATTTGTTTTGCATTAGTTCCTTAGCTCATTTCCTCCCAGTGCAGCTGCTCTCTGGCCCCAGTGTATGTCTCGCAATGATTCTACAATATCTGGCAGGGTAGTGGGAGGTCAAAGGGTCCAGAAATCTGACTAATTACTTACAAATGTGAAGATCTCGGAGGATCTTCTCTCCCCTTAATGTTAGTGTTCATATTACTAATGTATCATTTTGGCAAAGTCAAATTCACAATGTGGGACTATCATTACAATCTGCTAAATGTATATACAGATTTATGTTTCGTTTAATTCCAACAGTATTTGCTCATGAGCTAAAAATTCTGGGTCAAGATCCCGATCATGATACAGGGCTCTGTTTATAAAGGAGGAAAAGTCTTCTTTTTATAGCAAAGATTGTGAAAATAACCCTATTGCTATAGTTTTAATAATCACATACTGTGCTTGTTTGTGGCCTAATTAAAGGTACAGTATTCACCTGCAAAACATCTTTTGCTAAAAATTAGCACATTAAAAAATTACATTCTTTCTATTCTTTTATTTTGAAAAAATATATTTTCATATTTGTTGCCATTATAAAGCACTAATTTGAAAGTCGGGCAATGAACTCACATCCCCTTACTTTGGAAACAGGGCAATTTGTACACAGCTCTCTAACTACATTCAAGCAAACAAACCTCTCCCTTATCCAAGCATCAGCCTTTGAGCAGCTTATTGTCAGGATTTTCTCAGAGGACTGGTAATTTGTTTGATCATCTTTTTAAAGTTATTTGGGACCAGAAGTGACAGGAAGTGCTAAAGTGAAACTGGCTTCATATTCTTGTTTATTGCCAGAAATAACAGAAACCAGCGATATTTCGTAATCAAAACAATAGGCAAAAAGTATATTCGGCACAAGCCCTTTTCATTCTACGAATGTTGAAAATGGGTGTTCCTTTTACAGGAGAAAATGAGCAGGCAGTGGCGGAACTACCGAGGGAGCAGGGGGGGAGAGCAGGCCAGGGCGTGCACCCCCTCAGGGCCCCCCGGCAGCCCGCCCGCCACTGAAAATGTGTGCCGTACGGAGGGGGCGGGGCCCGACTGCGCCTCACGCACCAGGGCCCGCCCCCCTAGTTACGGTTCTGTGAGCTGTTCAACATGAAGGTATCCTAGAAAATATTCTACACTTTAGTTTATTTGTTAATATAAATAGTCAACTTGGGCCATATGCTACAGAAACCAGTCCGGATTGCTCATTCTGAAATGAAACTGGGCAACAATTTATTATAAGCATATATCCTTTTAAAACTTATACAGTTACAGTATATGTAAATGTTCCTAACTCTTTATAGCTGCTAAGGGACAAATATAACCTGGTTTTAATCCATATTATACAGAGCCTTTAGATGCTAGCTACGCCAAAAAAGGGTTTCTGTGCAGTTAGATAGACTGGGCAGTTACCCTTCACTGGTACAAATTGCGTGTTTGCTTAAGAGGCTCAAATGTAGTTTAAGTAAATAAGCTGCCGTAGAGCCGCGGGGAAGCCATTCAAGTTGAAATTGGGCTAGAGGTGATATGTTTGCCTAGCAAATAAAATAGCAATAGAATACAATGGTTGTAGAATTTAACCAGGGAGAGGTCAAATGTCAATAAAGAAAATATAAGTCAGAGAATGTATATTTGTAGGTGCTGGTTGGACCAATACAAAGGGGGGTCATTTACTAAACTCCGAATGAAAATCGATGAAATCCAAATTTAAAAAAAAAACACAAATTGTTCGGAATTTATTATACCCGGAGGATGAAAAACCAAATCCGAAAATCCGGCATCTCAGACCTGCCGAGGTTGTATATACTGTAAATCAATGGGAGAAGTCCCAAAGAGTTTTTGATCGCTGGGTTTCGTGCAATAATCCAACATTTTCAGGGTTTTCAGACAAAAAATTTTGGGTGGAAATTCATAAAACTTTGTATTTTTCGCAATTTTTTCCCCACAAACAAGATTTTCTGGAAAGTTTATTAATAAATAAGCCGAAAAAACCCATTTGGATTTGGTTGGAGTTTTTTTTCAGATAAATTTGGACTTTGATAGATAACCCCCTAAGTGTAAAAGAAAAAAAGCTTCCCATGTAGCGCTCATTGTTACCTGCCTCTGTGTGGCAATGGTCCTGTAGTCACATTCGGAGAGCAGTATCCAAATGTTAGTGTTGAATAGAACAGAACAGTCCATTATTATTCATGGGGTCATCACCAAATGTCCTTGGTATCTTCAGTGGGGATGGGCATGGGCAAACCAAGCGTGATTAAGATGCCCCTGAATCACTTTGGATCCTGGTTGGCATCTCTGTAAATTGAGGCAATTTTAGCTCATTGATTATACAGAAACTCTATCTGACCAGTTGTCCCTGAAATTGAAACACAATATGATGGCATAGTCTATGTTTTTGAAAAATCTGCAACCTTTATGGAAAGCATTGTATCATTATTTTTTGGGGACCAGTTTATTACAATGTATTATCTAAAGTTCCAATGAAAGGTTCTTTGTCTGCACAACAGATAAAACAGATAAAAGTTTATCATTTGCTCCCTGAGGCTAATGGCACAGAGGGACCTTTGTCTTCCACTGTCAGTGGCCAGAAATGGGCAAAATGCTGGATGGCCGGGGCGGTCTATCAGCCCAGACTAATTATTTATACTATTAATTAATAATAACTACTTATTTTGAACTAGTAATCCATTAATAAACAGTTGGTTCCAGAACATCTGCCATTCTCTACCATCATGTTCTTGTCGGTCTGTAAAATTATATTTATATTATATTATTATTTCCACAGCCTTTAGGAACAATAAGCTGAAATTACACTATGAAAATAATTTATGATGTGACTTCAAGGCTCTTATTGTCACAGAGTCATATAAATTCAGGTCGGCAAAGAACACAAACCCTTTGAAAGCGTTGATAGATTTGGAACAGCTGCCCAAACTGACTCTGCTAAGTGTTGAACCCTTACATTTATGGCTTTTATGTTATTTTTAGGGGTCACTTCATGTTTGATGTGACAAAGCTGATTCTCTGTATAATTAGCTGTCACTTGTATTTGTAGGCAGAGGGCTGTATGGTATTAATTAGAATAATGGCAAATACCCAATATATATAGCCCACATGTCTCTAAGTTATGTGGAAACTTCTTGGTTTCAGGAAATGACCGTTGGCTTTTGCCCTTTAAGTGCTGGCTATTTAAGTGCAAGTGCCAGTGATTTACAGAACATAAGGCCTAACTACTTCACTGTTTGTCTTATATATATATATATATATATATATATATATATATATATATATATATATATATATTTTACTGGTGTCATTCTGCAAGCAGTGTGCCCCAACCTTAAGCATGTCACACATTCTTTTTTCTGTTTTCTTTTGCGGATTCTGTCCTTAAAAGGGGTGTTTCTTCTTTAAGTACATTTTGAATATGTTATAGAATGGCTAGTGCTAAACAACTTTTTAACTGGCCTTCATTTTTTCTTTTTTTATATAGTTTTTAAATGATTTGCCTTCTTGTTCTGACTCTTTCCAGCTTTCCAATCTAAGAAACAAATTCTCTGTAAGGCTACAAATGTATTGTTATTGTTACTTTTTATTACTCCTTATTTCAGTCAGCAGTTGGCTGAAACTGCAAACTGGCGAGCTGCTGAGTAGAAATCTAAATAACTCAAAAACCGCAATTAATAAAAAATGAAAACCAATTGCAAATTTTCTCAGAATATCAGTCTCTACATCATACTGAAAGTTCATTTAAAGGTGAACAACCCCTTTAAGTTAATGCAAAAACATTACTGTGTTTACTATTTTAAAGAAGATGTGAAAAGTTCTTATAGTTACCTACAATACAGACACTGAGTTTCTTCATAGCTGACTTATAATGTAAAACTTTTATTTTTTTTCATTTAAATCAGCAAATAAAATAGAGTATATTTACAGTATATGCATGGAAAGCATTTCCTGTGTTTTTGGGTTCAACTCATTGTTTCTTTGTTACAGTGATTGCCATTCGCTTTGTTCACTTTTAATAAAACCAAAATTTATTTCCACATACAGGATTATTTAGTGACATGGAGAAAGGTTACTCTTGTTTGGTAACACAGCCGTGGATGTTTAGTACTTGTGGTCCACATAGATTAATAAGGGCTAACAGATGATTGGCTGTTGTGGGATATCAATCAGAGAATAACTGTGTCCATGGTACTACTGTTGTATAAATGATGAGATATGAAGAACACGTTGTTTTTCTTACTGATTTTCTGAAGAACAGTTACAAGCACTTTTCTGTTTTCTTCCAGCAGGCGCAACCTAACGCAGATTGGCGGTTCTCTCAAGCTGCTCAGAAACCCGGACCCAGTGGGTAAGTGAGATGTGATTTTATAGTATGTTTAAAGTTCGAAACAGGTTTCCTTCAGTTTGTATGATTTTAATATAAGAAACATGTGAGATCTGCTCATTTCCAGGGTTATCTATCAAGGTCTTTATCCAACTGGATTTTCCAGCTAGCCCAGTCCATATCTGGCCAATCCCTGACAAGATATTAATTGAGCTCACTGGAAAATGGCCATAGTTTACTTTTTCTAAAGTATTTCTGTACAAAATTGTAAAAATAAAAACTGGGTAAATAGATAGGCTGTGCACAATTAAAAATGTTTCCAATATAGTTAGTTAGCCAAAAATGTAACATATAAAGGCTGGAGTGACTGGATGTGTAATATAATAGCTTTTCAGCACTCTAACTCTGAGTTAGTCAGCGACTTTAAGGGGTATGGTATGGGACCTGTTATCAGAATGCTCAGGACCTGGGGTTTTTTGGGTAATGGATCTTTCTGTTATTTGGATTTTCATACCTTAAATCTATGAGAAAATTGTGTAAATATTAAATACACCCAATAGGCTGGTTTTGCCTCCAATAAGGATTAATTATATCTTAGTTTGGATCAAGCACAGGCTACTGTTTTATTATTACAGAGAAAATTTCCAAAAATTTTAATTATTTGCCTAAAATAGTGTCTATGGGAGACACCTTCCCATAATGTGGAGCTATCTGGATTACAGATTTCCAGATAACTGACCCCATACCTGTATTATCAATGCAATACATTTTGTCAAAATACTAATTCAACTACAATGTGACTCATGCAAGTTTATTGACATTATACAGGAAATTATAAAGGAAACTTGCTCACCGTGTTTTTGAATCACTGATTTTAAGGATCGCCAAGATCTTTGTTTTAGTGAATGTTAATATTTCACTGTACAGATGCACAGAATCCATCACTTTTGGATTTGGCCCAAAAAAACCATATTTGCTGACATTTAAATCGGTTGCTATGCGCAATAAAGTCAACAAAGGTTCTAAGCTGGCCTGGGTTTGCCAAAGTCTTGAATTTGGTCAAAAACTAGATCTGGTTCATCTCTACTTCATTACAAATGGAAGGTTTTCATGTTGCTTATTCTTGCTCAGAGGCAAACTGTTTCCTCCTTAGATACAAAGAAAAAACAAACCTGAACAGGTGGCCACGTTAAGTGAAAAGCTAATGCTTTAATAAGGCTATTCCCTTCTGTGCACGTGGCACAGCTTTCTACTTTCCATGCAGTATTTGCTTTGACACACAGTTTGTGGGCTTAGCTACATACAGTAACTATATGGAACTGAAGGAATTGGCCAGACCCGGATTTGTGGAAAGGCCACCTAGGCCCGGGCCTAGGGTGGCAGGATTTTAGGGGGGCGGCATGCTGCCCAACCACACCCACATTGGTTCAAAAACAATGGGGATACGCTGGAGATACAATAATTTTTCAAATTTCTCGTGCGCCAATCTCCATTGCTCCTGTGCCCCTGGAGGGGACAGGGGCGTCGAACGGTAGGGGGCCTAGGGGCAGCCTCTATGTAAATCCGGGCCTGGAATTGGCATAGAGGTTAAGTCGTCAGTCTTTGATATAAGAGCTCATGCTAGAGACCCTGGTTTGGTTCCTTGTGACCTTGGGCAAGTCATTTCATCTAATAATTTCCCAGCATACTTAAAGTGCCTTTAACAGCTGCCTAGCTTGTTGTAAAAGTGCTTTGTCCCCATGGGAGAAAATTGCTAAATAGAATAGAAACCATTCTAGGAGGAGCTGCCCTAGAGGTTAAGTGATCATCGTTGATGTGGGTTCTTATGCCAGAGAATCTGGTTCTGGTGCCAAGAAGGCTGAGCAGTATGGTGAAAACGGGCCAAACTGCCCAGCCTTATATAGCCAGCCGGTGTTTAATGACAAGTGATATGGGATCTTTTATCCAGAATCCATTATCCAGAATACTCTGAATTACAGAATTGAAGAAATGTTTTCCTTTCTTGATGCAATAATAAAACAGTACATTGTACTTGACGCAAGCTAAGATTTAATTAATCTTGGAAGCAAAACCAGCCTATTAGGTTTATTTAATGTTTAAGGGGGTTATTTATCAAAGTCCAAATTTAACTCAATAATTTCTGCTACAAACTCTGATCAAATCCGCTCTGGTTATTTATGCTTATTTATTATTACATTTTCCCGCAAATTTACTATTTGCAGCGAAAAATTGGATTTTCCTGGTTTTTTTCAGATTTTTAATCCGATTTTCAAAATTTTTTCGGATTTTTCACCCGAAAATTTTCCAGGTATTGCACGAAACCCAGCGCACATCAAAAAATCATTGGGACTTCTCCCATTGACTTATATGCAACCTCGACAGGTCTGAGATGCTGGATTTTCTGATTCGGACTTTTCCATCCTCTGGGTTTAATAAATTCCGAAAAAGTCGTGTTTTTTTAAAAGTTAGATTTTATAAAAAAAAAACTAAATGTTTTTTAAACAGACTTAAGGTATGGAGATCTGAATTATGGAAAGATCCCTTATCCGAAAGACCCCCCCAGGTCAAAAGCTTTCTGGATAACAGGTCCCATACCTGTATGTGAATTTTAACAACATGCATTAAGGCACAGACCCTTGATGATTTCAGCGGCAAAAAATGGAATTAGCAAGAGATTCCAGAATGTCCGTTCTGCCTAATTTCCCATTATCTTAGTGTGAGGGCCGACAGCTTTTCCATTACTGGAATGGAATTGATTATGAGAATGACTTATTCAGCATGTGATGTGGGTGCGGGGGAAGCATTTCCTTCATCTGCTATGAGGTCATTAGCCACCACAATGCTCTCTTACAGTGCAGCTATTTTAAAACGCTGCATATGAATGGCTTCATTTTTTAGCAGGCAAAGAGACGCATATTTCCTTAAAGTCATTGTCAGTTCCCAACCAGTGGGTCATTTCCAGGATATCCCTATAGGAGAAAAGGGACTGTATAAAATGATTCATTATTCTGACAAGTCTATATGTGTGTAATGGATATACTGGAAACTGCTGAGTTGAGGTGGGGGCAGATAGAAGACTGAGAAAGAGATGGAGCTTTGCTAAATGGCGACTCATTTAGTTAAGTGTTTTCAGTGCTCAGAGCATATCAGTAAATCACAGGCTGTGAAACAGTATTGGTAATATATACAGAATCATTTGGCACATGAGGTGTCTGGATCACTATGGTCTGCTCAGGGAGAACTGTGATTTCTAGATACTTTTTGCTCGGCTTGCAGCTGTTGGTTCTGTCAGGTGTATAAATGTTCCTGAGATATCTACAGTGTTTGTTTAGACAGTGGATTTCCCTATCATGAGGTGCAGAGTGAGGGTGAAGGGAGAACAGTAAGAAGGTCAGGACAGGAACAGACTGGTTAGGACAGGATGGCGAGGGCGTAGATCGGGGGCAGACTGAAAGGATGAGACAGGACGGTGAGAGCGTAGATCTGGAGGACAGAATAGCAAGGGGACAGGATAGTGAGAGGAGACTGGAGCAGAAGGCAAGAGGAATGGAGAGCAGGAGGGGTTAGGTACAAGGCAGAACAGGAAGCAGAAATCATGAACAGGCAAGATCAGGTCGATGTCAAGGCTGGGAAAGTACAATGAAAGGTATAGCTAGGCAAGGCAGGGAGTGTTTGGAGGGTTGGCCTTAAATAGGGCAGAGTCAGCCCTGCTGGGCTGGGGCTGCAGAGTCCAGGTAACATATAGTGAGCAACTCAGAGCCAAAAGGATGGACGGCACTCCGTTTGAGGAGGTAGCAAGTTTTATTGCAGGCTCCTACAAGGATCAAAAAGCCCTACGCGTTTCAGGATACAATCCCTTAATCATAGGCCTATGATTAAGGGATTGTATCCCGAAACGCGTAGGGCTTTCTGATCCTTGTAGGAGCCTGCAATAAAACTTGCTACCTCCTCGAACGGAGTGCCGTCCATCCTTTTGGCTCTGAATTGAAATTTAGCTGTGGGGACGCTGCGGACAGAGCACCTTACGAGGAGGGATTGGAGCAGCTAGAGGGAGGGTAAGCTCATAGCGGTCTTTTTGGTGTGGAAGAGGAATATAGTGAGCAACCCTGCCATTGAGCCAGAAACCCAAAGGTCCCTGGCTGGATTCCCAGCAGAACCTGACAAATTTTTTAACCTGACAAATTTTTTAATGATTTCCCCTTTCTCTGTAATAATAAAACAGGACTCTGTACCTGATGGTAACTAAGCTGCATCAATCCATATTTCAAAAACTCCAATGGTTTTTAGCAGACTTAATGCATGAAGATCCAAATTACAGAAAGATCTGTTATCTGCAAAAACACAGGTCCCAAACATTCTTCTTAATATGTGAAGTATCATTGTGCTTAAAAAAATAGTTGATGTTTAAAATTAATTTTTGTGCTGTAAGGATTTTTTTTAATAGGTTTTGAGATATCTTATGTTTTTATGAGCTCCCTGAACCAAACAATTTAGATCATACTGGGAGTCCCAGACAAACAACTGGAACAATGATTTACAAAAGGGGAATTGTTGGGAGCGGAGCCATGGCCAGTTAATTGCCCCACCATCCTGGCACCCTGACATCACTCACAAGATCTGCAATAAACAACTTCATTGTCAGTGATCTCTGTGTGCAATTCAAGAGCTTATAGCAAGGTTTTTGCAGTGTTTTCTGGGAGCTAAAATGATAAAGAAACATATATAGAGCAATGTACTTAGCAGCTCTGAGCAGTAAGTGAAAATGACATTCTATCCTGACATGAAGTTAATTGGATTTTTTTAAATAAGGATGAGATTTGCCTTTAAACTAAGAAGCTTTATCCATTTCAGTTTTACGTTTTTTTTCTATAGGCTCTTACCACGTCACTCTGCTTGAATATGCCATGATATTAGATGACTATATCAGACAAAGATAGGGAGAACTCTTTTTCCATTCGTGATTGTTGATTCACAGTGTACCAGCTATATGCTGAGGTTTGGAAGGTTATACAATATGGTGCAGTAATTGACAATATGGACAATAATGGTGCATGGGGTGGCCTTGTTTAAGTGTTGGGATATCTGTGTGTGATCCTGAATTGAATTGCAAACTGCTGTTTGTATAGAACAAATGTCATATTCAGAGGCTTATCTCTTGAACGGAAATGAATGAGAGTTGTGGAATGTTAAGGCCACTCATGTCTGTTGTTCCCACAGTTAATATAAATACGATTTTGGTGCCTTATAAGATCAACAGTGTTTGTTACCTAAAAAGAAAATTGCATGAAATCATTCCATGTAATGAAGGAAATGTTCTCTTGAAGGCAATTTCCCTTATAGAAATTGTTTTTCAACTTTATGTTTTCTTATTGTTTTCATTATAATGACTAACACTTTAAAAGCACATCATAGGTTACAAGAATCAGCAAAGCATGTTGCATTATTACAACAATTATTAAATTACAAATAAGTTAAGAAAAGACAAAAAATAAACAGTAAATTAAATGAAAAGAAAGAGGATTATTTAAAACACCTTACTAGAGTTCTGGCTAACATTTCATTGGGTAAAGAAGGTTTAGCCAAACAACACAGGTCAGTGTAGCGGGGATCTCCCCTGCACGTTTATTTCGTCAAATGATGTAACGTTTCGGGGGCGTACCCCTTCATCACCCGAAACGTTACATCATTTGACGAAATAAACGTGCAGGGGAGATCCCCGCTACACTGACCTGTGTTGTTTGGCTAAACCTTCTTTACTGAATTCGTTGGGAGAGGCGCCGACCCCTCCAGCCAGCACCAGGCGATTACTCTCAGGAGAGACGTAGGGGAAATTAGGTAACTGTGTTGCTAACATTTCATTGGGAGCATCATTATGCACAGGACAGATAGTTTAACTATCTTTCATTTGAAGTTGTGGAGCGATAGTATACACAGTCGGCCCACACCTCATGATATTAAAGAAACTGTAGCAACTTCTGGGAAGGCTTGATAAATGATAATTTGGGCTTCCTTAGCAAATATGTCCATGGGTCCAGCATCAGACTGGGTGATCCAAGCCCCACTAGGGCTTCCGATTCAGGGACCCCAACATACCTATAGCCCCAGACGCACAGCCCCCATCCCCCTGTGCATTACTTCTCCTCTTCTTGTGGCGTGATCGGGCCAAGGCGGGAGGTCGTAAAGCATTGTTCATTGTCAATGCCAGGGTCGGCATGCCCCCACCAGGTTTTTTCCACCTGTTTCCAAAATTCCACTACTGTGGGACATTCCTAGAATATATGAGATAGAATGCCTTTCACTCCTATCAGTAATGTTCAGATACACTTTGTTCAGTTAAACCGGGGTGTAGTACCAATTTGTCAATATATAAATAAAATATAAATATTTTCATATACTGACGGATGTTCCCTAATATTTGACCATTGCCTATAACTCAACTCTTTTTGAAAACAGGTTTACCAGTAAGTCATGTAAGAATACTTTGGAAATGCATCCTCAGGGAGGAGGACCAAACATAAATATATAGAGGATATAAGGTTCTTCTGGTTCAGCCCTCCAATGCAAATTTGCTCCGAGGTGCTTAAGGGCTAGTCCACTTGCTTTGCAGGAAAGGCTGAAACATATTGGTTTACTTGGATTAAAATATGGGAATATCAAGCCTGTTCACCTTTTTTTTGTGTTTGACATGGGGCAACATTATTTAAGTTGGTGGGTTTATTATATCCCTTATATGAAATGTTTCTGGGGATAGCCAATAGTGCAGGAAGTGGGATGTACAACCCGGGGAGGGGGAACTCTGCATTGCCTATGATTGAGTGTAGAAGATCTGTATTTCATTGTAGCTCCTAAGTTGTTTTCGATAATTACTATCTTTGCTGCTGTCCAATGGGTGGTTTGCCTTAATTGGGCAGCCAAATAAGATGTTTCCAAGTCGGGTACTGAAAAGCCACCTTGCGTCATTTTCCTAACTTTCCTATTAACCCTTGGTAATTTTGGTTTAGGATGTGCCCAAATAAATTTGTAGATGGATTTTTGAAAATCTCTTAATTTTATACCTGGTATAAATAGAACTTGTGTTCTAGTTATTGTTGTTTTTACTGCAGTCATCCTACCGAACCATTTGGTTCCAATACTGCATTTCCCTTTGAACTTGTGAAAAAAAAGTATTGGGAAGTTTGCTTTATGAAGGGTATCATAAAATTTGGTGACATTAATTCCTACATACAATTATTTTTTCCAAGAATATTTCAAATTTAGTTTGTGTTTTAAGGTGATGTTCCTAAATATTAAACAGTAAAACTTCTGACTTGTTTTCATTCACCTTATACCCTGAGAATGTACTATATTCATGGAGTCTTTATGCAAATTGGGTGGTAAAATACAAGGTTGCGCCAAGGTCAATAGGACATTGTCAGCAAATAACGACTATTTAAATTCTTGTTACTTATATACAATGCCTTTGATGTCTGGGTTGCACTTTATTTTTATGGCCCGGTGTTCAATACAAATTGCATTAGTGGAGATAACAGGCAGCTTGGACGTATACCATTCTCTAAATTAAACAGGGGGGAGCCATTAAGAGATGCGACTGGACTTGAATATAGGGATTTAAGGGGTGTATAAAATTCTCCTTGGAAATCCCATGAGCTCTAGCAGGGAGAGCATGTATGTCCAGTCTATGCGATTGAACGCCTTTCAGTGGCCAACCCCAAAATCTTGTCTAGAGTTTATTAAATCTATTATGTTAATTGTCCTCCTAGTGTTGTCACCTGCCTATATTAAAGAAAGACACTTTATTAAATATTTAGGTGGGTCTAAAATATGAATTTGTTATCTTATTGGTCAACCCTCTATTCTTCTATGCAGCAGACCGTGCAATAGGCTGGATGCCTAGTCATCTCTTTCAATCACATGTAATAGAGCATAACCAAAGGCACTTGTTATATTAAAGAGATTCTGCTCTAATGGCCTGACTGGCATTAGCAGCAAATAAACAATTACAGTATAAATGCTTTATTTATTAAAAATGATTTTGACTACAACAGCACTGGGGTCAGTTTAAGTTGAAGAGAGATTGTTCACATCCTAATAGTATTTCTTCATTCTTGCAGTGTTACATTTATATAAGAGAGAAAGAAGGGAGACATCCATATGTAAATCTTGATGCCTCTAACTTACTTAAATGGGGGGTGGACATCAACACATACCACCATTAACATCACCCCCTTTAACCTCAACAATTTTAAAGAGACAACAATAAAGTCCAGGTTGGCATAGAACAGGCCACACTTTTTTATTCTCAGAGTTAAGTAGATAAAATAAAATTTTAAATAAATGCCATAAATGTTGGTTGGGCAAGAAAGTAGGCAATCTTAATGTCCACACTCCTGGGTGCTGTTCATTTCATATAAAATATCCCATAATGTTAGTCATAATAACTGTTGTATACTGTACTTTTTTAATGTGGGTTAATGTCCTTAAACCATATGTAAGAGACAAACCTCTGTAAACAACATGACGTATTTGATGGTTGTTTGTGGTGCATTTTCTTATTGTTTTTTTTATTTTGTAAAAATTCAAATAGTTGATTTTAATCTTATTGTGTCATTATGGTTTCTTTAGGACTCAGCCCACAGAGGAAGCTGGAGTTTGGCCAAATAACCAATTTGAAACAGAAAGACTTCAAGCAATGATTTTGGCATCTGCAAACGGTTAGTCTATATGAAATACATGCTTGAAGTTTGAAAATCATTTTTATGACTGTGTTTAAAAGAAAATAAAAAATGTCTAGTCCAGGGATTCAAACTATAGCTCATCCCACCTACATCTGGTTAAACTGTAACATCTCGAGACTGAAGGACGTGTAACGATTAAGGCAGGTTAAATATACCCAAGCTATGGTACATGCTGCAAATTGTACAGCCCACCTTCAAAACTAAAACTACACAAGCAAATAGATTCTGAAGTAGGGAATCCTGGTGTTCCTGTTAGATGGGCACAATTTAGATAAGAGTCCTTAATTATAGGCTTCATTTTAAAGATGGAGAGATATACACATGGTAGATGAAAATATTCTGCCAAACTCTTTCTGCTGGACCCACTGGTAAATAAAGCAGCATAGAGTTATTATATGGCCCCCTTACTGTATATATTTATATATAGGTATATCCTCTTTAAGTGCCTCTTCTCCAGCATAAACAACCCCAACATGGCCAGCTATTCTTCAAAACTGAGACTTTTCATATTCTTAGTTGCCTTTCTTGACCTCACAACCTAAATAGGCTCCACCTGTACATAGGGACCTATCAGAACAAACTGATGATCCTTCCCATTTTTGCAATTTGCCTCCAAACCAGGAGTTCAAAAATAAGCACCTGATTTGAGACCACTGGGAGCAACATCCAAGAGGTTGAGAGCAACATGTTGCTCATGAGCCACTGGTTGGAGATCACTGGTCTATAGAAAACAGACCTACTCCAGAGTATGTTGACTTGTAAATGAATGCCTATAGGCTGTTGTGTGACTGGTTGTAAAGTGTAAATCATTTTTGGACTTTAACATGTGTTAAAGCCTTCTTTTGCAGTATTCATTTTATTCCAGAAAACCATTATAAGTGACCCACTATGACTTTCCTCACATAGCAATTATTTCTGAGCTTTAAATACACTATATGGAATCCACTTACTCTGGTGGTTTTCCTCTCTGATCCCCACCTTTTGGAATTGTGATTTACCCCTTCTTTATACCAGAAACTGTTTCTATAATACCTAAACCTGTTACAATCCCTTGTTATGTGACCAGTTTTATAACAAGTATAGCACCTTACTTCTTTCCTTTTCTCAAGGCAGTTAGGGCTCAATTTAGCAGACTTGTAATTCTCAAAATAACTTAAATTAGACTTTCCTACCTCTGTGGTTTCTGTCATGAGACTAAAAGAAAGGCCTTACATCATTACATTCCCCATGATTCTCACTGGTGACAACTCTTATCTTTGTCTTGTTGCTCACCACCACCCATTTCTATTTCTTCTGCAACTCAGCTGTAAGGACTCTATTTATGGGACTTCCGCCATCCTTGGTTTAGAACTCTTTACAGCTCTAACAGGTTTACTCTGGCTCTCCTCTAGCTCATCTAGTTGCCCTAAGAGAGTAGTGGCTTGATTTATCTGGCTTTCTAATCCCAAACCTCCCAACCAGGGCTGGAACTAGGGGTAGGCAGAGTAGGCACATGCCTAGGGTGCAAAGCTGGGGGGGGCACCAGGCACGCGCCTTCTCTGCATCTCCTACCCCTTCAGTTATTATAATATACATCACCATCTGCCTTTTCCTGTGCTCGTTAATAATGGGTCTGGTAGGCTTTATCTTCACTTCCTCTTTTATGTTATTGATTACTTTTACAACATTCTCCTTCTCAGTATGGGGTAAATTTATCAAAGAGTGAAGTTCCGCCACTAGAGTGAAATTCCACAGCTCTCAATTCATTTCTATGGGTTTTTGAAAGGCGTATTTATCAATGGGTGAAAGTGAAAGTTCACCCTTTGATAAATACGCCTATAAAAATTCCATAGAAATGAATGGAGAGCTGCGGAATTTCACTCTAGTGGCGGAACTTCACTGTTAACTTCACTCTTTGATAAATATACCCCTATCTGTCTTCAATCCATTTTCACTGTTACCATTAGTTGACATAATAACCACCATTATCTTAGTATTGGTAACAGGACTATAATCTGTTTTTTTTCTCACTGCATCACCAAACATAGTCTTCAGGAATGTACATTTTTCATCTAATGCTCCTGCCCTGTCTGCAGTATTCCTCATGCATTCAGTTGTTAACAAAGACTTGTCCTTCAGTAGCCGAAAGTCAGTTTCTGTTTTCTCCAGTCTGACAGTTTTAGTAGCAAGAGCCTGCAGGAAATATGATTGCTGCAGCCTTTCACTCCCCTTTAAGTGCCAGCAGAATTTCATTTTCATTTAATTTTCACACAGACGTTTTTTGAACACTTTGTGCTCTCTCATTTTAGAGACATTTCCTGGGGGGGGGGCTTTTTAGTTTACCTAGAAAAATATACATTGGAACCTAAGCTTTCTAAATCTGCCTGAATTTTTGTGTATTTTCTCTTGAGAGCTCTAAATACCATAAAAATTTAAATTGCTATTGTCTAAGATATAGGGATTTATACCAGAGAAATATTTGATTTTATGCACAAAAATTCAACTAATTTGGAAAGCCTCAAGTGTTTGGGCATGCCGATACCAGATATGTGTTTTATGAATATTTCTGACTTCTATAGATAAAAAAAATGAAATTTCAAAGCACTACAGCAGAATACGGCATGCTTTAGATTGCAAAACCAAAAAATCCTGGAACAGTAGGTTTACCTCAGGAAACCAATTTTTTTCAAAAGTACAAATTTTATTGAATCCAAAATGGGTAACATGTCTTTCTAATCCTAACCAAACATCAAAGCTTTCCTGAAACAAATGGTTTCTATAAAAATGTATGAAAATTCAGAAAAATCACCTCAAGACTCACTTTGCAAGTTTGTATCTCTCACATAGCTTTAGTTAGCAAGAAAAAAAAAATCATAAATATGAATGCCAGGGGTCTGCTGAACAGTTTGATGCCCATTTTGCATAGAATTACCAACGTATCTGTCATTTAGAGACTCCAAAATGACGTGAATGCATACAAATTGTCCAGGAAGTCACTTCAGATATTGAATAATCAACACATTTACATTTGTGTAAAACACAAACGAATACATTGACCCCCCAAAACTATATATTTTTGGAATCTACACATTCATCCAAATCCAAAATAGGTAGCCATGTCTTTTTATTACAAACTACTAAGTTGCAATGCTTTTCCAAAATTGTCGTTATTTATGACATACCCGAAAATCGACTCAAAACTTACACTTTGTAGCATCTTATCTCCCTCATATGAATGTCAGAAGTCTACTGTTTGTACAGTTTGATGCTCAATACGCATACATTTACCAATTATGAGCTGTACAGAGGCAGCCAAAATATGGATTTTCACTTCTGATATATTCTGTGTGTGTTATGTGCCTTAAGACCCCCTCACAATACAAAGACCCTAGAAAAACATACAGTTGTGCTTAAAAGTTTGTGAACCCTTTAAAATGTCTATATTTGTATATGATTGTGACCTAAAACATCATCTGATTTTAAAACTGGAAATGATGAAGAAAACCTAGTTAAACAAATGAAACAAAAATTATTTTGGTCCTGCTTTTATTGAAAGAAACATATCTGCGTGTGGCAAAAGTAAGTGAATCGTGCTGTCAGACCCCCTTGTGCATCAATAACTGTAACTAAACATTTGAGGGAACTGTTGATCATATCTGCACATCAACTAGGGGGAATTTTACCCCATTCCTCCATACAGATTAGCTTCAGTTCTTGGATGTTTGTAGGTTTCCTGACATGAACTGCTCACTAGGTCTTTTAACTTGGTGATTCCAGAACATTCACTTTATTCTTCTTTAACCATACTTTGGTAGAACAACTTGTGTGTTTAGAATTGGTGTCTTGCTGCATGACCCACTGTCTCTTGAGCTTCAGTTCATGGACAGATATCTTGACATTTTCCTTTAGGGTCAGGGCACACAGGCAGATGCATGGGTTTCCGCTGGGTACTCTGGTGTAAATGTGATAGGGCCCTTTAGATTGTAAACTACACTGGAACAGGGGATGATGTATAATCTTAACTGCATACATGTGAAATACATAAAACAATCTTGACAATGATCTTTTAAAATTTTGTTTTAAAAAAAGCTTGCCCACCACAGATGTCAAATTTACATGCCTATTTTTTTTTACTAAAGATTGTAATGCCTTTTTAAACATTAGAATTATCATTGGCACCATACCAGATGAAAGTCAGTCTGAGCAAATCAGAAAAAGTGGCTAAAACTGAACTAAGTACCAAGTATACTAGGCCCTTTGAGTATACATTTAAGTACCATATTCTGTGTCAGCCACTGACGTTAAAGAGCTGTGCTCCTACTTAGTGAGTCTTGAAACAATGACTCCTCTATTGTACACACTGAAGATGAGAACTGATTCGCTATCACACAATTATTACCATTTTTAATGGTAACCTGTATCATTTTACTATTCATATACTTAAATATTTTTTTGCAATTATTCTTTGCCAGTGAAGCAGTGAGTTCCTCATTTTCAATCAATACCTTCCTGATTGCTGTTGTTCAACACTTGAAAATAGATCTTAATATATGTAAGTCATATAATAGTCTGTATTACTATTTAGAATTTGCTCCATGTATGCAATGCTAGATGGATTCCCCTCTTATCAATGTAAATTATAAATAAACGGGCAGAAGTGTGAAGCAGAAACTCTCATATCACTTGTGTATATACATTCTTTGTAGCTGTGTTAACTAGAAAAGGTTAGTACATATTGTGCAACCATTTATTTTATCTTCTCTTATCACAGAAGCTGCTGAAGGAACATCTGGCCTTGGAGGCGGAACAGGAACAATGGGGCTCAGTGCCCGCTATGGACCTCAGTTTACCCTGCAGCATGTCCCTGACTACAGACAGAATGTTTATATTCCAGGAAGCACTCTGACTCCAACAAATGGAGGAGGAAAGCGGGAAGGAAAAGGAAACAAAAAGAAATCCAGCAAAAAGGATAAGAAGTAATCAGTGACATTTACTAATTAAGCAGTAATCTTAGAGGAATTCCCCAAGCGAATTTGTGAAAGAGAATCTGAATGTCATCTTTTGGGAAACACAGTATACAAGTTGATCATGTAGGTTTCATCATCTGAGCTATTTGCAAAATTATTCTCTGAAACTAGATAATTCTGCCTCTAGTTCTTATGGTACAGTATGTATTTTCACCTCTGGAACAAGTGCCCTGTCAATATTAGGCAACATTTTGTACCAGTGCAAGGTCATTTCATAGTAGATTATCTGCACACTTTTTACAAACTGCTAAAAATATGGTTTGTTTCCACATTTAAAAGTGTGGAACTTCTTCCAATGTAAATAATTGCAATGAAATATCTATTTATAATTTAGACGCAGTCAGGTATTCAAGAAACTATTCAAACTTGTGTCCCTTTTTTTCCAAATCTCTATGATTTTTGTTTTCAAGAATCCAAATACCACTGGCAGTAAATGAGAATGTCTGAATGTAAAGTTAGCTGAGGCGTTGGGGACTGTCCAAAAATACATTGCTGAAGGTCATGATCATTTGGAAGCCAGACATTTCTCCAGCCAGTAATTCCTCTGACCCCAGAATATGTCAAATATGACAAAAGAGAAATACAAAAATTCAAATAGCTAGAAGTTTGCCTACATGCCCTTTACAGGGGAACAATATCTTGAAACTGGAGCAAAGTTGAGTAATAGAGCCGATAATGCTCACAAATTGTATAAAAAAAAATCTTTGTAGTGATTGTACAACTACTAATGAAAATGTGTTAATGGTGTTATTTTAATACTGTAATTATTGGTAATTGTTTTCTTTTTTGAATAACATTCATCTCCTATACCAACAGTTAATGAGTTGGGAGAAATTAAAAAAACTAAATAAAGAAGGTGGAAAACACCCATAAAGATTATGCCGAATGCAAAATTAGGGAGTTTAGGATTTTCTTGACTCAGAGTGCTCAAGAGTTTTTTACACTTCTGCACAGTGAAATGCATGTACAAAACCTCACACTGCTTTGGCAACTTCACCAGATTGTGTTGCATGTTTCCAGCATGGGGTAATTCATTCTTTATATAGGATGGTATATAAGTGAGCCTGTTTAGTGCAGGTCGGATAAGTATATGATTAGAAAGGGAAGAGATAGATTAAATGGGGGAAGACATAGATCAACAACTGATCCAACAACTGTTCCAATCTGTACAAATACAACATTTACTTACATGGCCAACATTTAGGGCTCCTGCTTTTGTTTTGTGATTTACTGTGATATTTCATAGAAGACACAATTTTAGCCAATTATTCACAAATATTTTTAAATTTGTCCCTGATGAACCTTTATTGTTGGAAGGATATCAACCTGACTGAATCTCCATCGACTAAATGTCAGTATTTCTATAGCACCCAAAATCCTGGTATGGGCAAATTATTTATTTTTGATCACTATGTTGTATTAAAAGCTTAATTGCCTAAGGAACGCTATATAACCAGTTGGTTTGCTGTGAGCTCCCATATTTATAGATGGACAGCAGTGAGGCTTTTTGGGGCCAAAATTATCACCAGGATACTGGGTCTGGAAGAGGTTGATTTAGAAGTCATAAAGAAGTATTCTTTTAACTGATTCCCAACAGGCTGCATTTTTCTATGTACTTGCTTAAAAGGGGCTACTTGGTCAGCATAAGAAAAGCTGATACGATTGCAATGACTTGGGTAAAACCATTTTTATTAGGCCGATATTTTCCAAAAATACAGAGAGCCAACTTTGCTACAGGGTTTCAACAAAGTTAATGCATACATTTGAAAAAGAAGCCTTTTCAGCTCAACCTTACCACATTACTATGTTAATTCATCCAGAGAAAGGCAAACAAAAGCATTATAATTGGGGAGGAACAATTTTCTGACCCCCCAAATGGCAATTGGATTTTTCAGTGGATCTGATACTACTGACTGTTTAATAGATCCTAATTTAATATACCCTTTTCCACTAGAAGGCATCCAACCCATTTTTGAACCCTGCCAACAAACCGGTCATTGAAAGAAAAGATATCCTTGAATACTCAAAATATTGAATGACACCACAAGAAGGAATGATGGCACTAACAATAACCAATTTCTTGCAGTTACAGTATGATAATGCCTCTCTAATATTGATATAATGTATGTGTAATGGTGGACGTACACCGGTCGCTCATGCAAAATATATGACTGATCCAATGGGGAGCAAATAAAAAGCTATGTATTTAGCCAAATACATTTCTTCTATTGGCCTGATGAGTTGGATCTGCATTTTCTGAGTTAGGAGCTACTCATCTGCAGAACCAAGGTTTATCAATTCCAGTTTAGACCGATCAACTGTGATCTAAAAGAACCACAAAATGGTCTGTTAAGACTCACCAATGAGCTGACACACATGCCTAGATGTTCACGTAGTAGGATCGGTCAAACTGCCAGGCCTAGTGTGGGCACATACTGCCAGCTTTACTGTGTACTAGGTACTAGTATAACAATAAGCAGACTATTATCCAATTTCAATGTTTCATGTGGATAGAAAATAATACTGATAAAAAATGTATCGATCTACTAAATAACAAGTGGGCAAATCCTTTATTTGCAGAGGAAGTTCAATTCTGTAAAGCCAATGATCCAATCGCTCAACAGCCGAACTTGTCAAGTTTCCTACATTTCATTTAAAGGGACAATTTAAAAAAAAAACTTTTCATTTTACACAGTAATAAAATAAGCAACTTTGCTTACCTGCTAAAATATGTTTTTTGTTGCTAGATAAGATGTAGCCCTTGATCCTGCGCAACCCTTGGAAATGTTATTAATCTTTTGTGACAATCTATCATTTTGGTTCCATCCAGTTATAGGTTATTAAAAGTGCCTCTTTTCAGAAGGCCAGCATGGGAGGGGAAAGTATGTGGAAATTAGCATTTGCTTCTAACCACTGGGAGTGAAGTGGTTTCCATTTGTATCGTGAGTTCTCCTTGTTTGGGAAGCTGGCTGTTGTTTTCAAGCTTAATGCAGGCTTTTGGCGCTATATAGTTCTGTTTGCTAAAAAAAAAAAAAAAAAAAACACTATTAAACCTATATTCTTCTGTACCACAATCCCTAATATTCCCTGTGTACAGTAAACACCCAGAACAGATTATAAAATAATGTATTATATCCTGTTCACTACCCTCTCCCCCGGGGTTCAGTTGTAGTGAATCATTTACATTGCTTGTAATGCAAACAGATAGGGAAAGTCACGTGACTAGTTTAGCGGTAGATTACATTTTACTATTTTATTTTTCTTATAATTGAAAAAAAAAAATTTCCATTGTAGAGAAGCTATTGTCTTGTACGAGTAATGTGTTTCTTTTCATCCCTGTAGCTCGTGAACAGCAGTATTTTAATATCCTCTTATCTTTCTATGTGGTTTGTGATATCAATGTACATGAGATGAAATGCACCTGTCCTTTCAATGTGTCTAATAACAAGCTATATCTACATATGATATATATATATATATGCTTCTACCCTTTCCTGTATCCATCTAGGCCCATGACATTGTATCACATGCAAGTTTTATACTTTGTTTTTATATTGCTTTCTTTCTTTGGGAAAAAAAAATAAATAAAACATTTTCTTCAAAATAATGCCAGATCTTTCATTATGATTCTCCAGAATGCTCGCCATGAATTCTCTGACAATATCAACACAGGCGCAGGAGGAAAACATATAAATGATGGGGTTGCCTTGCTAGAGTTAGTTACCATATAAAAACACAGATGTTACAAGCAACTGTTCCATTGTTAGGATTCCTGATAACACAAAACAGCCCCATTACAGAAAAATGGTTAAAGCCAAACAGAAAATGGTTTAGCCCACACCCTGTGGAAGTATCTCATGGTCCTACTGGAGTTACTTTTAGGCAGTATGAACAACTGGTGACTTCAAACATAAATACACATATACTCTCTAAATTGTAGGTTATTGATCTTGTGTTAGCTTGTCTTACTCACCTTCCTTTGCCCACATCTACCCTTACTTTGTTTCTTAGTACCAGTTGCTCTCCCATGAGCATTTTGCAATGGGAATCAAGGGGACCCGTCACCCAAAAAAAAATATTCATAATCCTATTTTATCACGTCAGTCAAGCAAAATGAACTTTAATTACACTAAATTATTTGAAAATTATTTGAATCTTGTTTCCTTTAGTCTGGGAATTCATAATAATAGCAAGCAGGCAGGAGCCATTTTGTGGACACTGTTATTAAGACAAGCCTTGCATCATCTCAGAATCTTGTTTGTGCACCAGAATGGGGGACCTAATGTCCATCCCCATGCCCTGGCTACACAATTAAACAGTGAAGAGAACGGGGGAATGTAGGGAGAGCAGCAATTTCTAGGAAGTGCTGAATGGAAAGTGAAAGTAATTGTCTACCCCGCCTCTATGCCCAAGGCATAGAGGAGGGGCAGACAATATTTGATTGACAGCTGAGATGTTTAAATGAGCTTACAACAGCTATGAATGCTTTAATAAAAAAATAGAAATTGGATTTCATGTTTAATTTGAAAAGGACTTTTATTATACAGTGTTTTATGTCTGGGTGACAGGTCCACTTTAAGCAATTTAGGTTATGGCCATGAATTTTCCATCACTAAGCTCTGCTGCTCTAGCTGTGGTGCTCATTCTGCCCCAAAGTGCCTGTATAGTGTCCTGTCCAGATCGGGCCCCTCTAAAGATATATTTTTTTAGATTTTTAAGCATGGTACAAATTAGGCTACTTAGGCGGGTACAACAGGCCTAAGGCTTATGACGAACTACACTTTCATTGTAGGTCAAAATTTGTATTTGATTAAAATGGAGTCTATTGAAGATGGCCTTTTTGTAATTCAGAGCTTTCTGGATAATGGATCCCAAAACTGAATTGATTGTGTGAAATATTCCTGGAAACATTCTTTGGACATACCAGGTGCTATATCATTACAGGCAATATAAGTTAGCATGGGACAGTTCTCTGCATGGAAAGACTACTGGTTAAATAAAAATTAACGTTTTTTTGCATAAATTTGTCCCAGAATTTGTCCTATTGCACACAGCCATTAATGAAGTCAAATTGTAATGAGAATATGGATTGTGTTTGCTCAGCAGGGGCCTAGCTGTGAGAATGTTAATAACACAGCGTGTGTGTTTGCAGTAGAACATGATGGAAACCAAGGAAACAGTGTGATTCAGAACTGAGACACCTAGAAAGTAGGGATATGACAGTAGGAAACTACAGGAAAGGAAAAAAAGAATGAGAATCATATAGTCATACTGACGTAACTTTAACCCTTCATATAGAGTTCTCTGGATCTTGAGGTTTGTCTATAGCTATCTATCAACCCACCCAGTACAGTAAATGAGGCCTCATATTACATTTTTACAACTAATTCTAAGAAAAAGCCTGCATTTATTTAGTTTATGTACAAAAATCGGTACAGGTATGGGATCCGTTATCCAGAAACCGATTATCCAGAAACTCCTTATCCAGAAAGCTCTGCATTACAGAAAGGCCGCCTACCATAGACTCCAATTTTTATCCAAATAATCCAAATTTTAAAAATGATTTCCCTTTTCTCTGAAATAATAAAACAGTACCTTGTACTTGATAACATATAATTAAATACTTATTGGAAACAAAACCAGCCCATTGGGTTTATTTAATGTTTATAAGATTTTCTAGTAGACATATTACGAAGATCCAAATGACAGGAAGATACATTGTCTGGAATACTCCAGGTTCCGAGCATTCTGGATAACAGGTCTCACATCTGTACAAATCTGCATTACAACAAACGCTCAACCAATTAGCTATGATCGGCCACATCCAAACTTGAAAACAAACATTTAATGCAGTTGGGCAACTGTGTAGAGAAAGGGAAACTGCAAAATCTCCGAAGGCCTTCTAACTGTAAATATTTACACGTGCTTCAAAAGACATTTCCACATCTGAACAACATATACCGCACTTCAGCCAATAATCAGCATTCAACTGAACTTTAAAGATGCTTTTTCTGTAAAACCTTTTTTTATAGCGAAGCATTATTTAAAGAAACGGCAACAAGAAAAATATACAGTCTCATTATCGTGAGCCAACATAGTTTATGGCGTCTGAAAGTCTTTGTTTCCACAGCCATGATTGATCCTCTTTATGGAGGAGCTTGTGGAGCTAATTTGATTATGTTCTGTACAGCCTCTCTGGCCCTGAAGCAGCAGCTGCATCCACGCTTGTGAAATGAGAAATCTGGCTGGTAACAGCAAACGTAGGAGAGGGGAGCAAATCAGAGGTACGCAGAGATATGCGCAGGACATGCAGATGGAGGAAAAAAGCAAATGATATTCAGGGTGGAGGACAGATATGTATTGCTCAGAGCACAGGGGATAGGGAGAGGGTGAGATTGGTTATAGACCATTATAACAATAACAGATGAGGCTTTACCATTTTGTATTAATAAAGAGAAGAAAACAGAGATGAGTAAAGGGGATATGGAAATGCTTAGGAGCTAAAAGGACAAGCAATGGTGAGACAAAGGCAGATCAGAGAATTTTCTATTGCCTGTAACCACAATACAGGTATGGGATCCATTATTGGAAACTCATTATCCAGAATGCTCAGACCTACAGGAAGGCCATCTCAAATAGACTCCAATTTATTCAAATAATCCAATGTTTTTGTAATTATTTCATTTTTCTCTGTAATGGTAAAACACCAGCTTGTACTTGATCCGAACTAAGATCCTTACTGGAGACAAAATTGCATTTATTTAACGTTTACAAGATTTTCTAGTAAAGGTATGAAGATCCAAATGACAGAAAGATCCCATTATCCAGAAAACCCCAGGATTCTGGATAACAGGTCCCATAACTGTATATTCAAGTGTAAAGTGAATTAATATGAAGCACACTAGGGAGACAAGGATCCAGTATTATAAGGTGTTAGACCTCATTTTAAGTGACCTTTGAGCATTAAGTGGAATATATTCTTGAAAATGCCCTTAATTACAAGGCGTATCAGTTGCCTTTGGCTTACCTCCTCTACAGCCTACTGATTGAAAATGAATTCCTGTCTATTCCCATGTCAGTACTGTATTTAGCTGACCCGCAAGCTGAGTAGCAATGCACCATCACATGTACAATTCTGTGCACACAGTTAAATGTGTATTTACTAACACATCCCCTCAGTATTCCCTGCAGCCTAGAGAAGAATTCTCTGGCACGTTACCCATCGTCCTTCTCCAGTTGTGTAAGTGCTGAGCGAATGCATTGTCACAGACTGCGGTTACGCAACGACACCCAGAGAAAAACAAATGCTGAGCTCAAAACAAGTCCTTCCAAGACCTAACACACACACAAAAAAATCCCTGTGAAAAGGAATGAAAGGAAGGAGGGGGAGTGAGCAAGCTGTAATTAATTCCACCCATTCTGCCAGAGAAAAGGAGCTGAAGGAGCAGAGAAGGAAGGACTGGGTGCTACAGGGAAATACAATGTGCAGCTCTGCAGCTAAACTAGGGTCCCAGGCATCGGCTTTCCAGCTCAAAGTTTAGCCCTGGCAGCAAAGCTGCAACATGGGGGTCAACTGAGTATTAGCAGAAGCCGGTTTCAGTCAGCATTTAACACAAATATAAATTTATAAATATAAATCCAATAAGGATTAATTATATCTTAGTTTGTAGTACAAGGTGCTGTTTTATTATTACAGAGAAAAAGGATTTTTAAAAATTTGCATTATTTGGATAAAAGGAATCTATGGCCTTTCCATAATTTGGAGCTCTCTGGATAATGGATGCCATAACGCAATCGCCAGTCTGACACTGTGTGCTGTTTTTGTCAAGGACTAACAGTGCTGACTCCAGGGCTGTGATAAAGGAAAGCTATACCCCCAGAATAATACTTAACCTAATGTTAGGTGGCCTATTAAAGAATCTTACCAAACTAGAATATACATATCAGTAAGTATTGCCCTTTTACATCTTTTACCTTGTGCCACCATTTTGTGACAGTAGCTCATATTGTCGTGCAATCCCTCCAATCACCTTGTTTCATTAGGTAGTGATGGATTATGGGAACTGAAGTCCCTATAGTTTCCTTTTCTGAAAGGGGACCTGTCATCCGAAAAAAAATATTCCAAATCCTATTTCATCATGTCAGTCAAGAAAAATAAACTTTAATTACACTTTATAAATTATTTGAATCTTATTTCCTTTGGTCTGTGAATTCATAATTATAGCAAGCAGGCAGGAGCCATTTTGTGGACACTGTTATTAAGACAAGCCTTGTATCATCTCAGAATCTTGTTTGTGCACCAGAATGGGGGACCTGATGTCCATCCCCATGTCGCTACACAATTAAATGGTGAAGAGAATGGGGGAGTGTGAGGACTGCAGTGACAACTAGGAAGTGCTGAATGGAAAGTGAAAGTAATTGCCTGCCCCGCCTCTATGCCTAAGGCATAGAGGAGGGGCAGACAATATTTGATTGACAGCTGAGATTTTTAAATGGGTTTACAACAGCTATGCATGCTTTAATAAAAAATAGTATTTGGATTTCATGCTTTATTTGAATAGGACTTTTATTATACAGCTTTTTATATCTGGGTGACAGGTCCGCTTTAATAACCACCCTCTATGGTAGTGATTCCCAAACAGTGGCTTGTAAGCACCATGTTGCTCACCGACCCATTGGATGTTGCTCCCAGTGGCCTCAAAGCAGGTGCTTATTTTTGAATTCTTGGTTTGGAGAAAAGTTTTGGTTGCATAAAAAACAGCTGTACTGCCAAACAGTCTCCTTTAGGCTGTCAGTCCTCATAGTGGGTACAAAAAGGGTAACAGGTAAGTAATTATAATCACTGGGGGAGGGGGGCATAACATTTTGCATAACATTTGGCTTAACATTTGGAAACCCCCCTCCATTGATTTCAATTTTTCTTCTCCTTAATTTACAGTTTACTCGTTCCACTTCATTTACATAACTGGTTAGGCAGCAGGAAAATAATGTTACGTCAGCACTGCTTTCTGAAATGCTGCTGTTTGTGTGAATTCCTACATGGATCAGCGTATAGTTTAATGGAATACAATATGACTGTGAAAAGATTTCCTTAAAAGTAGGTGGGAACTTGCAACTCCCAGCATTTCCCTTTTCTAAGATAGAAACTATATATGCCTGAGTGCAACCAATGTTGGGTGCTGAGTGGGTGTTTAGCATGACTAGTTAAACTGGCAGCCCAATAACATTGCTTCACTTTAGCCAAAGGGCATTAGCTACAATAAAAATAATGTTTTTTATTTTATCTTTAGCTATGGAAAAGAACTATGATTTTCACAGTCTCAGCTTTCACGCATTTCACACCGAATTTGTGTCATGTTATGTGGGATTCTGTTCTAATTCCGTAAGCGATGTGCTTTGCAAATTATACCCTCTTATTAATTCCATTCAGTACCAGGAGATAAAGCCTCATTTGTAGTTTGGATATAATGTAAGTGCACTGAAAAAGCCACTTAATTTAGTAAAATCACATTTAGCTTCAGCTAGGGGCTTACTTTATAAGATATATTGCCTTCTGGGTCCAAAATTCAGTTGCCATTCTTTCTGGGGAAAAAAAGTAAATTTGTGGCATTTGTTATCTATTTTTCCATAATAAAGACATCAAACACAATTTTAATGAGCCAGGGTTTTTAAATTCCCATTAGATGGCAACTATAGTAAGTGTCGATACTCCCCTACCTTCCCTATAGACCTTGTAGCACTGTGTGTGGACAACCAGCAAACATATTTCACTGCATTTTACAAAGACTGTTTTATCATTTGCATTAGTCCCTCATCCAATTAAGTTTACAATTAACTTATTTGGAGAAGGAAAGCCCAGAAGAAAATGTGAAGAAGAAAGAACCTTCATGCAGATTAGCCTTGATCAACATGAGAAACCAATGCCAGCCACTTCTACTTCTTGCATTTGCAGTGCCACTGACACTCCTTACAAAATCCAACATGGGGAGCTCCTGTGACAAATTTGAAGGCCTGGATCATTACAGTTATAGAGATGGCAAACCTTTAGGCTGGTGCATTCAGTTTAGTATACAGTATAAAGCAGAGGTCCCCAACCTTTTTCACCCATGAGCAACATTCAGATGCATAAAAAGTTGGGGAGCAACACAAGCATGAAAAATTTTCCTGGAGGTGCCAAATGAGGGCTGTGATTGGCCATTTAGTAGCCCCTGTGTAGACTTGCAGCCTACAGGAGACACTTGCCTGCAAGCTAGAAATTAAAAAATAAGCAACTGCTTTGAGGCCACTGGGGGCAACATGCAAGGGGTTGGTGAGCAACATGTTGCGCATTAGCTACTGGTTGGGGATCACTGATATAAAGTATGGGATTTCTAGCTATATTTTTTAGGGTTAAGTTCTCCTTGAATATCTGCCTTGTAGAAGGTGGTAATAAAAGGGCTTCATTGAACTTTTCAGTGCTGCATTCTATATCTAGCTCCAGATCTTTAGTTTCCTCTTTTGTACCCCTTACAACTTGTATCAGGGGTCCCTGTAAATGACCCCTTCTATGTTCCTTTACCCTTCATTTTAATGCTTTGTGTATGTAACATCATTTTAATATAAGTAATGTTAGATAACCTGGAGGTAAATACTCAAAGTTGTGACAGTGCTATTTTTAGAAGTCAAAATTAGAAGTCAGGAAGAAAAACAACTGACGTGACAATATGGTACTAAGTAAACAGTCATAATGTTCAAGGTTGTAAAGAGATGCCCTTGGGAAAGCAGCAGCACAGAAAATGCCAAACCTCACTGGATCAAATTTATTAGATTTAATGAAGGTCAAAAGGCCTGAGTTTGTACTAGTCCCAGGGTGAGTTACAAATACCCAGACAGTAATGAACAATGAGTAGACATAATAAAATAGTTTGTTCCTGGACAGTTTAACCATACCAACGAATCAATGATACAATGTTATGAGAAAAAAAGCCATTTTCTTTTTCCGGGATTGTTCAAATTAAAAAATTAAAAATGTGGTATTGCTGCTTAAACGGGTCAGGTTATGTTACAAGAGGACATGGCTTGTATTAAGAGTCCTAAGCTAAACCAATTTTTGAAACCACAACCCAAACCAGGAGCCACAGCCTACATTGTTTACCCTCTTGGACGTGCTTCCTGACCTGCAACTGCCTCATCCGCTACCTGATCTGCTGACCACCAAGAAATAGGAAGTGCTGTTGCTGTAAACTGGAAGTGACATCATCAGTGAGGGTAAGGACAGCAAAGAAAGTTTTGAAAAAATGTGTAAAGATAAAACACTTTTTTGCTGGTAACCTGCTGGTATCCGACCCCCTACAGGACTTGTATAGCTTGCATCGGTTAAGGAAAATAATGTAATCATAGATGTAAACTTTACTGTAGGTCTCCTAGACTATGAGATGCCTCCTCATGATTGATTGAATATGTAAGCTGGAGGAAACTTTGTACCTTAATTTAGTGACCCTCTCTGGGGCTTCAAAAAGTAATGTAGTAGAGCCTAGCAGTCCCATCAGGAATATTGGCTGATATTTCAGCTAGGAAACTTCAAGTGTTACTAAGTTTTATGGAACTCACTGCACTCAAGATCATATAAATATTTAAATAGATCCCGGAGCCAACAGAGATTGCTTGCAGAACTGTGCTAAACTGCTAACATTTGTGTGTGCTTTGCAATATGTCAGTTTATATTAAAAAGAAGTCAACAATGTCACAAAGTATGCTCCATTTTTCCATATGTACAACAAAAAAAACTCCCTTTTGGCAAAAATGTAAATATCCATCATGCGTCAGGTATGCCTGAAAATTACCAGTGGGAAAATTAGATCCCAGAACACATATTTTATACCTTGATGTAACAGAAGGAATTTTCTAAAAACAGGGAACTTTCCAAAAGAAACATACTGCATATTAAATAAATATCATTGGAATATTGATGATGGACATTACATTTTGCACATAGAGCATATTTACCAGCTATTGTACCAATCCAGTAAAAAATATATTATTGGAAAATTTTATAGGAATGATAAAACACATTGGGGCATGTGTTCGGTGTAATTGGTACAGTTACTTCCTTAACACACTCATGTTTCCTACAGCCAATTTTAGAATCTGTTTTTCTTTGTGCTGTATTTTTTAAGCACTTATTTAAAAAATAAACAGCTCGCTATGTTATTGCTTGGATGACAATCTGTCCTTAAATATGAATGTGTTCCACCAAATAAAATGTAAGCAAAGCCATAAAATGAAATTGTACCCCTTAACATTGATGCTTCTCCAACTCTGGTCAGGCTTTTTGGGGGAAAAATTTTAATTTTTTGTGGGAAAAAAACTTGAATATGTCAAGATTTATTATATCCCAATTCTGCTAAAAGCCCAAATCTGAAGATCCGCAATCTCAAACCTGTTGAGGTCATGTATGAATAAATGGCAGATGTCCCTATCCCAATTTGAAGATATTGTGGTTTGTTCTGGGTTTATCCCAATAATCCGTAAAAATTTGGGCAAAAACCAGAAAAAAAAATCAAGCAATTCCGGAAAAGAGTCAGAAAACATGTACAATTCAGGTTTTTGCTTAGTTTTATTTTCCAAACCTGATTTATTTGAGTTATTTTAATGATAAATAAGGCAAAATCATGAATGGGAGTTTGGTCAAGCTTTTTTTCATTTGAAAAATTAGATAACATCGGATTTTAGTAAAAGAGTCAGAAGAAATTGTACAATTCAGGTTTTTGCTCAGTTTTATTTTCCAAACCTGATTTATTATTATTATTGTAATGATAAATCAGGCAAAATCATGAATGGGAGTTTGGTCAAGTTTTTTTTAATTTGAAAAATTAGATAACATAGGATTTTAGTAAATAACCCCTTAAGAGTATTCTTTCCTCACTCCACATGATTTCCCTAGTCTACTTCAAACATTCCTTTACACCTTCTAACAACTTCATTATCTTCTGTTATGTGCGTGTCCCGCACCAGGGCCCGTCCCCCTCTAGTTACGTTACGGTCTATAATATCTACTTCTTCAGTCTCATAATACAATTACCAATATATTAAACGCATTGATAAGCACAGAGATTAAAGGAAAGTATGTTATTGAAACCAAATGTTAAGAAATAGCTCAGATATGTAAAAAGGAAGAGCAGAATGAAATCTTTATATGTGTAGAACGGGGTGAAGAAGTCTTTACTAAACTTTACACTATGTACAACAGAGAGTCCCTTTGTTAGAAAAGAATGAGAAGCACATCAATCATATTTTGGAAATGTTATTCATTTAAATATGGAAAATGTTAAGACCATGTTTACTGTATCCTTCAGCAATGTCTGTTTTATCTGAATATCTCTTAACTTTCCAGAGTGTTGATCAGCAATGGATTGGCTGCCAAGAAAAATCAGAAAGGGAAGGCTGGTGGGTTTCAACATGGAACTGCTGAAACAACCAAACTTTTATCTGCAAATATGATGAATAAACCAACTGGAAGTTATTGGCTAATTTATACCTTAGTCATTACTTTTTGGCTCCTACAGTCAGCTTACCACTTTTTGACCACCCAACTTTTTGACCAACTCTGAGAAACAAATGCACATGAGTGCATACAATTCGCATGTCCTGCAAAGTAAAGAAAACTGAATTGTTTTAGGGGATTACAAAATTAGATAGAGAAGCTGGTCTAGAAAGTTGGAGTGATGGTTGGGGGCACGGACATATTGGCACAAGTATGTCAATTTTTTGGCCACTCCCAGTCCCAATATCTGAAACCTCTGAGCACAAAGAAGTTGTCCATGGAAAATTTTAATTAAAATACACAAATTGGGAGATTTGAGGGCCCATTCCGAAATGTTGTGTGCCACCTACAAGCCCTATAGTCTCCTTTATAATCTGCCATAAGATCTTACAAATCCAGTTTTGGTACTTTCTTATCGTTCATCTTGCCTTTATAGTTCCCTTTCTTGTATTGTAATTGAGTATTGTTTCTTTAAAATGTATTATTGTTATAAAATTATTCCTCTAATGATTTACATTGGGCACTAACCATATTTTAATTATATTTCCCATTTTAGATTCAGGACTATGTGCATCACTCTATAGAGCATTAAGCTGCATGTATAGATAGTGAATAAAGTACCCCCTCATGTAAATTATAGGGATATTATAAGTTACCGAGGAGTTTCATGACCATATAAAAACACGAGGTCATGGAACTCCGAGGTAGTTTCTAATATCCTCATAATTTGCAACTGGGAGTAATTTATTTATTATAATACACAAAGTCATGTGACAGAAATGACAACAGAGCTCACCATTTATAATTGATGACATCAGAACTCACCATTTATAAGGATATAATTTACAAGATATTCATAGCTTTTGTGTATTATATATATATATATATATATATATATATATATATATATATATATATATATATATATATATATATATATATAGACACACACACACTTATTTATACATAGTACTGTTCATTTTCCAGTACATTAACGGTAAAGATGGGCAAACACTGCACTAAATAAAAACAATTATACTTTGTACAATTCCACGTGTTAAGAGACACTGGCGAGGTCTATGCCGAATAAAGACTTCAATCTAAGTTTCAACAACAATAATACATTTTAAGCAATCCTTAAAGAGTTACGGAGTGTATATTTTCTCTTTATGATAACTGAAGTTCAGTGTTGTAACTTAGATTTTCAGTTCAGTGACTTGGGAATCAGAGTGTTGAAAGCTTTATGATGTTTAATTCATGCACATGTCTTCCAATGGATGTATTAGATATTCATTTTCAGTTGCTATTTGATTAAGGTGGTAAATGCTGAATGGTTTTTTTTTTTTTCATAAAGGGTTTGTTGAACCTTTGCCATGTTTGAAAAGTTGGAGCACATGAAGGCTTAAATTATTTTGCAGGTTACAAAAGAAATGATGATCTGCTTCTTCTTTACAAATATTACCAGAGACTTAAGTTTTACCTTTTCAATAGTGTGTGGTTGATACTAATGATCTCTATGAAGCCATCAAGATTAATAAATAACAATTGTAATTTGTTTAAATCAAGAGCAATTCATAACAAAGCAGATTAATTTCTTACAAACAATACTGATAACCCTGCAATATGGATTCAATCAATATCAAAAGTGATTGAATCCTTTAGCATTGCCCATATGATTGTCCTTTATTTTGGCTAGCCTGGACAATGACAAATATTGAATACTGATCAACATTTGTTGAATCAACTAAACTTGCTATTGGCCATTTGGATGAGTTTCTAAAAAAAAATAATCTTGGATTCCTTCAGGAAACCCAACATTTTTTCTAAAGGCACTGCCAACAAGATGGAAACTGTCCAATTACCAAGGGCCTTATTAGCCTATAATTCTCCTTAATGTATAAATGGATTTCATTACAGAACTAGAATATATCTATTTTTCTGTTCCATCAATTAAATTACCAATTAACCTTGAAAATGAACTGGAGTTTGCCCTAGAAAGGAATAAACGTTTTGAAAGAAATCCTCAGAAATATATTAATTGAGGTCTCTTTTCCCATGATGAATTACAGATTCATCTTTCCAGGTCTGTTTCCTCCTCATGTAAACCATTCAGTCCATGAGGAGTCATCCATTTTCAGTTGTGTGGCTATAACACTAAATATTTTTACATTTCTGTATGTGTCAAACATACAGTTCTGTTGTTGAGATAAGTTCGTATGCGGGAAACAAGAAGAAATAACCATGATGCTTTATTATGTATTATTGCCTGTCATTAGCTGCTGATGAGCCACAGTGCAATGATCATTCCGAGTAAGAAACCTCAGTGGAAAGACCTTGAAGAAGACGTTTAAATTGTACACTTGTTGATATTAGGTTAACTTCAATGCCAGGGTAAGAGGGTAAGAACTGTGCCCTTAGATTCTTATGGTGCCTTTTAAGCACATGCCATTACATGTACATGTTTACAGTAGCACATGCAGGGGTGGCCATACACTATCAGATCTGCTTGTTTGACAAGGTCAACAATAAGCAGATATTTTCCCTGATATGTCCACCATGGTTGGGTAATATCAGGCTAATCCAATTGTTGGCTCTAGGGGCAAATGATCGGATTACAAGGACAAGTATATAAACCTTTACAGTAAGGACAGCATCAACTAGGCAATTTGGTCCTCAATCCAAAAGTAAAAACCAACCCGCCCAATGGAGGTCTGGCTGCTCCCCCTACACGGGCAGATGTCGATTCAGTCTAAAGGGCTCAAATTGGCATCTTAAATTTGCCCGTGTATGACCACCTTAAGAAATATGAATGAACCGATAGGGTGAAATGCAGAAACATGTGGTTGAAGTCATAGGTGCTGGGGCATGGTAAGAGAAATTTGGTTCCTAGCTCTGCAAACTTCTCAAATGCAACACATTCCTATTGTTTTAATATTTATATATGGTCATAAAATGAATGTAATAATCCCTTACTTCTAGTTCCTAACATTTTCTGGACATATGAAAGCAGAGAAAATGAGTGTATATATATATATGTTAGGTAAAAGGAAGGCATCCAGCATGGAAAAGCAGAAACACTTTGTGAAGAATGATTTAGAAAAAAGGAGGGAGATGAGAGGAAGGAAGACATCACAGTGTTAATGGGCAAGTTATAGTCAGTTTTCAAGAACTTAAGTAAACAGAAGCCTCATTGTGTTTACCTATAATGTACAGTACACATAATATTTATTTTATTAGTAGAATTCCACAACTGTGTCACAGATAAAACTGATTACTGTTGTGCCATCTCTTAATATGTTTCAGGTAGGATGGCAATTGTGGCTGAACGGTTAACAACAAAGTATCAATCCCTTCTCCATTCAGCTAATAGACGTGCTTATTTTAAAATGATGTATTTAATATCACATTAGTTAAGTCTAAATATGAATGTTAGCTTACATGTTTGTACAAAATCAGCAGGAGTTGACATTTGCGCTTGCCTGAACTTGCTGCATGTTTTTATTGGATTATAACCTTGCCTATTTATACACCTATTAAAAATAGGAAAATGAGTTGCGTTTCTTTATGACATCCACCTTGCAACTTTTACAGTCCTCATATACTTTTAGGGGCCCATTTATTAAACCACAAATTTATCTGGCCGAGGTTTTTAAGGAGAAAACTCAAATTTTTCGTGGTAACAAAACTTACATTTTTAGAGATTTATTATACCCCACAAAATCCAAAAGTACTCCATCTCAAACCTGTCGAGGTCATGTAGAAGTCATTGGCAGATGCCCCTGAAGTTGTTTCTTGACATCGTGGTCTGTCCTGGATAATCCTAAAAAGTAGAGTTTTCTCAGAGAAGATTCGATTAAATCAAGTTTTCAGAGCATCGATGGCACAAACAAAATCAAAATTGACACTCGGTTTTATTGCAACGTTTTGTCGCTCATTTTCTTTTTCCTTGAAGATGATTCGCTAGTCATCCAACTGTGTTCTGACAGCCTCCAGTTTATGATCTAATGGATGGTGGGATTCAAATAGCAGGTACTGGTCAGTGTGGATTGGTTTCTCCAGCTTTCCACCCTCTCTGACTCCTACCAATCAGTCCAAAAAAGCCAGTGTGTTATCTTGAACATCTTCATGTGTAAACTTGATGCTGTGGTCCATTGTGTACAGTGGAAGTCTGTACCTCTTGACTGTGTATCTTAACCCAGTTGTCATCCATATATTTGAAACAATGACTGGTTGTCCTTCCTTTGAACGTACCAGAGCCTTTATTTCCACTTCCTCCATATACATGTTTGCCACAATGGGTGAAACTTGTGATCCCATGGCACAGCCATGCTTCTGCCTGTAGAACTTATCCTTGTACTTGAAATAGGTGGTACTCAAGAAGAAGTCCAACAAGGAACACACCGGTTAAGTGCTGTTGCCAAGGGTGTTGTCCTGTTGCAACTACAGACATATAGCCACAATATTGACGGGTTTGGATTATTCAATCCCATAAAAGGATATAGGCAATACCGATCAATATTTATCCAGTTTTCCAGATCACTTTTAGATTGATTCAGAACAAATCATTCCAAATTGATTCAGTTTGTAATTTGGAATGATAAACTGCAGATCAATCCATTCACAATGATTTTTTTAAACAAGGCTGGCACTCATATTTTATGGGCTTATTTTGGCCAACAAGCTCTACAGAGGAATTGTTATATATCAGGTATGCTGATATGGACTCTGTCTGGTATATTAACAACATTAAAGAGATAACTTGCAACCCTGCAGCGGGGGGTTTGGTCCAACGATGCAGTGCAAGGTGCAAGGAGCAGCGACATTGCCCATTGCCTGATGGCACTCCATATCTTGATCTAGTGAATGATGTGCAAGTTAAGGGATGTGATGGGGGATGCCTATGTCTGCCCCACAAGCTTGTCCCACATGAATAAAGTGCTGATGAGTGGGGAAACAAGTCATTGTGCTCCATTCTGCACAGATATGCAGCAAAGTGTGTAAAATATGGTCATTTTCATCTGTTTTCTTTGCACTATGAAGCATGCCCCATGTGGTGAAGAACCCAGTGAATGATGTGGGCAGTAATAATGTAATAACATAGTCTGTAATGTAAATACTATAGTTTAGTACCCCACAGCAACCAATCAGATGTTTGCTGCCAAAAGAATGACCATTAAATAAATCCTGCCTTCTTATTAGGTTACGTTCAGGTTAGTTATTATGGACCAGAAGAATTGAAGCAAATGTAGCACCTTTTATTACAGTATGCATAATGTTTATCTGGAAACACATAGGGCATTTATTTTTAGAGCTAGATGGATAGATTTCATGTTTTTTAAAATATTTGAACATTAAAGGAGAAGGAAACCTCCGGGGCGCAAAACCCTCCCCCCTCCCCTGTGTTGCTTCCCCTCCCTCCTCCCCCCTGGCCTACCTGTCCCACTGGGCAAATGCCCCTAACTTGTTACTTACCCCTCTGCGCAGGCCCAGTCCACGGAGTTCACAGACGCCATCTTCTTCCACGCAATCTTCTTGATGGCCTCTGGAGAAACCAATCCACATGGCGTCGGTGAACTCCGTAGACTGGACCTGCGCAGAAGGGTAAGTAACAAGTTAGGGGCATTTGCCCAGCGGGACAGGTAGGCCAGGGGGAAGGAGGGAGGGGAAGCAACACAGAGATGGGGGGGAGGGTTTTTGCGCCCAGGGGGTTTCCTTCTCCTTTAAAGGGTTTCTTAACTTTTAGCATGTTATAATTCTAATCAACTTTTCAACTAGTCTTCATTTTTTATATTTTGTAGTTTTTGCCTTATTCCAGCTTTCAAATGTGGGTCACTGACCCCAATCTAAATCTAATCTAATCTAATCAGAACCCAATCTATATATTTATTGCTATTGTTACTTGTTATTACTCATCTTTCTATTTAGGCCTTTCCTATTTATATTCCAGTCTCTTATTTAAATCAATGCATGGTTGTTAGGGTAATTTGGACCCTAGCAACCAGATTGATGAAATTGCAAACTGGAGAGCTGCTGAATAACTCAAAAACCACATTTTATAATAAACGAAAACTAATTGCAACTTGTCTCGGAATATCACTCTATACATCACATTAAAGTTATTTACAGATGAACAACTCCTTAAAATGCAGATTCACCAGGAAGACACAAAATTATAGAATCAGTCCCAAGTGCTCTCTGTCTGTATTTATTCATCCTATGATACAGAATAAAGAAAAGTTCAAAGCATTATGCGCTTTTGATGCAGGATTTCTTGAATTATAACAATCATCATTGTCTAAAAAAAAGTATGTTTGCCTACAATAACTCTCAGCATGTCTGTGTACCTTAAAGCCCCAAACTGTAACTGAAACAAGATGAGCGTACATATTCCACTCATGTACTTCAATCAGTTATAGAAATGAAATTCTCCAAAACCACATATGAAGGACAAAGGAATATAAAGGAATGTGCAGCACATGTTATTATCATTAGGGGACTCAATAATCTGATATATGGTGGCATGTGCACGGCATATTCAGTTGGATTTGATTTCTGTATAATCACATACAGGATGGAACGTACATTTTCCATACATTATGCAGATGGGAGGACACGACATTCGGTAACATTTGATGTAGAAAGCTTTTGATGCAAGTTTTCTTCAGTTTGTGATTACACTATTTGTTCTACTTTAATCCAGGTCCATTTCCAGTTGCTGCAGAGATCCCTCCTGCTTCATCATAATCTGAAAATATTTTCACCTCCAAGTCTGAGAACATAGAGAAAGGCTTTCAGAGCTTGCCCGCTGCATATATACACAAGTTGCCTTCTAGCCAAATCCCTGCATGCTAGTGAATGTAAAGTAACTGGCCTATAGGCAGCAGCTTTGTGCTAGGACTAAAGGCTCATTATACAAGGGGGAATCATTGCAGGGGCCAATACCACATACAAGAGTCAGGAAACCATTTGAGATCCATAAACTAGAGTCTCTACAGTATCAGAGTTCAGCCTCTAACTTGATTCACAGTGCTCCTCAGACTGGGATTCTTTGCGAAGTTGGATTGCCACTGGTAAAACTGATGCCTATGTTATTAATTAAAAAAAAAAGAAAGGTATAGGTAGGCAGGTATGTTTTCCATAAGAGAAGACAAACCTCTTCTGAAGGGTCGCCATGAGGGACTGTCATGTCTGGCCACAGGTGAGTGACCACCGGTCTGGAGCCTATTTGCAGAGTAATACCCCTGAATGGATGGACAATTAGTAGAAGCCATAGTAAGGCAAAAAGCAGAGATTTAATAACAAAATGAGGAAATAATCCAACACCCAGAAGTACAAAATACAGGCCTGTGATGAGGCCGGCAGTGGAGAGAGGCAAGTCCAGAAATAGGCAAAAATGGTCAGGGCTGGCCGCAGGCAGGCGAAGTCCAAAAGGCAGGCTGAGGTCAAATGGCAGGCGGCAGACAAGCAAGGTTGAGAAACACGCCGGGGTTCAGAACCAAGGAAATCCACAGCAGCAAGAGTCGGGTACCAGGTGGGAACAGGAAGGTAGGAGCGAGGAACACAGGAAGCGGAGACTGAGCCAGGCATGGGACACAGGAACCAGGAATAATGCAGGCTAGATTGGGCTCAAGAGCTCAGATGATCAAGCAACAGGAAGATTGATGGCACAGTCTTATAAAGGACCTTGGTTGCTTGACTGACAACACATGTTGTTAATGAGGCAAAATAAGGTAAGGTTGTCGCAAGAAACATTATAGTAAGTCTGTTGAAGGCAGTGTGCAGTACAAGTGCTAAGGTTCCCCAGTTGCTCACCGGTATAGTGCAGGATTGTCCAAACACAAAGGCCAGGGTTTGATTCCTTGTGATTCCTGCTAGGGAGAACAGTTGAAGTACATTTAAAGATATTCTACAGAGCCTATTACAGAATAACTATCTAGCCCCATGCTTACTACCATCCCTATGACTTCAACTATGTAAAATTACACCAGGATAGCCCATTTCCTGGCTTTACTTTAGGTACATAACCACATCATCAGGTTGATTACCCAGTCCGCATACAAAAGGTCATTCACTTTATAACATTATACTTTGTGCCGGTTAAACACGACAAAGTATACCAGTATAAAAACAAAGCATATTAATATGTTGAGTTATAACCATTTAATGATTTCCTTATGACATTCTCAAGCACAGCATCTGAAAATATTTAATCTGCAGAAAGGCAAGGGATTTATACTGTACAGGAAAGGGGGAGCTAGAAAGCAGAAGCTGTTGTACTTTATATCCCACTTGACAGAGGTTTAGTTAGCTCAAGGGTTATTCAGAGAACAAAAGTTTAAACTATAAAAAGGTGACTGTTCAGTAATGCTACAGGTGTGAAACCCTGGCAACTTTTTTAGCCGAGTAACAGACTTCAGGGGGCCCATGGGCACAAAGAATTCATTTTTTCCCATTAGAAGTTTGTGGTTCAGTGTAGAGTCCTGCAGTGGGTTGGGTTATCCATGGGTTCCTGCGGAATACCCGCAAAGTGGTCGGGACTCGGTCTGAATATTCCTTGTCCCACTGTGCGGCGGTCCATAGGTACCCTTTAGCTGCAGCTTGGCACTAGTAGGAGGCAATTTGGGAGGTTAAAAAATGAAAATACAATGCTTCCTCCCTGAAACCGGCCATTATATGATGTCACTTCCGGCTTTTGTGATGTTTTACATAGGAGGCGGGTCGGGTGTTCAAGCATGGGTAAATAAAATGCAGGTAAGTGGGTTTGGTTTGGTTGGGGTAATTGGGTTTAGGCTGGGTATGGCAAAAGCAGACATATGCAGGTCTCTAGTGCAGTGGTTAGTAATTATGCCTTCCAGTTCTAAACCTGGGTTTGATGCCAGTTCAGGGTACTATTTGCAAGAAGATTGTAGGAGGAATTTACTATAAGAAAGGCAGTTTGCAAAGAAGGTGCAAGATATTCTTTTAATTTAATTTTGCACATTGCCTTTTTGTTTCGAAGTGCAGAGATGTTCCACGCTGTCTGCATTTAACAACGCTGTATTCATAAGGGGTAGACTGGGGGAGGTACATAGACATCCCTCTCCCACCCACAACCTGTCAATCAGTCCCACATTCAAAAGCAGATTAACTGATTTCTGATAAAACATCATTGGGGGAATGTAATAAAAGTCACAAAAAGCAAAACAATTAGCACAAATAAGAATAACAAGTCTCATTTTGCAAAGTAATACTCTTCCTTAAACTGTTATTACATTGCGAATTTTAATTGCACACTGTCCACTTTTAAGAAGAACTTTGAGGTTTTGGAATCTTTTGCAGCAAACATTACGTTTTCAGAAAAAAGTATTATTACAGTCACTGCGCACTGGTTCTAACTCTAAAATTCACAAACCTTCTTCCACTGTCGGAAGTGGTCGCTAAACAGTTTCCGGGTTTGCACAAAGGCAAATTTGTTTGCACAGAGGCATAACTTTTCGCATTGTGAATATTTTTTCTGTTACCGACTTTTATTACATTCCCCCATATGTGTGTGTGTGTAATAGGGATCTTGGATTGTAAGCTTCACTGGGAAATAAACTGATGTCAGTGCTATATAAATATGATTATTATTAACATTATTTATAATAGTATTTATAATGCCCCAATATATTCCGCAGTGCTGCACAAGCCTGGAATTAAGAATCTTGGGGTGATGAGAAGTGGTGATTAAAACAGGGGGTGTGATAGCACTGATGCCTCTCCCCAAAAAGCCCTGCTGATGTCAGTGGCATTGGCTTGGGAATCTGCAACAACTTTCAAACTGTTTGAATCATAGCCCATAGTTCCCTAATTGCGACACTTTTTTAATGATTAAACTCGCTTATTTTTCTATGATTCTTTCCTTGTATCATTGTATAAATTTATTCTGTTGAAGGTCACCTATGACTGGCTTAATCTTGGTCTGAATTGTTATTATTTAAAAAACAGACCAACATAACTAGATCAGAAATATATTTCTCTGACTAGGAGGACACTATGTTACGGTCAGCACAATTATCCCACATTGGGGTGCTGCGTGGAGAAAAAAAAAGCTAAAAATACAGTGGATACATAATACGTCATCATCTGTTTACTTAGTACATTTTTTTCATTTTACAGAAACATACTTCCTTTAGGAATGTTTAGAGAAAGAGCATTGGGTTAAACAGTTCCCCATCTGTAAAGCTGCTCTATAGAAATGGGAACAAAACGAAAAGCTTACATGAGGTAGTGATTACTGGACTTCTTTTTACAGCTTTTCATTTTAGCAGAACAGAACAGCTCCAAAGTGTTCCCTCATCAAACTGTGTGTGGGGCTTAGCGTGTAACATTTGGTCAGGGTTCATGATTCACAGTACGACATTGAACTCTACATGTAATGCAAATCCTTCTACTCTTGTGCTAGTTACGTGTCTTTGTGTGCAGGGTACAGCCTGTCCAATATAATATGTTACTCCTCAATCCTCTAAGGACATTTAAGATAAAGTAAATATGAAGGTAATCTCCAATCACTGCCAAAGCAAAATGTTGCAATGAGTTGGATTAATTGATTGGCGTTCAATTTCCTTAGTCTAACAAGAAACATTCTGAGCTTAAAAATACAGAAAAAGAAGACCAGAGGCAAGATGAAACCATGTGAAAGAGGATAGGGGAATATCTGCTGCAGAGGAAATTATTGAGTGGGAAGAGGGATAAAACAAAGGTTGTTCAGAAGATGAGTTATAAGAAAGAAAGGTGAAGGGAGAATTATGTATTAAACCCAAGGAAAAGAAATCATGGAGGCGTTTTACAAAACAAAGGTAATGATCTAGGCTGTAATGAATAGGAGGACGGCAGTGGTGGCCCTATAGAATATGAAATATCCTTAGGGATTTTGAGGGAAAGAATGCAGTCCTTTACAGAGATGATACATTATTCTTATCAGTCTCTGCCCCAGTGGATCTTATAATCTGAGGTGCCAGTTACATTCACGCAAACTAGAGTGTGGGAGGAAACTGAAACAAACAGATGAAGAACAGCACCCAAGCCAGAATTCAAAGCAGCACGCACAGGGGCGCTTCGCCAATGAGGCAAGTTGAGGCTGTCGCCTCAGGCGGCAGCGCCCCACTAGGTACCAGGGGCAGCAAAAATACTGCTCCTGGTACTGTAAGAGCCGAATTTCTGGCTCTTCTAGCACAGAAAGTGCAGTTAGGCTCTCTGCGCTAGCATACTGGCCCTCTCTGCCGCCCTCGTGGACCCCACTGGACCCCCTCAGGCGCAAAAAGGTAAGTGTGCGGGGGAGGGGGGGGTGGCGGCAACTGCTGCTGCCTCAGGCAGCGGAGGGGCCAGGATCACCCCTGAGCACCCAGCTCCAGTGTTGGACTGGGCTAAATGGGATACTGGGAAAAAGCCCAGTGAGCCCCAGACTTCATAGGCCCCAATGGCCCAGTCCCGTTCCCCTGCCCAAACCCTGTTCCCCCACCTGGAGCCTGGACCCCAAGCTCGCTCCCCCCACCTCAATTGGCAGAAAATTAAAGTTTAGGAGGAGGGTGGCAAAGGGGGGTGTGCATGGGGAGGTGGGGTTGAGTTCAGGCCCCAGACACCTCAGTCTGCAAGGCTGACACGCTGATACGCCATACTGTCTTGCACTTGCTAGTGTTAAAAAATACACCTTTGTGTAAACTAAAATTAGTAGGATGAGGTTTTTGCAACATTAAAAGTAATTTTTACAAAAATAGTTTGCAGATGTCACTAAAGAGACAAAGCCTGAGCTCTGTAATAGAGATCATTGAACACCCAGGGAATAGCGAGTTCTTAGAAATGAGCTCAGTAACATGCAATGGATATCATTTTCCATGGACCACATGAATTTCCAGCATACACTTTAGTATCCACTTTCACAAAATGCTGTGATACTCATTGTTTTATAAAGAAAATTGCTTGGCAACCAAAAGGTTACCAAGCAAATGTTCTGCAAATAAATTCTCATCTGCGGTGTGTGAAGGTGTGATTCACAAGTGTATTCTGCTGATCCAGAAGAAAAAAAAAAGCAAATGTTACATAACATAAATGAGGGGACATTAAGATATTTTATTTTCCATTTTAGCTCTCAGATGAGAGCTGAGTCCTAATTGTACCGATGTGTCCCAAAATAGTGCAGTAATTGAGCATGCACCTCCTTAATTTTCCCTCATCTATAGACATAAACATCACAAGAATTTGAAAGAATGTGCCACCATTAATTCCCTCTGTCTCTCCATCTGTAAACTGCCATAATTTAGATCATGAGCATTAGCTGACCCTCTGGCACTCATTCAGCTGCACCTCAGTGCTTGAGTTACCACTAGACAAGTACTAATCTGCAGAGAGTTAAGTTACAGCTTTTTAAAAGTTAAGAAAGCACTCCAACAGAAATGTCTTTATTCAATCGTAGGTTAATGTAACACTTTTTTGAACATGGACCACTCCTTGGTTCTTAGTGCCTTGATTTTTCTTACCCAACTCTGCCAGTTGCAACTCCTGGGAGAGCATGCATTAATACATGCAACTCTTTTGCTCAGGAGGGCCCTCGCCATAGGATAGAGGAAGGGGTCAATGACACACTTCACACATACAGAACTGAACTTTAAATAACTTGGGCCTAGTGAAACAAACAGTTAATATTTTAAGGGTAATGTAACAAATGGTCTGAAGCTTGATACTTGTCTAGTCTAGCCACCACCAATCAGCAGATAGCATTACTGGTCAGCTGTTTGAAAACACACATTTTTAATCTGAATTGTTGCTATGGGTAATAAGACATGGGCATAGACATTTACTAAACTCCAAATGCATAAAGCACAAAAAATTTGTGATTTTTTTTTATAAAATCGGACTTTTAAAAAAATCACGAATTTTTACGGAATTTATAAAAGGATGGAAAAGTCAGAATCTGAACATCTCAGAGCTGTCGAGAAGTCAATGGGAGAAGTCCCAATGATTTTTTGATGTGGGCTGGGTTCTTGGCAATACCCCGAAGTTTTCGAGCAAAATTCTGAGTTTTCGGTGAAAAATCCGAAAAAATCGCGACTTTTCACAATTTTTTTCGGATTTTTTCCCACAAACAAATTTTTCGGGAAAGTGTATTAATAAATAAGCCAAAAAACCTGTGCAGATTTGATCAGTTTTTTCAGAAAATATTGAGATAAATTCGGACTTTGATAAATAACCCCCTAGGCCTTTTATTGTTGCTTAATCACATTCAGTCTACATAGTAACATAGTAAGTAACATTGAAAAAAGACACACGTCCATCAAGTTCAACCTTTTGTTTGTTTTTTTTTAATCTGCCTAACTGCTAGTTGATCCAGAGGAAGGCAAAAAAAATATCTGAAGCCTCAGAGGGGGAAAAAATTCCTTCTTGAGTCCAAAATGGCAATCGGACTAGTCCCTGGATCTAATGTATCAGCCTGTACAACTAATTCAGGGAGTGAATTCTACATCTTCACAGCTCTCACTGTAACAAACCCCTTCTGAATATTTAGGCGGAACTTCTTTTCTTGTAATCGGAATGGGTGACCTTGTGTCAGCTGTCTCTTTGGTTTTACTTCACAGGTCACACAATACTCAGCTACCTACTAGACAATTCACAAAATAACTTCCATTTATGGCATTTGGCACTAGCCGGATATTAGTTACAATCCGAGGTGATGCCTACAATGGTGCTTATGCCAGTAATCTTTCTATCCACAAACCTAACCATTTGAGACTCTATGCTGGTGACCAACACAACAAGGTACACACCCTTCTGGTCTCCTCAATGGAGCCTAAGGCTGCTCTACTACCTATCACAATGCCAATATAAGCATAAATACATCCACCTTTGTAAATAACTCACTGTATAAGGTACGAGGTGCTCCAACCCCAGATCCTTAACTCAGGGGCAAATTAACTATGTATATAGAGACAGATTAAAGGTATTGGGCACTCTAAGTGCCCAATACGTCTAATCTGCTCTATGATCCAAACTTTTTTTCCAAACAAATTGTTTCCGATGATCATTTGTGTCATAGAAGAATGATGGAAATGTTGCAAAGATTTGAGGATAGAGGTTATACACGGGATTATTTGATTAAACAGATGCAGAGGGCTATGAAAATCGAAAGAGTAAGCCTTTTAGGCTGCCCGGATAATAAAAAGAAACAATACAAAGCAAAGAGGATACCATTTGTAACAATGTATAATGCATATTCTGATCGGATTAAATCTATTGTATATAAGCACTGGGAAAGTTTGGAGAAGGACAAACTGTTTGGGACCCTTTTTAAAGATAAACCTTTGTTTTCATACAAGCGAGCAAGGAGTCTTGGAGACCATCTCACTAAAACAGTTTATCATTAGAGATGTCGCGAACTGTTCGCCGGCGAACTTGTTCGCGCGAACATCGGGTGTTCGCGCTCGCCGGAAGTTCGCGAACGTCGCGCGACGTTCGCCATTTTGGGTTCGCCATTGTTGGCGCTTTTTTTTGCCCTCTCACCCCAGACCAGCAGGTACATGGCAGCCAATCAGGAAGCTCTCCCCTGGACCACTCCCCTTCCCTATAAAAACCGAAGCCCTGCAGCGTTTTTTCACTCTGCCTGTGTGTGCTGAAGAGATAGTGTAGGGAGAGAGCTGCTGCCTGTTAGTGATTTCAGGGACAGTTGAAAGTTTGCTGGCTAGTAATCGTTTTGATACTGCTCTGTTATTGGAGGGACAGAAGTCTGCAGGGGTTTGAGGGACATTTAAGCTTAGGTAGCTTTGCTGGCTAGTAATCTACCTTCTACTGCAGTGCTCTGTATGTAGCTGCAGTGGGCAGCTGTCCTGCTTCTGATCTCATCTGCTGACTGCTGCAATAACAGTAGTCCTTGTAAGGACTGCTTTTATTTATTTTTTTGTTGTTTTACTACTACTACTACTACTACTACTATAAGAGCCCAGTGCTATTAGTCTAGCAGTGTTGGGGAGTGGGACTGGTGTGCTAATCTGCTGCTCCTAGTAGTTCAGCAGCACCAACTTTAATTTTTTTTTTTAATATTCATTTTTTTTTTATTTTACTTTTTTTATTTTACTACCGCTGTAGTAGTGTATAAGTTGACCTTTTAGGCATTATTTGCCCTGTAGGCATTATTTGCACAGTGTTTTCTTCAACCCGCCATCTAGCTGTGTGACCTTGTTCACATTCTGTCTAAATATCCATAATATTACCGTCTCCAGAAAAAACACCGGAGTGACTTTTTTCAAGCAGCCATAATATATTTTACGTAATCCGTATCCATCGCTGTAGTAGTGTATAAGTTGACCTTTTAGGCATTATTTGCCCAGTTTTTTTGGCCGCAGCCACTGAAGCAGAGAGGCCAGAAAAAATATGCCATATAAATGCTGAAAATAGTCATTTTTTGCCATACGTTGACTCAACGTATATGGCAAAAAATGACTATTTTCAGCATTTATATGGCATATTTTTTCTGGCAACTGTGCTTCAGTGGCTGCGACCAAAAAAATGCATATTTTCTGCATTTATATGGCATAATTTTTCTGGCCTCTGTGCTTCAGTGGCTGCAACCAAAAAAATTTATATTTTCAGCATTTATATGGCATAATTTTTCTGTCAACTGTGCTTCAGTGGCTGCGACCAAAAAAATGCATGTTTTCTGCATTTATATGGCATAATTTTTCTGGCCTCTGTGCTTCAGTGGCTGCAACCAAAAAAGTTTATATTTTCAGCATTTATATGGCATAATTTTTCTGTCAACTGTGCTTCAGTGGCTGCGACCAAAAAAATGCATATTTTCTGCATTTATATGGCATAATTTTTCTGGCCTCTGTGCTTCAGTGGCTGCAACCAAAAAATTTATATTTTCAGCATTTATATGGCATAATTTTTCTGGCAACTGTGCTTCAGTGGCTGCGTCCAAAAAAACTGGGCAAACAATGTCTACAAGGTCAACGTATGGCGAAAAATGACTATTTTCAGCATTTATATGGCATATTTTTTTCTGGCAACTGTGCTTCAGTGGCTGCGTCCAAAAAAACTGGGCAAACAATGCCTACAAGGTCAACGTATGGCAGTTGTTTAAAGAGAACAGCAGATTACTAGCCAGCAAAGCTACCTAAGCTAAAATGTCCCTCAAATCCCTGCAGACTTCTGTCCCTCCAATACAGAGCAGTATCAAGCAGATTACTAGCCAGCAAACTTACTATCATCTGTCCCTGAAATCACTAACAGCTCTCCCCCTACACTATCTCTTCCAAGCACACACAGGCAGATTTTTCAGATACATTTTTGCCCTTGATCCCCCTCTGGCATGCCACTGTCCAGGTCGTTGCACCCTTTAAACAACTTTAAAATCATTTTTCTGGCCAGAAATGTCTTTTCTAGATGTTAAAGTTCGCCTTCCCATTGAAGTCTATGGGGTTCGCGAACCGTTCGCGAACCGCTCGCGTTTTTGCGCAAGTTCGCGAATATGTTCGCAAACTTTTTTTCCGACGTTCGCTACATCCCTATTTATCATGCCAATACTGTAACAGCATCATAAAGGGCAATACATTTAACCATCCCTCAAAGGGGTTTAAGATCAATTTGAAAGATTTTGCCACATATACATCCATGGTTGTTATATACATGCTCACGTGCCCAAGTGGTAAAGCTTACTTTGGAAAAACAAAGAGACAGATCTGGGTATGTTTTAGAGATCATAAGAGGTTGATTGATAACTGTGATTTGGATAAAATGAAGAATGTCACCCCAGTAAGCAGACATTTTAAACCCTATGGACATAACAGTAAACAGTTAAGATGGCTGGTACTCCAGGTAGTTAAATCCCCATAAAAGGTGATAACTATGATAAAATATTATTACAACAAGAGGTCCTGTGGATTGAAAAATTTAATACACTAGCTCCAATGGGTTTAAACAAGGAGTTGAGTTATTCCTGTTTTTATTGATGATATAATATGTGTTATGCCTGATTTTGTAAAAATTTGATTGTTTTCATTGCTTGACATTTAAATTATAAGCACCTTCTTTACCGCTTTATCACAAAAGAATTACAGGATTGATATAGATTATGGACTATAAATATATGATTGAACTATTACTTCATGTATCCTTTGGATTTGAAAACGTTACATGCTAATTACTGAGACTGGTTTGAGTATATGTCAGTCAATTTGATGATGTCACTATTTTAATCACGGAGGGTGTGGTTTGTAATTGACCTTCCTGTAATAATCTCTTTTTGCACATTTTGTAAGTAGCACTTGATGAAGGGGCTTGTCCCCGAAACGTTTGCTGGGATCTCACTGAAATAAAGAAGTGTTTTCCATATCTCTCACTCCTAGAACTATTACAGAATCTTCCATGACACTAACTACTCCTACTGAGACCTCCTACTTAAGGCACCAACCACCCCCTACAGAAAGGTCCAAAGAGACAGAACACATGGTTATTCTCTCTTTTAAGCCTAAGGACACTTGACATTCCTGACTAATTACAGAACTGGCAGGAACCTTTAACCTGGATACAGAAACTACCCCCCAACTCTAAACTAGGCTAAGCCCTTGGCTGGTTTAACCCTTATGGGACTGATTAAAGTAAAGGTAAGCCTTGTACACTAATATTTTCAGTAGACAATACAAAGAGAAAATAATAGTGATTCGGTGTCACGCTGAGTATAATTATAAGCAGTTCAGCCCTATGTACAAGTTTTAGATTTAAATCTGGGATCTGATACTAAATGTCCTGTTTTAGTTTTGGTTTAGCTTTTATCATTATTTCAGTTAGCTTGTGGCTTGTAGGGATGTAGCGAACTGCCGATAATGTGTTCGCGAACACCGGCAAAATTTGCGAACAGTTCGCGAACAGTTTGCGAACTTCGAACATCCGAAAATCGTTCGATTCGAACGATCGAAGGATTTTAATCGCGAACTTCGAACATCCGAAAATTGTTCGATTTTAGCGATCGAATGGTCGAACGATTTTGACGCGAACGCCTATTGGCGAACGTCGCGCGGCGGACGCGAACAGCCGGCGAACAGTCCGCGACATCCCTAGTGGCTTGTTTGTTTATTTGCAAGAACACAGCCAGTGTGGGATTTGGACGTCGGAACTAAATTTCTTTCCATAGCTTGACAACCATTTTATTGAAAACATCACTTTGTGTTTGCCTCTTGTTACACTAAAATCAGCCTGAGTAGATTCCAATTTAGGTTTTGGAGTTAAAAGCTATAGAATGTTGGTCGAGAAAAAATAATCATCGCATATCTGAGCCTTTAATAGATTTTGTTGAATGTTCTTATAATGGTTGCAGGGAAACAATGACTCACAAACCTAGGATAGATTTCGCAATCAACACAGAAAGATGTAGGCCCCAAAACCAAGAGATTGTTTATAAAGCAAAATAAAGTTATGTGATGTATGAATACGAGGAACTATTTGGCATTCAAAATGATATTTCTTTCATCTGCCCTTTACAGATAATATGAAACAAGTTTATCAGGCGGAGGAAGCAAGAGGCACACAGAGTGTTTCAACTTCATCTGTGCTCAAGCAGAAATAGAAGTGCTTCAAGGATCCCTATCCACCTGTCACAAGCTATTTGGGAAACATGACTTCTATGGCAGACCTGATGGACAAATTGCTTCTCAAAAACACTGAGGCAGTGACGGGAGGATGGGATGGGGGTGTTGATTCAACTATTCCTCCAGAGCAGAGGGGTGGTGAAAACTTTCCATGTGCCATGAACCTAAGACAATGGCACACCTGTTTATAAAGGATACATATTATTTTAAAAACAAAAATATGCCAGTGCCTTATCCTCTTAATTATAGAAGGGAATGTGCTTTTAAAATTTGTGTGTCTGGTTAATTTCGCCAAAAACCTACTAATTCCACCCATCTGTTTAACTTCCTGTTGCCTCCTTTCCCAAGCTGTGCAGGGTAGCCAGCGAGACTCAGCACACTGCACTGTAGGATAGGAACCAATCAGCAGATAGACTGACCTGATAGGGAACTGAAGTGTGTCTTTGCTTGTGTCCAATACCACAAAAGATTTTACCCATGTAGGTGTGATACTCATCTGGTGTGATGATTGGTGCTTGCTTATAGGTCTCTGTCCTGCAACCGGAGACGTGTTTGTAGTCAGAATGAGGATTAAGCGGCACACTATTAGCTGTAGTCAACTAATATTATTCAGCCCTCCACAAGGCAAGACAGGCAACGTTTCAGACCCCACTGGGCCCTTTTTCAAGCCTGTCTTTGTTTGTGTGACTTCAGGGCTGTGATTGGCTATTCCCCTCCTACTTCTGGCAGGGACCATTAAGACAGGCATACCCTTCATTTGAAACATGGACAGGGACCATAGTAGATCTATAGGGAGCTCCAATGCCTTTTCTAAAAGATAATATCAACTTTAAACCCCAAGCAAAATAGCACCATATTTTATTCAATATCGCCTACAATATTAAGATTAAGGTTTTTAGCTATGATACATATCTTCTTTAACACACTAGTGGAGAAAAACCAATCCGCTGCCTTTCTCTTCCTGGAAGTGTTCTGCACTGAGCCATCAGCACATACACTGTAGGATACTCACAATGTATCCTGATTAATGTACATTTATCTCTTTTTAACATGAAGCCCCATGAGACTGAAATGAGTCAGAACTGTCTCATCCGGTAATATAGTTAGATTAAATATTGTTTGTTCTGCAGACGAATGGGTCTATATATGTAAAAAGGCCCCTTGAAACTATAGAAAGTCATCCCTGTGGCCTACAGTAGTCAGCGTGCTTGATTTTTGGAACAGATGAAGCAACAGCGCTAATTCACGGGATCACAATGAATGATCTTGCTCAGTTATTTACAGTCATAGGCAACTGTGAAAAAATAAAGCCAAAATAATATAAAAGAATGTTTGCCCACATTTCTTTCTACACCCACCTAACACCAGCCACTTTCTTTCACAGAAAAGTAACAGAACCTTTTTAAATCATCCACTTAATGTTCAATTGCATGGATATCTGCATCTCTGGCAAAATTAAAGCCATGAAAGATCATGGCCATATAGCCATATAAATGTTAATTATTTATCAGTCTGTTTCTGGTATCTCATGGGGTGCACCAAGCATGTGCTTGCACTTACACTTTGGTGTGAATTGAATTCAATTGCACTGAAAGATTTCTAAATCTGGTTGGCATCATTTCCAGCATGTAGCATGCAAGTGGCATGTGTGTCCTATTTTATGCAGCTTAGAGTTGGAACCCTGGGGCTACTGCCTGGTTAAGACATGGTGTAGCTCCAGGGTTCTCCTACATCCATAGCCATGACAGCAATCAATTCACAATAGAAGACAGGCTGTACAGGAGCATGAAGAGCAGGTCACATTGGAAAGGATTTTGCACAACTTTCTGCAAGGAAATTAGCTGTTCCACAACTGCACTTGCAATCGTCCATGACTTCTGTAACATTATGGAGAAAAGCAGGGGGCGTAATAAGGAGGAAGCAGACCCTGTGGCTGCAGGAGAACCAAGTTGGTATAGGGGACCCATGAGCCCCTAATTTGTATACAATTTCAATAAGTATTGGAAAACAGATCAACCTCTAGATATTTTAGGGGCAGCCTCCCCTCAGTGCTTGCCTTTGCATTGCTAGTGCAGAGAGCGCAATTGAGCTCTCTTGCATTCGAAAAGTAAAATTTCAGCACCAGGAGCACAACCCTTCCAAGCCCGCTCTCTAACACCGAAGCACTGGGTAGCTTTGAGTCCCCAGTGCCCCATAGGATGCGGCGGGGGTGGCATGCCACCCCTAAACCTTTGTGGCCTCACCACAAATCCGTGCCTGAATAGATTTCTAGCTGCTTAAAACAATGATTGCTGGTTTGCATTATAAAAAAAAAAAACAAAGCCGCAGCCAGGGCTGGAACTAGGTGTAAACAGAAGAGGCACGTGCCTAGGGTGCAAAGCTTGGGGGGTGCCAGGCATGTACCTCATAAGCAGCCTACCCCTAGTCTGCCACTGAAAAGGGTTAAAGGAAAAATATACCCCCAAACAATGTAGGTCTCTATAAAAATATAATGCATAAAACAGCTCATATGTAAAACCTGCTTCATCTAAATAAACCATTTTCATAACAATATACTTTTTTAGTAGTAGTAGTAATGCCATTGGGTAATCCTAAATAGAAAATTGCCATTTTAAAAAATAAAGGCCATCACCTGGGATCGTACAATTCACGGTGCACACAAACAAACCAAACAAACCATACACGTCAGGCCAATTAATGCTTTTGCTTCAACACTTCCTTCTGTTACAGTTAGAGTTGTAGTATTTCTGGTCAGGTGATCTCTGAGGCAGCACACAGTCCATCACAAAATGGTGGCTCAAGGCAAGAGATGTTAAAGGACAATATTTACTTAAATATATATACCAGTTTGTTAAGATTCTTTAATATGCCACTTAATATGATATTAATATGATCTGTTGCTTAAGTATTCATTTTGGGGGTATAGTTTTTCTTTAAGTGGGTGCCGCTCTCTGACGTCAAAGCGTGCTGATGAAGGCACGACCACGTTCGTTAGCAAATGCACGCGTGTTCTCATTTGGCATGGTCATGCAGGGGGGGTGGAGTGCAACATGGATGGCCGGGGCACTCAGACGGTATTGCCCGGCACTGGCTGCAGCCTTTCGACATTTGAAGATGAAATGTGTCGTTCTGCTGCTCATACTGGGGGCACAGGGTTGCTGTGATTAGCATTGCTGCATTGCAGTCCTGGCTTATATTCAGAAAAACAAACTGATAAATCTGAAATTCTCAGCGGTTTATTCCAGCCAGTAACCTCGTTTTCTAACACAATTGCATCTTGTACCTGCAGTAAATTTGAAAAGCTAGTGCATCCTCTGAAAAAAAAATCAATATTATCTGCTTCCACGTATCGTTGATTTTGTTTTCTTCTTTTAGAATTCTGCGTTGGCATTAGCTTCCTAAACTCAGTCTAAAAATGCCATTTTGGTCTAAATTGCCACCTGCAATTAAAGGCCAAGGAAGGACAAGTGGTGTGTGTCAATATATTTGGCAAGGAGTGATCAGAAATACGAGTAGGATGGCAATGTGTAACTAGGTTAGAATGAGCGCCAGACCAGTGCAATTATTTTTTCTAACAATATAGCGCAACTGGGGAAAACTTAGAAATTTAATACAATGTAAGGCACCCCCTGCACCTAAGCTTTTACTTGTCCTTAAGTTTATTACACAATCAACTGTAAATAGCTTCAGTGCCAAGAATAATAAGAGGCATGACGAGTGATATCCTACTTTAGTAAGGGTTTATTGGGGAATAACTGGCAGTGAAAACAAAGGGTAAGGTGAAAAAATGAAACTTTAAACGTCAATATTAGAAAAACGGTCACAAATAGAAAATAGAACGTAACTGAGAAAGTCTTTATTTCTGATGAACTAGGGAGTCCTCAAGTTACATGCACCCGACTTACATACAACTCATACTTACAGACAGGGGCTGTTACAGTAATGTACTGTGGTTTGCTTGACTTTTATTAGCATTTAGCTTTAATAAACCACCTGCCCCAATCCCCTCTGGCATGTGTTGTCTACTGCAGAACACAGAAAGGTAAAAAATAAATTGCACAGAAAGGTAAAAATAAATGCTATGTTAAGACAGACATCTGGCTAAGTTGCATTTAATAAGTAAATGTATATGTTTCAACTTAAAGGAGAAGGAGGCAGTTTATTGCCAATAGATTAGCTGCAATAGTGCAAGCTAAAATACTATATTTATACTATATTTATTCTATAGAATGTTTTACCATAACTGAGTAAAAAGTTCTAGAAGTTCTCTGTTTGTTTAGGATAGCAGCTGCCATATTAGCATGGTGTGACATCACTTCCTGCCTGCGTCTCTCCCTGTTCACTCATAGCTCTGGGCTCAGATTACAGCAGGGGGGGGGGGGAAGAGGAGCAAACTGAACATGCTCACACCCGGGGCAAGGAGGTTTAAGCTGAAAACAGGAAGTCTGATACAGAAGCCCATGTGTACACAATAGAAGGAAAGAAATGCTGTGTTTTCTTTTGACAGAGGACTCAGAGCAGCATTAATTTGAGGGTTTACTGGTGTATTTATATAGACCTTTCTGATGAAGCTTACTTAATTTTAGCCTTTCCTTCTCCTATAAGAGTAAACCTACAGACCCTATCCCTTATGTAACATGGGGACTGTCTGTATCTGAAATCTACTGAAATGAAAAATGTGTTGGAAGGTGAACAACCCCTTTAAAATTCTGTTAAGGACAAGAAAATGGTAAAATGCACCCCGATGACACCCATCACTCAGTGATTTCCAATCTCCTCATCTTCGAAAGGTCCCCAGGCCTCCTACCATTGTGCCCTGATAGCATGTCAGATACTGCGAAGACTCGCTGACCCAGACTGCAGGCAGCACATTACACATTCCTAAAGAGCATGCATACGGATTAGCTACTTCTCCCACGTCACAGCAAGACATGCAGTCACACCAGGGAGATTTACCCAAAGGAAAGCGTATGGGTATTTGGGAAACACTGATCATCTGGGGTCACATGGGGGAGAATTACAAGAAAATACCCATTAGTTTTTTGTTTTTTTTAATTTCCATTTCCTTGTCCTTTTAATTGTTGATGATTTTCCATATACTAACAGAACAGTACCTTGTACTTGATCCAAACAAAGATATAAGTAATCCCTATTAGAGGAGAAGCAATATTTTCGGGGTTTATTTCACGTTTTAAATAATTTTTTAGTAGACTTAAAATGCTGATCTAAATTATGGAAATATCTCTCATCCAGAATCCCCCAGCTCATGAGCATTCTGGTTAATAGGTTTTACACCTGTACATATATTCTCTGGGGTTTGTTTGGTAGGGGTTGAAGAACTGTTGTGACTTGGGTTTTTTTTGTCAAACCAAATAAGTAAAACAGAGATCATGACGTTGAATCCCTGTCCCTCATTCTTTGCCCAAACACTAGAGGGAAATATGAGTGAAGAAGAATTATTCCATTTCAGTCCGTTTATCAGTGTAGTAAAGGGCAATATAAATGCTGGAAGGATCTTTTAATTCCACTTACAACAGATATACAGTATAACCTATCTTCCCCCAGCCAGTGCAAACTGCCCCCCAACCCTTCCCCTTGCTTTTCACTTCAGGGGTTATTATATCCATGTAACAGGGAAGAAAATGTTTAGTTCTCTAAAAAGTCACATTTTTACTGTTAATAATGCTCTATTGAAAGTCCCAAAGAGACTCTGTTGCCATAGTACCATGAGAGAGCTCTCCCCATGCTCAGAGGGAACGGCTGAAAGCAGGATTCTATGGCGTTGTTGTGAAGCCTGCCAATGCAAGAATGAATGCATGCAACTGAAACAGGATTCACTGCTGACACCGAAGGGAAATTATTTCATGGAGACTGGAGCCTATTATACTAATAGAAAGCATTTGGCTATGTTCAACAAACACAGAGAGCAGGCATTTTATGAAGCAGCTATTTTGTGAGATTTGTCGAATGCAAATTTTTTTTTTTTTCGGGCTAAAATGATATTGTACAACTTAATATATATTCTTAACATAGGCACTCTACTGCCTTAATGAAGGGCTTCCTCTCCAATTCAAATATTGAAATATTAATATCAATATGAGTATTCACACCCAGAGAGAAGATAGGGCCACCACAGCTGGGTAGGGGTCTTAAAAAACAGTCAACAACATATATAATTTTACTGCACCCATGTAGCATTCATAATCCTTTAATGCTGAGGGTGGAACAATGCAGGGAAAGGCAGATTTGTTTTCATTCCCTCCCTCTCTATACACCTGTGTTGAGACTGAATACTCTCTACTGTATCTGAAAACCCCAACATTTCCTCCTTGTTTAATGTGGCTTTAGGGATGTTTGTCGAGGGTTTTCTGTCAGCAAGGATAAACACTGGTGCCTTAGATTTGTCATTTCATTAAAAGAAGCCAAACATATCTGGACACACCCTATAAGATGAAGGAACACTGTTTTGTGTAGGCTTATTGCGTGACCCTTGTACTGTGGATCCATGGAAATAAAATATGCACTTTGCACAGCAGTTTGCACAAGAGATTACAGCTTTAAAACGGCAGAACAGAGAAATATGTCTAATTGTTGTGTACTTTCATGTGTTTGTGTATCACCCCTAGAAATAAGTGGGAAATGCAATTACACGATAATGGCAAATGAAAGTTCAGGCCTGTTGCAAATTTGTGTCACCCTCTAAGCTGTCATGGAGATCACAAATTATTCATTACTCCTGTTATGGAAGATTGAATACAATGATAGTCTGAATAAGGCCAAACTCTTTATGGGACTCGGCTCTTACTCCAGCATTTTCCTTGACTTTGGTCTCAGTTACTAGACTGTCTCCCACAACCCCCACACCCTCTTAATTACTCCCAAATAAAACCAAAATTGGATGAAAAGGCAACTTGATTTATTTACAAACAATCATTAACCTAAAGTAAACACTTTTAAAGCAACCAGAATCAGCATGTCTACACCAATGATGTTACATTAACCTTAAGCCTGAGACTAGGTAGGTCTAGTCCTATCCTTCCCACACACCCCACATAGGTTGTTATCCTCCCTTTTATTACAACCCCAGGGCAGCCCCATGTTAGGACCGGAAGGCTCCGACCCTGAACTCTGTTGGATCCGGTTGCAGGGAGCGGGTCTAATTAACTAACTGCCGATAAGGGAGTTAAGGACTCCGTATAAAGATTTATGGGGAATTCCTGCTGCTTGTATTATCAGCAGCAGCGTGGCTGCGGGGGCTGAATGCAGAGCAGTGAGTCCTTCAGCTGCGGACGTGAAACAAAGTATTCTGTCTGCTTCCCCCTTCGTAGCAACAATGTTTCAAATCAGTCACTGACTGCCAACAAAGTTTAACTGAAATAACAGCACCTGCTGAAAGCAAAGTCCATCACGGAATTACACCGAATAAGTTTTAGCCAACTTAACAGATTTTTCCCCAACCACCAACCAAACCAACCATATTCCCAATTAACACAATCTGTAGCTCAAGCAGGGAAATCAGGTGACCAAGGGCTATAAAAAGCCTCCCCTCACAGAGGATTGGATGTCTGAGCTGAAGGTAATTTAACCCATACCTGCCTTGCAGACAACTCCTAGCCAGCTCCTAACATCCCACCACACCAACTGCTGCAACTAAACTCCATCTACCTCCCCACAATACCTATGAGCCTGTCCCTAAGGCCAGATGGGAGGAAAGCTGTTCTCACTATGCTAGAAAGATAACTTCCTACTGACCCTTAAAGGGCAACTAAAGTCTAAAATAGAATAATGTTAGAAATGCTGTATTATGTATACTAAATATAAACATGAACTTACTGCACCAGCAGCCTAATAAGACAAATGATTTATGCTTTCAAAGTTGGCGCAGGGGGCTGTCATCTTGTAACTTTGTTAGACATTTCTGCAATATCAAGACTTGCACATGCTCAGTGTGGTCTGGGCTTCAGTTGGGAGGTTAAGTTTAGGGATCGTCATAAATTATCAAAACAGCACAAGTCGAATAATATCTGCCATAGAAGCCAATACAGCAAGACTGATTAATAATCATAATATAGAGACTGCACTGGTTCTCTGGATACAAATCTCTACAGGGAATCCAACAATGCTGTTTGAGTTCTGGGAAGTAAGGTGGGGGGGCTCCCCCTGCCATTTGAAAGTATGATCGTTTACCTGCACAGCAGTTGGGGACCATCTGACAATTCCTATCAACAGCAGTAAAAGAAGGGGGAATTGCACTGCATACAGTCAGATTTATGATAAAAACTGTAGACATCTTTTAATTAAAGTATATTGGAGATAGATTTCTTTTTCATTAAAGAAAGTAAAAATGGGATTTTATATTTTTGCCTTTACATGCCCTTTAACCTCTCCTTAAAAAACCTCAGCCCACTCACTGCAACCTTTCTAATTTACAATCCCCATAATACCCAACCTCTTCTCTATTATAAAGTGGCCTAATTTGTCCCCAAGTCATGGCCCCAGTGGCTCCACCTGCTTGCCCCCAGCTCGTTCTTTAGGGACTTCTTTCCTGTAATTTTTCTATGTTTGTCGTGTGACTTCCCTGCCCATATTTTCCCCTCTCTCTACAGAGATCTTCTATCTGTCTGCTATTGTTTGGTTTTTTTCTTAATCGGAACTTGGATTCTACCCTATTTTCTCATGAAAGAACAGTCTCAGAGATAACATACATTTGCTTATTCCGGAATTCTTTAAATATATAAGTAGCCTGCTATATATGAGGAAAATGTCACATATGGATTTAAGATGCAACTGCTACAGTAAAATAGTTGCCTTTAATAATCATCAGGCAGTTTCTTGCATGGGATATGGCAGGACTGTCCAAGTGGAGGCCCATGGGCCAGATGTGACCCTCCAAAGGATTTTCATCACCCCCAGTTCAAAGACTTCATTGTGATCATCATTTTTATGCTATATGGGAAATAATCAGCCCAATCAGTGTAATAAATTGGACAGCACTGAGATATAGGATTACTTTGGTTTCACCTACCAGGAAATGCTGTATTTATGCAATCAAGAGAATAATGTGCTTGTCATTTGAATTCATAGGCAGGTTTTAAATAAACCCTTCTTAAACCTATTTATGAATAGAACAAGCTTTAAGCAGGGTTACAAAAACGTATGAGGAAATCCCAGGAATGAGACGATATCACGCTTCACACAATGAAGAAAGGGAAGGTTGGAGCTGGGTGTTGCTAGGTCAACCCCCATCTATTTATTATTTCCCCTGTCTCATTATTGTTCTCCTTCTCTTTTCATTATTTCAGCACTGACAGCATTGTGATTTTCAATGTGTTTAGTGACCGGGGTCTGTGCACAGTGCTTCCGTCTGTAATATTTACGCTGGCAAAAATCATTGTCAGCTACAGGCTTCATTGCCAAAAGGGGTTAAACAAATGGAGGCCCAACTGGTGCTGACGTGCATTGCTGTATGATGAGAATGGATCAAAGAGCCAGGGAGTACAAAGTATGTCTGTTCCAAACAGAATGCCGTCTGGGGTTAATGCAGTTGTAAGTTTTAATGCATTTTGCATGGAAAGGGAGCCCCAGGCCACCTATTGCTTCCCCCATTTGTAACAAGCACTTCTTCTAGGACAATCTAATAATATGCTAATAGAACAGAACACAGTTGCACTTTAATGGAAATAATCATTGCAAAAAATGTATATCATTTAATAAAAATGAATAAAAAGGATGTAGGAGCATGCGTCACTGCATCACACCACAAAATGTGGCCCTTGTACTGTAAAATTGGATTATTCATGTTTCATTGACCAAATTGTCACATGAGCTGGAATGACTGACTTATTTATGTGTCTCCTGCAGGGACAGAGAGGGCTTTCCTTTTGATAGCAAGAGTGACCTCTGGCAAGGAAGCCATTCTTAGCCTTTATGGCCCTCTAAAAGCAGAGGCAGAGAAGAGTTAAAAGCTTTTGGAGGTAGAAAAGGGGGAAGCACTTTAATAATTGACTGCTGTAAAAGAATAGATTAAGATGTCAACCTCCTGAGAGGCAAGTGATGTATCACTGCAGCACCAATTCTGAAACACACAGTGAAGCAAGAAATGTAATATTTGCTTTTCATTTATAAGAAATACTTCTTTATAAACCTTACCAATCAGTAGTGTGGTGATAAAAAAAACTATTATTTTAAATGGATGCACCCCCTTTTAAAATAATAATCATTTACTGTATTGCTACAAAAGGTTAATAGGAGTGATGCATCCTCCTCCCCGTGGTGCACGTGCTTATTAGGATCTCTTCATATATATCTTACACTAGTTAATCCTATAATGCTTGCAGTGCTGTAATTGTGGGGGGAGAGAGAGGCGGAATTCCATGTTCTGTACAAAACAACAGATGGGCAGTTCTAAATTTGGCTCTTTTCGTATGTCACGAGCTCTTAGCAATATAATGATTCTGCAAGTTAATCTCTATCTTTATCTAAATGCATATAGGGTGTGATGTACCTTTTTGAAAGCATAGAAGTCGACAAGGAGTCTCAAAACCATCTAAAAAGCACAATGCTATAGACCAAGTGTTCTTATCATGGTCATAAAGGCTACTTCTAATATTTTTACAAGGTTATGTTAAAAGACGCACCTATAGCAGCAGTGGCATAACTAGATATTACTAGACACCACAGCAAATAATTTTTCAGGCCCCCAAAATGTCTAGTGGTTGACCTGTTTTACCAATATTTATTGAAATTGTAAATGAATTAGGGCCTCATGGGGCCCCTATACCTCTTGGACCCCCCAGGGTCAGACTGGATGTGGGGGGGCCCACCGGGTTACAATACTCTGGGCCCCCAGCGCTCATGCGCGAACATCGGCGCATGTGTGCAAACGACAGCATGAATGCGCTACCAGCGCCGCTATTGATTTTTATTTGGGCGCCTGGAGATCGGGGGAGGGGGGGCTGGGCCAGCGGTGACGCATGAGGGCTGGGGCAGGTAGCATTTACTGGTCTCCTGTTTAAAGGAGAACTAAACCCTAGAGTTAAAAAAAAACCTACCCCCCTACCCTACATAGACCCCCTCCCTCCTCCTCCAGCCTAGCTGCTGACCCGGGCAAATGTCCCTAAGTCTTTACTTACCCCTCTGTGTCCAGCGGAGTTCACGGCAGTCATCTTCTTCTCTTCGGTAATCTTTGGAATGAGACTGGCGATTTTGACGGCTGCGACAATTCCCCAGCGTCAAAATGGGCGCCAGCTTCGAAACCGTCACCGGCGGCAAAGCGGGCAAATGCGCTGTGAATTTGTGCATGCCAAATAAATTCACTAGTGATGGGCAGTATGAAGACTATGGTTATCCTTTAGAGGAAAACAACTGTAATCACTTGTGTTTGGGTCATGGGTTTGGTCCCTTGGAGACTGACTGCTCAATATTAGTAGATAGGAAAGGACAATGCCATACTAGTGGGTATTGATGGTTATCTGGAAGGCCAAATTTACAGAGGCCCAAAGTGTTTGGCAAATCCAGATTAAGTTGCCATATTAAACAATGCAAGTTTAATTTGGGTATAGTTGCCCTTATTCTGATTATGGGTCATATTTATCCAAGGCTTTTGTGTGAGTTTACTCTTTGATAAATACATACCTCTATACTGTACAAGTAAGCAGAGCTGGGAAGTTCCGTTGAGAACAATGGTGAACTCCCAAATAGGCCCTCAACTCTTTCAAAAGTGATTAGTGAGGTGTGCAGTTCCTCTCTGGTAAAATGTGGCAAAATCTATTCCGATAAATATGCCACTTGGGGAGAAACAGTGTGTTTGCCAAGATCCCAAGTAAGCAAAACAGAAAACAATGATAGATTCCTTTTCTCAGTCTGTTCCTTTGTTCCGTGCTCTGGGCAACTTCAGTCATGCTGGTACTGGATCTGCAGTTCAATTAATAAAGTAAGAAAGCCTCACCCCATGACTTTTTTTGACTGAGCACAAGAAATCAGTGAAGCAATTTTCGGCATTGCCAGATTCTTTCTAAATGCTGAATTGCAGAACACTTACCAGCCAAGCTCCTGGAGATGTTTTTTTGGGAGCACAGAAAGGTAATGAAATGAGGAATTGCAAAATAACAGTGAACCGAAAGGCATCCAAGAGAATGCTGGATACAGGCTAAAGAAAACATTCTCCGTTTTTCCTATGCTGCCTGCATTTTCTGACCACTATAAAAGTATTATAAAAATATAACAGTATTCTGTTTGCAGAAGGATAGGCCACTGGATTTGTTCTTGGTTTACTAGCCTTGTATAATATACACTATTTTGTATGCTTGCATGACTGATTACGCAAGTGGATAGTACAGAAATCATTTCTGAAAAATTAATGGCAGCAGATAGTAAAGTAAGGATAGTAGAGCAGTGTGTGGTTACACCATCCTTTGAGCGGTGTCATCTCATCATTACATATATATTGGTAGCTTTAAATGATGCCAAAGAAGAAAACATTTATAGAAGTGCATGTATGTATGGATCTGTTATCCAAATTACAGGACAGCTATCTGCCATAGACTCAATTTTAATCAAATATTTCTAATTTTACAAATATATTTCCACTTTCTCTGTAATAATAAAACAGTACATTTAACTTGATCCCAACTAGGATATAATTAATTCTTAATGGTAGCAAAGCAATCATATTGGGTTTATTTAATGTTTATATGATATTTAAGTAGACTTTAGGTTTGCAGGTTCAAATTATGGAAGGACCCCTTTATCCCAAAAACCCCAGGTCCTGAGCATTCTGGATGAAAGGTTCCATACCTTTATTTAAACCTTGAAATATAAGAACATAACTATGCCAAGGTGTGGTTTATGTTGACTGAAAATTAATTGTTATAGGATATAATGGCTCACCTTGTTTCTGAAGGTACTATCTCAAGCAAAACCACATGTAAACATTCTTTGCCGCTTTTTAATACAAAAGGACTGAGATGAGGAATCTGTGCCATCATAGTGCAGAACAAAACATAGACAAAAAAGGTTATTCAGCATCAAAATGGGTTCCTCAAATGCTAAATAATTTTAACATCATAAGAATATTTACCATAGTAGTTGCCAATACACAGTTTCATTTATGTATGACTTTTCAGAAGAGGACCCTTCAAAAGATGAGCTTGGCCCAGTCATACTTATTTGTGTTTATGTTTTATTGATACTTATTGATACTTTATAATGCAAAATAATAGAAAAATTATGTCAGGAAATGATGATGATAAAATGATGTTTAGGAAATGAAACCATAAAAATGAATATGGCTAGAAATGGCATATTTCATATACTAAACTTAATGAACCAGCCTCGGCATCTCTATAGTAATAATGATAAGGATCATCACAAATCATCAAGCGGAAAATGAGCTAAAGGGCTGATTAATAATTGTGATGCTTATTGTGCTGGTTATTAAATTCTAATGCTAACTGTGAGATGCCATGTATAGGGATGGGCGAATTTTTTCGCCTTGTTCCGCCGTGGAAATTACCCCATAGACTTGTATGGCGGTGTGCATCAAAAAACTTTGAGCGCCGGCGACTAATTTTTGTCGAAACGAAACGGGTCAAATTCGCCCATCCCAGATATGTTCCAATAATCTGAATAATTTACAAATCAGATTTATATTGTGACAGTTATATTCTATGTGTACTATATATTGTGAGTGGGTGCCTAAACTCAGTAAGTGACATCAGTACAGATCATGTGCAGTGAATCAGCAGAAAAGAAGACGGGGAGCTACTGGGGCATCTTTGGAGACACAGATCTTTTAAAGGGATGTGGTTGCTTTGGACTGGTACAGAAGCCCAAAACATAATGTAAAACATTTCTGCCCTATGCTTTAGTTAAGCTCTTGTAAATGCATCGTGCTAATTTAAACATTTTTCTTGTACCTTATTTAAGATTTATGAACTTAGGAACAGTATGTGATCTGTGCAGTGTTTTTTAGACAAAGACTCTTTCCAATTTTTTTCAGGATCTCTAGTTAAATTCCCAGCATTACCAACATACAAGTGGTCATTGATTACTACTGCAAGAGTACTATAGGGCACAATGTGCAAAGGGCAGTGCTATACACAGAGACACTGTTTGGTACTTAATGTCTGCCATTCAGAGGAGGGTACAGCTCTTTGGGCTCCACTTTAGGAGCACAAAGAGTTGTGTCCTAATGCACAGCTGGGGCAACATGCTTTGCCCCTGTCTTTTTATATGACGTCTCCTGTGTTTTATCTACTTACACAACTGCTGAGCCTCAAAAGATAATCTGCATTTCTAATCCTAATCTCTAATTCATTTTGACTGAGATATCTTTCACTCTGAACTGTTTCAAACAAATGCAGTTGTGATATTGAGGGTTTGACTCGTCAGACTGCATCCAACACCACAAATCACTCAATAAAGCTATAAATGTGCAGTGATAAAGTTGCTGAGGCAGTTGCTGGAGGCCCATTGTAAAGTCACAATAATGCACACAAAACATTATTGTCAGTGTTGCAGAACAGCTTTGTCTCTTTTCTAATGGACTGCTCTGCACCATTCTCCCATTGACCCTGGTCATCTCAGTCTGCTAAATGTCATGCTTTGTATGCCAGGCCATATTCTCCAGTTCTATAAGAAAAACACAAAAAATATATTTGTACATGAGCTCATTTACAAGATTACCAAGAATAATGAGCCTTAGATGCTTGACATGAACAAGAAGTCTTTAGCACCCTGGGGTGCATAGGAATTGCATTATCAATTCTAAGTCCAAATATTTTGAACCCATCTGCCCCATTGTGATGTAAATCCGGCAGTTTGTATGTTCAGTGATTATCAGCGCAGCACAATATGCATTGGAGAAAATAATAAGACAATAACATGCTTTCTGTCCAGGAAATCATTTGTTCAGCAATGTATATACATCTCTGTTCAGCCAGTCTACAAAAGGAAATATAATAATGGTTTCATTCAAATAGTAATAAATGGCTTTCTTCAAATCTGTAAAACTCCTGCAGTTGGGTTATTTATTTATAAAAAAAAGTCCGTTGTATGTTTCATTTACTGTGATTTTAATTTAGAGCAGCACATTGCTTGCATTGACTTGTCTTAAGTTAAGTATAGGGTTCTAATTATGTTTTGTGGTCATTCGCTTTTAATAGATGTATAGAAAAGGAAACAGGCCGTCAGTCTTTTTTATATAGAATTTAATTTTAACAACATCAAAGTACAGGATAAAGCACAATAAAATCTTCGGGTCTTCTACTCGCTGGCTACTTAATTTCCTCTACCTTAGTGGTCTGCACTGCTCACCCTTGTAACCCTCAACTATGAACTGTATCATATCACCAGAACATAAATATTGCAAGCAAAAACAATGGGCCTCCAATATTTAGCTGAAAATATTGGAGGCTGTGGAATGTTGCAATGCCATATTCCCTTATTGCCTTCATGGACAAGCAGAATATCCAGAGCTATATAAATGTCAATGGCTATAGTTAATTTTTGTGTATGTGAGTGAATATAATGTATATACAGTATATGTTTTTATTTATGGGTATCCAGCATGTTTTTTTTAGAAAGAAACAAGCGATCCTCTGCAATCACCTATATCAATATATCTAGGACATGAAAACATTTTGGGGCAAATTTCCTCATGGTCGAATATCGAGGGTTAATTAACCCTCGATATTCGACTGCCGAATGGAAATCCTTCGACTTCGAATATCGAAGTCGAAGGATTTACCGCAATTCGTTCGTAAGTTATGTTTTTATGGAGTTCCCCTTTAAGAACTCTACTGATTCATTATACATTTTACACAGGGACATAGTTTTACCTGCAATATTTTTAGTTTACTTTTTTAAAATGTGGGTCAGTGATGTAGGGCCATTAATCATGGAATGGTTGACGTTGATGGACAGATTTTTTTTTCTTTCAATCCAGATAAACTATTTAACCATTTTAAAGTCAGCTAATGCTGTGACGGTGGATCATCTTCCCATGTGGTTTATACGTGTTTTTAATCTTTTTTAGCTTAAAAGTATCACTCTTTAGTCGAATAGCTGGGGTCAACGCGCTCCATTCCAACCTGGCAGAAAATAAATGGTGGCTTAGGCACACTAGGATTTTCTTCAAATTAGAAGCAGGTCAGCTTAAATACAGCTTAATGCATGCAACTATTGAATGATTTCCCCTTTAGGAAGATCACACTGTGCGTGAAATTAGAGGTAGATCCAGGTCTTGAATAACTGAGCATCCCATAAAATAAATCAAGGGAAACTAAGCATAGCTTGTCACACAATGGAATGCTTGAATGCACAAGACATGACAACCAAAACATCTTCTAAGACAGGCTGAATGAATCAAATTCCTAGGTAAGGATTCTGGTTTTATTATTTTGGGCTTTAACACTTTAGGTTTGACTATCCTACATTCCTACCAGAACTGTTCATGGCTGGCATTACTGCAACCTCTAAAAGGTGCACAGGTTTTGTGTTGGTTCCTGTTATTGAATGATGTAAGATCAAATAAAGAATAAAGAACTCTTTATCCCCACACAAGATGGAATAGGAACATAATAACAAAAATAGTAGCAAGCTTTTCTTTAAAATGAGTTTAAGACACCCCCATGAAACATTTATCTTTCTGTAAAATGTTGTAGCCTTGTATTCAAGGAAGAAACTAACTTTAACAAGTGGAAATATGATATCAGATAACCTTATCACCTCCCCCCCTTGCCATGAGAGTGTCTGCAGTGTCCAGGGAAGCAGGTCTGGTTCGGCGGGACCCACCGTGTTTTTACCCGGTATCCCGACTGTCCAGTCCAACGCTGCATGATATCCTTATCTATTCTTTTATATATGAAAGAAAATTATAATAAATGTTACCAGACATTGTCAACCACTAAAATTGTGTGCTTAGTCTATAGTCATTGAACATTATTTGCCTGCTCCTCATCCCAAAATGAATCTTGTCTTCTGTTAATTAGATAATTGCTACTAAACACCATTATGAAGTCTGGCATGCATTGTTAGGGAGAAGCCTTCATTAAAGTTTATTTTAAATAGTTCTGTTATACTATAGCAACTAAAAGTTCCAGTGTTCTCATATCCTCATCCTTAAGTGACACAAGTCATTATAAACTGTAAAAAAATACTCTTTGTGCAGCTAATGCAAATTTAAGCAATGCAACAAATTCTTTAATTTTGTTTAATTTTCCATTATTCTTTAATAAGACCAAGTGCAGGCATCAGACATCAGTACTTACATGTCCATATATTGTTATTGAATGTAAATACATCTACCGAATACTATTTTCAGAAAAAAAACACGCCATAATATTACAAGTGCCCAACAAATAGGCAACATCGCTTTGTGCCACCATTTTCAGAAATATAGATTTTTCCATTAGAGTTTCCTATTGCCAGTGATAGTGAAGTGTATACTAAAGAGCAAGAGAAAATCACTATAAATAAAAGCTGTGCATGGCTTCTTTTCTTATATACAGTAAAAGAAATTCCAGATGTGCTTGAAAATGATTCAGAAGTGCTGCCCACCAAATTTTACTGAAAGTCAAGCAGCAGCACAGAAGTGTAATAAAAGGTCATTATGCATGAAAAGTGAATAGACAAGAGAAAATGAAATGTGATTTTGCCTCAACCTAACTGACAATATGTCCAAATTTGATATTTTATAAAATAATAAATAAATACAAACTATTTAAATATAGAATAATATTTGCATGGTCGAAGTATCCAAAAAATTACTTTGAATTTTTTTACTTCGAAAATTCCCTCAAATTCACTTCGACCCTTGATAAATCTGCTCCGTAGGGAACATAAAACGAAGGCCTTCCTAAAACATACTGCACTCACAAGATCAGTAACTCCAGATTTCTCCCAGAATTCCTCAGGCATATACCAAGCACTACAAACAATACAATAAAAATTATTTGAAAGTAAGATAATTTATGCCAGGGATATGATATAGCTTCCAGTTTTATTTAGTTTATTTTTAGATGATAATGGTTTGTTATAGTATATAAATATTGAACGAGAAAAATCATTGAATTTTAAACTTTTTTTATTTTTTTCAGTTACTGGCCCTCAACCACAGCAACTTTAAAAGTCCGTAGAGAACAACCGGTGCAACAGTATCTACATCATGCTGTGGGGTTCCCCTCTGGTATTTGTTGACAGCAAGAAGGAATGTATGGAACAAAAATATATATAAATGTTATTTAGCTATGCTGAAGCTCAAACACTATGGTATGGTACAATCATACAAACAAATAACTATGAGAAAACTTGCTGACTTTATTTTCTAATTTGAATAATCCGGTTTATCCTCAAAGCAATTGAAATGCATAACAAAGGTCAAAATATCAGGAGGTCATTTTGTTAATCACAAAGAGTGACAAAAATCATCTATCTTCTAGCTTTGGCTGGAGCATGTCTTCTTTAAAAAAAAAATACACCAGTCAGGAGAACTCCAGTTGAGTGCCAGATGGCCATTTTATTTTTGCCTGCTTGCTGGGCACATGTGAAGTAAGTAAAGTGTGAAAATTTACTATATTTTTCATGTACCCTCCAAAGTAGTAAGGTATCTGAGAGGATCAGGCTGGTATGCAAATTATTTTAGTCAGTTGGGGTATCACAAATTTGCACCCATTGGGATTTTGATTTATTTCATTTTTAGACAGTGTTCTTGCTTCATAACTGTGCCATGGGCTTGCTGTGGTCTATGTAAATTTATGGAGATGTTCCCTAAAGCTGATACATTTTTCTTGTTTTAAATGTATATTATTGTACTTAACTGATTAGGGCGCCACTGGTGAAATAAAAACGTGTTATAGATTATATTATTATATATTTTAGTTATAAACCTACATGCCCAAAATATATCTGCTTTGTAAACCACTGATGCAAAGGATAAAAAGTGTGGTTGCAGCAAAGAAGGATTCTCATATTATATGTGCGGATCAAGCATGTTACAAACACAGTCCTACCCCTCACATTAAAATCAATATGTGCCAAATGCATTTAGGTCACAAAATCCATATATTTTACTTTAGCCTCAGTTTTGTGTTTTCTGGTCAATAGATTGGATATGTTCGACCCCCTTGACATAATAAACAAAGAAAAACGACATCTAGGGGCACATTTACTAAGGGTCGAATATCGAGGGTTAATTAAGCCTCAAATTCAACCCTCGAATTTAAATCCTTCGAATTCGAATATCGAATTCGAAGGATTTTGGGCAAATACTTCGTTCGATCGATCGAAGTAAAGGATTTTTCGAAGGATTTTGATCGATCTATCGAGCTATTTTTCTTCGATCAAAAAAATCTTAGGAAAGTGATGGGGAAGGTCCCCATAGGCTAACATTGTACCTCGGTAGGTTTAAACTACCAGTATGTAGTCAAAGTTTTTTTTTAAAGAGACAGTACTTCGACTATCGAATGGTCGAATAGTCAAACGATTTTTACCTTGAATCGTTCGAATCGAAGTCGAAGTCGTAGTCGATGGTCGTAGTAGCTTATTCGATGGTCGAAGTACCCAAAAAAAAACTTAGAAATTCTATTTTTTTTTACTTGAATCCTTCACTCAAGCTTAGTAAATTTGCCCCTTAGTTGCTCTCCTGGTTGTGTTTACACGTTACACCATGCTGTAGACAGTTGAATAGGAGTAAGTATAAAAAAAAGAACTGAGATCATCTGGACTAGGTCAACACCATCAAATGGGACCCCTCTCTTCTTCAAACACCCATGTAGATAACGATGGTTCAACCGGAATAGATTTTAATTTATTATTTGCTGCAAACTGTCTTTTACAGCTTAGATATGGGAGTCTTTGAACAAAGGAGTTTGTTTAGACCATTGAGAGTACCAACTTACAATATGTATTTCAATATGGCTGCATTACAGTGGTAAGCCAATACATTCAGATACAGACATGGAAAATGCATCCTCATACCTCTTTTGCCTTTTTAAGTGGTTGCAAATTGCCCTACTCAATGGTTCCTATGTTGTGTATTTTTGCAACTGCTTCAAACTATGATACTCTAGCACACTCTGCTGGTCAAAGCAAAATCATAATTATTTATGACACTAGGCCATAATGCTGAGGGTATTATTTTAGAAGAGCCTCACCTAGTGGACAATGAGAGATGACTTTTGCAGCATTACTTGAGAAAAAAATACAAAATTGTTGTTTATATGGAATACTGCATGCCTGTAACGATGCTGAAAATCAGAGGTTTGGTCTAAAAGTATTCAAGGCTTAAAATAATTATATTTAAATATTTACATTTATTTCTCTGCAATATCAGTTTTGGGGTCTAGAAAAAACATAAAAAGGGCCAGGTTTGAAGGTCAGAGAGCGAGCTAGAATCACTGGGGGATGCTAATCCATTAGATAAACCAGTAATTCTAATTGCTTATTTCTCTTTCTCTAGGGAAGAGCAGATGTTAACTGTCCACCCTGCTGAAAACTACCCCTGGTTGGAGTATTTTTCACAGAGAAAAGTCAACCTGGTGGTTAGTGCATCGAGTTGCTGAGCTATACGCATCACACAATTACTGTACATAATATATAATCTGTGACTAGGATCATCGCAGAAGAAACATTTCTAAAATGCATTCAAAGGCAACCACAGTAAATAACAATAAAGTATGTTTTCAAGCTAAATATTTTACTTTTATTGTAATGTGCAATGTTCAAGGAATTCATGCATTGCAGGTTAAAAAATCATTTTGTTAAAGGATTACACATACAATACCAACATGGTCTAAATGATATCAATGTAAGCCAACCCATAAAACTGATAAGAATTATTTGGGGGATTTATGAAATTTGGATCTTAGATATCAATGTTGAAAGAGGGCTTCAAATCAGGTGATGGAATAGAAGAGAAGGCCTCTAATGAAATGTACTCTTGTAATGATTTGCTAGTGATCTTCTCCTCCTTGCTTTGAGGAGATGCTTAAAGCCTCAAGCCTCAAGCCTCAAGTCAGTGTATGTTCTTTGCCACCCACAATTCTCATTTGAACACTTGACTTTAGTTTTTAATGATATCAAGACTGATCCAAAAACATAGTTTATTCAATAACTACCTGCCAATTGATTTTTGTTACTGATGTGAATATACAGTATATACTGACCCATGAACATTTCAGCAGTGAGGGGCACTGTTTTATTCCAATTAATAAAGGTTATTTTACTTCAGTAGTGGTAGCATTATTACAGCTCCTATTCTCATTAAACTAATAAATACATCTCCCTTTTCAGAATAAATTGTAGCCATATGTTTTATGGAGCATTAATACCAATGAAGATACACGCTAACCAGGGCTCACCTGGATAATAATGGTCCTATTTGAAAATGGAACTATTTCATGTTATTAGTTTAGTCATAGTATTGATAAAGAACATTGATTATACTAATAAATGAGTAGACAGATTACAAAGTGCCTTCGACTATATATATGATTTAATCTGGTTTCATTAACTGGGGGTTAAAAGAGCTTCCGTTTCCTCCATCTTTTCTTATTTAACCCTCCTGAAGAAAACAAGGGAATTTAAAAAAAAAATGGACAGATAAAAAACGTGAGTTATATAATTCAGATGAGTATTTAGGGTACATTGTATGTATAAAAATAAAGATCCAGATTAATCCATAATAAAGCAAATAACTAACTCTGCATTGCAATGTCTGTGCTGACTCCCTTACTTACTGTTTATCAAAAGTGTTGCCTTCCACAAATAGGAACAGACTAAAATAAGTAGGATAAATAAGATAAATAAGATAAACTGAATTTGTGGTCACATTACTGGCAAGAATTTGTATCCCATAATTTATTTCAGGCACAAAAATGATAAATGCTTTGCTTCTTCACTGTCTAACAGATGGAATAATAATATATTCTAGAGCCATTAGCAGCAATACTTTGTAGTGCACTGCTCTCTACTTCATCCACAATACTGTTGCTTAGGATCAGACCTTAATTATTCAGGGGTAAGCCCTTGCAACAGTGTAGAGGCAGGGTGTAGTATAACTGTAACCTGGTGCAGGGTACAATAATTGGGGGCCAGTGTTTCTTATAACTTAACCAGAGAATATATTTTTTGAACAGGATAATCCACGCAGGAGTGTACATATAGAACAAGCAGGATCATACAGCAACAGTGGATAGGCATATACTCACAGCACCTTTGGCCAGTATCAGTCCCTGCAGGGAAGAGAACAAGTACAGCAGCGAGGCGGTACACCCAGCTTTCATCCTTTTCCCTAAGTGGAACTTGAGGGAAATCGCTACATCCCTAGGCCTTTACACTTAGTCCCTACTTCTGGGCAATTAGTACCCGGGATCATAATCCCACTAACAATCCTCGGAGCTGTTCAGCCTGCCTGTCTGTCACTCCTAGAGTGACCTCTTAAGGTGAGTAGCCTATTCTAACTAGACCTGATCTGTCTAGGTTCCACTGGATACCCTGCCTGCCTGCTCAGGCCAGGGCTAACACAAAATGGATGGACCCTGAGCTCATGGCTGCCCAGGACTTTATACTTTAACATAGTGAAGGGACATAGTTTTAAGCAGGAAAACTTAACAGGTCCCCCTCCTAGCTGTATTATAGGACCTAGTTAGGCGTCTATAACACTAGGGGACTGCCTACTAAACAATACTGGGAGACTAATTTAGCAGTCCTCTACAACTTCATTAAGGTTTATAATAGAACAAAGGAAGCAATCTTTTATCTGGATTATAATCCCCCCCCCCCCACAATATATACAAACCCCGTTATATGTCAATGCCATACAAGAAAAGAATACAGCCTTAAATTGTGGAACAATTTTGTCATTGATCAAGGGCCATATCCATTGTCCATACCCAAACTATATGCAATACGAAAAGGGCCCACTTAAACACCCTATAGAGTTTCTAAGTCACTATATGAAAACGACTTCACATAACTACAGAGCAGCTAAATAAAACAAAATGCAATCATTGAAATCATTGCTTGACTGGATGTGGTCATCAGCCACATCTGACTGTGAAGCCAACACAAAATACTACAAAATACTACACTATTTAATGGTTTGATCATTTTAACACATCCAACACAATCCAAAATGTGTCTAAAATACAATAATCAAGTGCCATATTGTACAAGCACAGCTAGCAGAGAACAGAAGGATACTTTACTATAACTGTAACTCAGGATAAGGTACAATAGGAAAAGTAAACAGGTACAGGTAACCGTTATCCGGAAACCCGTTATCCAGAAAGTTCCAAATTATGGAAAGGCCATCTCCCATACACTCCATTTTATCCAAATAAATCATTTCTGTTTAAATGATTTCCTTTTTCTTTGTAATAATAAATCAATACCTTGTACTTGATCCAAACTAAGATATAATCCATCCTTACTGGAAGCAAAACCAGCCTATTGGGTTTATTTAATGTTTAAATGATTTTTTAGTAGACTTCCTACCACCTGTCAAGAGTTGGCATTAGGTAGGACTATATTACTACTGCCGGAACAGGACAACGTAAGTTTGCAGCATTGTTACTCCACAACCTCACTAAATATTTCCACCTTTCTTCCATTTATTAATTTCCCTTTTGTTTCTTCCATTTATTAATTTACCTTTTGTTTATTCACAAACGTTCACGCTCATTGCTTTGCCCTTATTATACAGCATGGTAAACCCCTCTGTGCTGGGGAAATGGGCAGAATGCTATTCACTGTCTGCTCAGTTTTAAAGGCTCTTTCACCCTCTCACTGGGTCACTTAGGTCATTTGCTTTGTCATCCACTTCCTTTGCTAATGGTAACAATATGTTGTTTTTTGCAGAGAGGAGAGGGGCGTCTGTACCCATGTTTCCTTTTCTTATCAAGGGAAGATCAGGAAAAGGGATGGGAGAGGTGCCAGATGTACAGACAAGCGCATGAGCTGGGAATTTCTTTAACGACCTTCAATAGCACATTAACTCGTGTTCTGCAGTGCAGTCCCAATGCAGGTCTCTGCTGCTGTCAGAGCTTTGTTTATCAAGTTTCCCCTCTCCTTCTTTCTCCATCTGAATATTATTGCTCATCTATTTGTCTGTCTGTCTATCTCTCTATATATATTATATATATATATATATATATATATATATATATATATATATATATAAGCCATCTGTGTAATTAAACATATTTACAGTTTATTCTAAATTAAAATGTTTACACACGTTATCTATCATGCATTTGGAAAGTCAGAATGTATCAGCTATTATCATCTTTGCCTTTATTATCAAATAGTTTCTATACTGCTCTAACATATACCAGAATTATGTACCATAGAAGAGTGTATACATCACACATACTGATTAGAACACTGGCTAACAATCTAAAAACCATTGACAGTGGTGTAACAAAGCAGTGCTGCACCCCCCCCCCTAAAAAAATTTGAAGCACTGTAGCTCCTACTTGGCTCTACACTCAATCATTTCCCCCACTCCCCTGGTCGCTCATGTTGTAGTAGGTAAGACAACAGCTGAGGAACAAGGATTTTCTTATACATGGAGGAAGCAGACCCCATGATCTTCAGGTCCCCCTGACCCACATCCCCACTGTGAGGTTTGCTTCTTCTATAGCCACTGAGTACTGAATACTGTACACCTTTAAAGGCCAACAGAACCATAGAATACATTGGAGGATTGTATATGACTCCGTATTGTGGGTAAATAACATGGCACACAGATAACATCCCTGTGAGTGAGCAACCAAAGCAGAGTGGAGCCAGAAGTGATAACCTTAAGCATGGAAGCTTACGTGAAAATGATGACAAAACAGACTAGCAATACATTTGCTAACTTTTTTAGCTATTACTAACATCTAAGCTAATGAATCGGACAAGACTCACATTAGACCATATATGTTCTTAAAATACAAGTCACACACCAATGTGATACGAAAGCAACACACACCTAGATATAGAGAGCATCATGCAGAAACCACTTTTTTTATTTTCCTTGGAAAAAAAAGGAGTACAGAGCCCTTTGTTCTTATTAAAACAGAGCAGCCCATCCATCTGTTGTCACATTTTTCCAGCCAAACTGTATACAACTCCAATTCAGAAAGAATGTTGCTGAAAGAGGGGAAAAGGATGGAGACACACATTTCAAAAGTATATTCTTGTTGATTATTTAACTCCCCACTCTAACAGCTCTTAGCTTTCAAAAGCATTATTTTAGATCGTGCACCATATAAGTAACATCAATTCATATATATATATATATATGAATCTACCATGTTGTGTTGGCTGGAGGAGAATGTGAGGGATGCCTGCCAAACTAACTCTCAGGGAGCCTCTACTGACATTCAGGATCATTCTGATTGGCTGCTTGCAAATTGGGCACTGCCTGTATCATACAGACAATTGGTTAGTGCTCCGGGAAAGTTGAACTATCTGGTTTAGGAAATGAAATGTAGGTTAATAAATTATCGTTGTTGGAAATTGGGCCATTTGGCTCTAGTGGTACCAGAAAGTGGGGATTAAATATTGTATAACTGCTGTGTGTCATAAAAATGTGCATTTTAGAGCATAATTATATGATTTGCTATGAAGTAGCTGTTTAGATTTAAGAACTAAAATGGATGAATACAGCATGGTCAGCATTCGGCAGTGCTGTATTTATAAGCGTCAGGCAGGGGAGGCCCCTACAACTCTCTTGTATCTTGCATTTCATTCAGAGGCTCATGTTAGGGAGCACTGGTGGGTGTAGGACTAATCAGATCCATATATGTGTAAATTAATCCCTACAGTGGACGGTAAGGATGGGGCTGCGTAGCACCTGGTAGCGCTGTGTTCTGCATCTAAAGCCTGTTTTTTGTCCACCATGAAGTGCAGAGCACATCCAGCCCCTGAACATAAATGCTCTTTGCATGAGCACAAACGGGGGAATTTTTCATCCCTTAGCGATCTTGCACTATCAACATGAGTCTCTGTAAATGACCCCTTTGTATTCTATGATAGTATTCCTTTTAAAGGAGGAGGCCTAATAAGCAGATCTCCTTTTCATACCAGCTGGACCCTGAGACCAGTCTGGAGGTGTTTTTTTATATACGTCTCCTATAGTTTTATTGGAATTCTTTAACCAATGAATAACCTGTGAACTTCCCTAAACTTCCTGCAGCTGCAGGGTCTGCTTCCTCTGTAGTTACACCCTTAGCTCCAAGCCAGTGTCGAGCACAGTTAAAGGAAGAAGGTACTCTGCTCTATAATAAATGTTAAAGGGCAATATCCCTCCAAGAGTGTGCCTTCTCCCTTTTCTGCAGTTCATAAAGACACCATATGCTTGAAAACATTTACCTTTAAGAGACTTTAGTCTGGTGCAGCTAGTCTTGTGTATAGATAAATTCCTCTCTTTACATGGCAGTTCTGGTTTTCATTAAAATTTCTGATTTTCCTTTTTTGAAACCACTGTAGATTGATTTTTATTTTGCTAGCCAGTTGTAAATCTTTAAGGATATCTGCTTTCAGGAAATATAATTCCAATGGGGTAATTGTCATAGAGCTGAATAATTTGGCACTGTAGAGAAGTTATTCACATTTTGAGAATGACCAACTCTCTGGAATTATGTTAAACTATGTGTATCTTGTATCAGAGTTTCCAAGGCTAAATTATTCATACAGCCATTTCCTGACTGGTAACAGTTACATATCTGAATATATTCAAGGCATATTAAACAATACAGCTGGCTTCCTAAACCTTGGGTAAGATGATTTGATTCTAACATGTATTAAAATTGTAAACCCTGTGTACTTGACATCATGCATCTTCAGGTTACCTGGATATTGCCACCAGCTTTTTCCGACATAATTCTTGTGATGATTTAGGTTGTGCAAGTGAGCAAGACTAAGATCAATTCATAATTTACTTGTTTAATCTTAATCTGCAAAGCATTTGCCTATATGATTTTATAATATATCTCAGTGATGGGCAACAAGCAGTCCAACAGCCCCAAGGCTGTCCACTCCAGACATAACTCATCGGATAAGATAGGATGAGATAGAGGATCTTTAGCATGCATCATGAATTACATACTATTAAACAGGACTGATACCTGACTGGCAAGGTTGGACTGGGAAGTGTGAGGCCTACTGAGGCTGCTTACTTGCTCACCCACTGCCAGCCCTTTACCTCCCCCTGTACACATACCTTATACTTTTTTCAAACATGATTGGGGGGGGGGGAGAAGGAGGACTTCAGGGGAGTGATGTCAAAGGAGGGGTGAAAGGCCAGATCACAAGACAGTATGTACAGTATAATACCTCTATCCATTTTGTTGTAGGAAATTTACTGGTATTCTTCATTAAAACCTGCTAATAGAATCCAGGAAGCAGGTTGGGATTTGGCCAAGTCTCTGACATTTTCAAAATGAATTTATTTTTATAGTGTACTGTTATTATTAATAATATTGGTTTATGTATAATAATAATAATAATAATAATAATAAAAACACATTTTTATACAGAGACAACACATTCCTGACCCCCGCTGACAATCTGTAGGTTCTGGCAAATGCCAGAGTGGTTGATGTAAGATGCCATAAACAGTCACTACTTATTGGGCTGATGGGGGGCTGTTTGGGCCTCTGTCTACTTGAAATCCCAGGACCTATTTTGAATCCCAGTCCAGACCTGCAAATGATAGATTAGATGAGGATAAGCTTCTCTAAAGAAAAGAAAGGATTTGGCTAAATTCCCCCTGTTGAGCCAAACCAAGTCCAATTCTTTATGGTCATATGATTTGAAAGCTCCGGACAAATGAAAGAGGCAATTTTTATTTTTTTCCAAAGATGATGCAATTATATTTTATTTTCCGCTTCTGAATATGCCGATTAGGGTTTGGATCCAATGTGTTAATTGCCCATGTCTTTTGTGAGCATCCGGTTAAATCCAGGATTCTGCATATCCCTAAGGGCAACCTTAATAGTGAGGGCTGCTTATTGATGTTTTCTATTAATACCTAACTTATTTGATTAAAATGGGGTCTACAGGAGACAGCCTTCCCATTATTTGGAGCTTTCTGGGTAACGGGTTTCCTGGATAAAGAATACTTTACCTACATCTATTTTGCATGCCTCCTTTTAAATTTGTAGTAAGGAAGGCAATGTGTTTGGAGTGGATACAGTAAATATTATCTGTAGAAAGCTTTAATGAGCAGGGAGCCGTCTTGATTAGTATTTGTATGTCATTTGAATATACAATGTATTCATCCTTCTGTTGTACAGCTCTGTGGAATATGTCGGTGCTGTATACATACTAAATAATAAAGAGAATTCTCACAGAGTTCTCTACAGGAATAAACGAGGAGGAGGAATGAAAAGCTGCACACCCTGCCTTATGGCTTCAGCCACAAACCGGAATAAGCACTTACACATACACTTTGTCTGTAATGACTCAGAATAAAAGGAGAAACCTTTGCCTGTACTGTAATTAGATTCCAGCCTGGGAGAAAGAGAGGAAACACAGTCCCTGCCCCCCAGTGCTTCTGCCTCCTTCGGAACCTAATAAACAGGCAGAACAACAATGACACGTAATAACCACCGTCTTCCCCCCTTCCAACAGCAGCTGCTGCCTTCACACAGGCCTTTCCTTATAAAGACAAAATCAAATCCTGTTTTCTCACAAGGAAAGGCCAGAATGACAGGAAGCTGCAGCTGATGCTGTCCCTGCAAAAATGAAGCAAAGGAGAGACAACAGGAAGAGAGAACTGCCAAGCCAACTGACACAACATCCTTGTTGCCATGGACCTGGAGCCTTAAGGGTTATTGCTGAATTTTATCAGCATCCTGTGCCCCTGTGTCGTCATGGAAACGACGGAGGATGAAACCTAAATCCATAAAAGCACATTAGAACATCTGTCATTGATTTAAGGCAACCCAACTAGCATTGGCAATACTGCCATCTGGCGCTAGAATGTAGGCATTACCACTGACCCAATTTCTTTGGTAATACAGATAATTAAAATATTCATCTATTTTGCCCAGAGAAATTCCATGACCAAAACAAAGGCTCCCTATGTTATATACAGTAACCTCACTGGTGTAAACAGATCTTCTGTTAATAACGGAACTGAAACCTTCCAGAAGACACGTCGTTTGGATTTGTCTGGGTGGTCTGCATGCCTCACATTGTACAATAAGGATTACTGGCATCTAACGTTAAATATAACAGGAACAGCTCAGTAGCACAGTTAACCCCATAACTGCTATTGGCTGTAAAATATACAGTGCTGGTCACATCCATCACAGACAGATCATGGAACCATCAAGAATTGATACAGGTTTCCTCCCTCAATCGAATGTATTTCATTAATTGTACTGCTTATTCCCAAAGGACAAAGAAAGATCATATCCTAGCCTGTAGTTTTAGAGGAAGTGGGATATTTATAAGGATGACAGAAAGAGGGATCTGTTTTCATTGCGAAAGGAAGGAGGCAGCAGATGTCCTTTCTCATCAACAGGACACAGAGGAAATCACTCGCTTTGTGCTCAGAGAGATTCTCACAACACAGAGCTGTGAGAATATCTCCTGCCTCATCTGTGAGATATTCAACAGCCTTAACACTATCCTGTCCTTAAACAGACAATCCGTGATAGAGAGAGACAGAGAGAGAGAGAGAGAGAGAGAGAGAAAAAGATAGATAGATAGATAGATAGATGATAGATAGATAGATAGATAGATAGATAGATAGATAGATAGATAGATAGATAGATAGATAGATAGATAGATAGATAGATTATGGATAGTTAGATAGATAGATACAGTAGATAGATAGATAGATAGATAGATAGAAGAGAGAGAGAGAGAGAGAGAGAGAGAGAGAGAGATAAACAGATAATAGATAAATAGAGAGAGAGAGAGAGAGAGAGAGAGAGAGAGAGAGAGAGAGAGAGAGAGAGAGAGAGAGAGAGATGATATATAGACGATGATAGATGATGATAGATAGATAGATAATTAGGGATGGGCGAATTTGACCCGTTTCGTTTCGCCAATAATTCGCTGCCCGCGAAATGTCACTGACACCCACTAAAGTCTATGGGCATCAATACAATTTTTTTGTCGCGCAGCAAAATTGTTTTGACGCGCATCTTTTTTTTGACGCACAACGCCATACAAGTCTATGGCCGTAATTTTTTTAGGCAAAACAAGGTGAAAAATTCGCCCATCCCTATAGATAATAGATAGATTGATTGATTGAAAGATCTATCACTTATCTACTGTATGTATCTGTCTATCTATACACATCTACACAATTCACATGGTCAAATTTCTAACACGTACTATAAATAAAACAGGGTGTGAGAAAAAAAACATTCTGCAACATAAAAATGAAGTGATACATATACATCTTAGCAGGGCGTGGAGAGCCCATAAGGCTAATTGGTTTAAGCACAGGTATTGAGGTGTGGAGTGATGCAGAGGTAATTTACCTATTAAAAGGCAAACTGCAGAGAATAAGAATGTGCTGGGTGTAGGCAGGAGAGATATTGTTTAGTTCTGATTTGGCATAAAGGAAGGAGTTCTGCAAACACCAAAGATCAGTGCTTTGTTAGTATTCTTTCTGTTATACCAGGAAGAAACAATGATCCCCTTGTCATGTGTATACTCCTGGCATGACACAATGAATGCTATTACAATTGATTTTTGATGTGCGTTGGCCTCTCTTCTTATATACAAATTTGGATTACTGACTTTGCTGTACATCAGGGAGCCACACTAACACTGGAATAGTTAGCTACTGTACATTGCTGGGAGTGCACCAAAGCTATACATTCTAATTGTATTCTTCACAGCCAATTAGATGTCTGTATAGACCTTATTTTATATAGGAGTTCATTAAACACAGTGGCTGTTCTTGTCTGCAAATGCATTCCAATGCTAACTGGCTGTAGTTTGGTTCTGTCACTTATAGCCCCTTTTTAACAACACAACCAACCTTTTTGAGTGTGCTCTAAACAATACACAGGAATTGGACCTGCTATCCAGAATGCTCAGGACCTTGGGACTTCCAGATGATGGAGCTTTCTGTAATTTGAATCTACTGAAAATCATGTAGATATTAAATATTAATATTATTGATTTTGCCTCCAATAAGAATTCATTGTATCCTATTTAGGATCAACTACAATGTATTGTTTTATTGTTATTATAGAGAAAAATAATTTTTAAAAATCTGGGTTATTTAGATAAAATGGAGTCTATGGGAGATGCCATTTCATAATTTTGAGCTTTCTGAATAACGTATCCCATACCTGTAGTAGTACATGCATGGTATGCAGAGCCTGAGTACACTCTTTGCATTATTCTCATGAAGACTCAAGCTCAACTAAAGGGCCAGATTGTGCCAAATGTAGTAGCATGACTCTACTTTATATCTGTTGTGGGGAAGCCTTTACCATATCTAAAGTGTTGGAGATTCTCATGCACAGAAGTGGAATGTATAGGGCAGCTGGCGAAGACTTGTACATTCCTTTGTGACTGCCGCTTCAAAATATGTCCTTACAGCACTATGCATCTCATCTGTACAGAATTCAAATCCAGACTACTTCCAGTGGTGAATGTACAAAGCAAACCAGTTCCCCTTAATTACACATATAGAATTATATTCATCAGATACACATACACAGATATGATAGAGTATATACACATCTATAAGCATAGAGGTACACATTATCAAATAAACATGTCCTGTCTAGGTTTTAGAAGTACAGTTTGCTCCAATCAATATCTGGACAATTTCCCCCCCCCCCCATTTTTAAGTCTTGCCCCAAACTAGCAGACTTTTCTATTTGCAACAGGAGCTTGAGAGAGAAACAAAGTTCTGTGTATGCAGTCTCCACCATGGGCCACTTGACTTCAATGGATTCTGTTCTCAAGCTAACCTTGGTCACTAGTATCCTTACTTTGTGAGCAGAATCAAATGCTTGGCTGTAAGAGCAGTTTTTTGTTTTTCTGGAATGATATCTTTATGCTCTCCCACCAGTAACTCGCTTTTTACAAGTTCATAAAAACCCTGTCATCCCTTTATTTCTGGTTCTGGCTCTTTGTGAGTTTAGAATCCTCAAGTGGTCTCCGGTTTCTGAATTTCCACAACACTCTGTGAGTGGGTCTGTAGCACAATTACAATTAATTGGCCTTACACTTTACAATCTTGAAAGTTCAAACCATAAGGTTTCAGCCCTCTCAATTTTCCCCTCAACAGCCATGTTACCCTAATCAAAATGATATCATATTTCTCATCTTGTGCCATTACCTCCAGCTCTCCCATTTTACCAGACAAGGTTTTTGAATTCATCAACATACTGTACATTGATCATCATGCCCAAATCCTTTCTAATCCACAGAATTCCTCATTGCTACCTTCTTGCCCATGCCTACTTTAAAATCTCCTGGCCATTCTCTCCCCCAAAGCAGCTGCACCATAATCATTGAAGTCGAAGTCTTCATTCCTACACCAGTCTCTTAGGCACTGCCTCCCTAAAGCACTTTTAATGCTACTGTCCCTTTAAAGAATATCCTTTGTTTGCGCATGTAAAGCTTTTTTTTATTAGCCAATGGAACGTAGGGAAATTTCAGTGCATTCTTTCAATTAGCTCTTTTTCTGCATTAAAGAAAAGTAAATAGCAATCAAGTCAGTCAATTACAGTAATCAGAATGTAATGTTGTACAGACATTTATATTTATTCCTAAAGACAGATTTGTGAACTGAAGGAGAAGAAAATTTGCTTGGATTATCTATTCATTATGGATTTCAACTTTCTGAGCGGGAAAGGAACAAAGAAATGTGGTAGCATGGTCTGATTAAAACCAGATGTTGCATAAGGCTTCCTTCTCGTAAACACCATGTCTGTTATTTCTTTTGTTCAAGTTCTATTTTTTGCTTTCTGAAATACAGAAAAGGGAATGTTTTACCCTTTTTTTCTTTAGCCCAGTTCAGGTTTAAAATAAAAATGGTTTTAGATCTTCATCCTACATAGTATGTGCTTCAATACTGAATTCTTTATATCCACAGAGAATGGCAGTTAATGATTTCAATACGGGAACTGTTTCCCGGCGGAGTCACTGGAGAGATCTTTCTTTTTTGGGAAAGAATTTGGGAAGAAAATAACACATGCTTTCCCAAGAAAAACTTTTTTTTCATGCAACATTCTTACTGAATACATTAGATATGCTACTCACAAAATACTCTCACCACAAGCATGTTTTTAAGTAACAACAGCCAAATACTTTCGATTTTATAGACTTTTACAAAAAAATGCTGTTGCACTATTTTATTGTAAAATGCAATTGTTAAAAAGGTAAGACTGAAAGGTGCAAATGATACAAATGTTACATATTTAATTCAGTTGGAAAAACTAATTCCTCTATACCTTCTACCAGTTTTATGGCTGTACATGGATGGATCTGCCTCATTCCGCATTTACTACAAATTTGCCAATCTGCTTGATAGATGTGTCTTTGGACTTATACTGGGAGGTTAGTCTTTTCAATAGGCTGAACATAGATTAGTTCCACCAAAAAGATACAACTGATGTTCCAGTTGGTTAACTGTTGAAATTGTTGCCAGAACTGAAAGCCTCCTTATTTTCAAGGGGACCTATTGCGAAAATGAATATTTAATACAAGCTTCACCATACTGAAATAAGAAACTATCTAAATATAGTAAATAAAAAATTGTGTACTGTTTTTGAAATAATCAAGTTTATCTTTACTATTCCTCTCTCTGCATCTGTTTCTCCACATTCTGTCTTCATGCAGGAATTGGGAGTCTCCAATATATCTTATAGGGGCGCTCCTTTTGCCTAGAAGATGTATTAGAGCTCACTCTATTAGAATTACAAGACATCATGTCTCTCTACATGCAGAATTTGTGCAAAAAGCAGTTGTTTTGTTAGATTTTGTTTGTACTGGAATCAGTTATTTGAATGAGCTCTAATATATCTGCTAGGAAATGGAGCCCCCCTATAAGATATATTGGATCATTCATCTGACACCCAACTGTTGCATGAAGTAGTAGAGAATGAAAATAAACAGATTCTGAGAGAGGAATAATGAAGATTATTTCAGAAACAATGCAGAATTTTTAATTAATTGTATTTAGAAAATTTCTTACTTCAGTATGAGGAAGCTTATATTACATTTTCACGATAGTTCCCCTTTAAGCAGCCCACATCTATGGAAAATTTTAATGAATTACATATTTTATAAACACATTTTGATTTAATCCATGGGAGAGCAGATGATTGTCAGTTTTTATATATTAATATTAACCTTGGAAGATTTAGGCTTTGTTCTTTGTTTTTTTACTTTCGACCACTTTGTATCTTCATCATATTAAATACCAAATGTACATGGTAACCACTGCACATGCATTGTAGGGGTTGTAACTCAAGATGCAACTGATGGAGGGTGATATTGTACTTAAGCCTATTTTGTTACAGTCAAGACCTTGGTGTAGGAAGTCTGGGTACATGGGCACTTGGTTAGGAAGAGAATGAGAACTAGTTTTGAGATGTGGTGGTACTTGAGGATCTATAGCCTGATGTTAATCAACCCAGGCTCACCTTAGCATTTTATAGTATGAGAGAAATATAAAAAGATCCCCATACAGTAAATTCCCCATCTAAGAAAAATTTAATGGGACCCAATTTTGATCCTTCAAGAAGGGAAAAAAGGGATAAAAGGAAGTAAGAGATAACTATAATTCTTTTTTAGGGAGGAGAGAGAGGATATACCAAGGGAAAGTGAAGGGTTGGGAATATCACAAACAGAGATTCAGACAGGAAGAGGAATCAGACAAGAGGAGTTGTTTTAAATCTACAAAGTCAGTGGATACAGCCACAGGAGATGACCCAAAGAGAGAGAGAAGAGTAAGAGAAGAAAAAATAGATTGAAAAATAATAGAATGGATAGTTCTTAAGATGGGGGAATCTTTTATTTAAGTTCTCATACTTTAACTGAAAATCAACAGAAGGCTTTGCAAAAAGAATTAACTTTTGCCCCCATAAATAAACAAAATCAGCAGTCTGATGACTAAAAGGTTAAAAAAGAAATCCACTTTTATACCCTCACAAGAAAAGGGAAAGCAATTGATATATATATGAAAGATTCATTTTATAAGATCTAGATAAATTAAGAAATTGCAATAACATAAAAATATACAAAATAATCTCACAAAAGGGGAAGGATTAGCATTAAAAGAGCTGACTGAGAATGAAAGGATAATAATAAAACCTGCTGATAAGGATCGGGGCATAGTAATTATGTATATGGAAAATTATAACGTAAAATGTGAGATACTCTTAGGGGATACCAGTACCTATAGAAAATTAACGAATAACCCAACTGAAATTTTTAAGAAAAAATTAGATGATTAGGTGAATTTTATTCACCTACGGTATTATTCCCTAACAAGCAACCTCTCCCATTACATTGATACTAAGTTACAAAATTATGTCACAAAATTGCCCTCATATCTTAAGGATTCAACCGAGGTGTTGAATATTTTGCAAAATTTTATATGGGAACCATGCATGTTAATTGCCACACTAGATGTCAAATCTTTGTGTACATGTATTAAGCACAAACAAGGAATGAAAGCAGTAGAATATTATTTATTGGAAGATGGAGAGTTAAGTGAATAATCGAAAGAATTCATTCTGAGTGGTATTGAGTTTATACTCAATCATATTTGTTTCTGGTATAAGGCCAATATTACTTATAGACCTGCAGTACCGCTATGGGGACATGCTTCGCGCCAAGCTACGCACGTTTGTTTATAGGTCATTGGGAAGATATGGTACTCAACTTTGGGAAGCTTGGCACAGGCCTGTACTTATGTAAACGTTATATTGATGATATAATAATTATATGGAATAAAGGGTAAGTAGAACTTGTAAAATATATATAGAAGGACTCAATAGAAATGACATGAATTTGGAATTTTCCCTAAATTATAGCTCGGAGCTGATGAATTTTCTAGATCTTCAAATTTACATAAAAGAAGGAAAAATAAATACATGGACCTTTTTTTAACCAGAAGATGTAAATAATTATGTTTTAGCATCCAGTAACCACAACCCTCAGTGAATTAAAAATATTCCAAATGCACAATTTAGACGGGTAAGAATAAACTGTCACTAATAACCTAAAAGATTATGACAAACAGTCAAAAATTTTAGCAGATAGGTTTGTTGAGAAAGGCTATAAGAAAGATAGGATAGATACAGCATGTGAGGGTGTGAGAAATAAAGATAGAGGAGAAAGATGTGAAGTTGTGAGAAATGAAGATAGAGGAGAAATGTTTAAATATAAAAAAAAGAAAAATAATTAATAGAAAACAAAAAGAAAGATCGTTTTGATCTCTACTTTGTAACCAAATATAATTCCAGAGCAAAGGAAATTTGAATTTTATTTAGAAATATTGGGAGGTCCTGAGTCTAGATAAAACATTAGTCTGTACTCCCAGAAAAACCCAGAACTATATTCCAAAAGGCCCTTAATTTGAAACAAAAGTTGGTATATGCCTATGAGAGAAATAAAGAACAACAACAAGAACATGTTTTTTTTTCCCATGTAACCTTTGAAAATCTTGCAGATACACTAAAAAGACCAAAACATTTAATAGTAAGATAACTGGAGAAACATCTACCTACTCTAAAAAAAACTTTTCTTCTTAAAAACACAGTGCACTATATCTGATGGTGTAAGAGTATGTTTGAAAATAATTCATCTGCACTTCAAGTCTAGGTGGGGAATATAACACTGATAATGTGTGGATGCAACTACACTGAGTTGTGATTTTATATAGAACGCTACACTATATATTTTTCTTGTTTTTTTCTCCATTTTCCTTTTTTTGAGGGATGATTACACTTTTTGGAACATTTGAATTTCTGGAGGTTGGAGAGAACCTACACGTTACTGAACTGGAGATCACACTTGAGTTTGGGACTTTATATTTCTTGTTGAATTGCATTTTAAAGTATGTTTGCCATAGCTCACATGTAAATGAAAATGGAAAAGTTTAAATAAATGTTTTTTTTCCACAGGAAAACTAATTTGTGTATTTAAAAAAAGTGTTTGAGCACTACAGACATTTACCCACATTATAGTGTAAATTTAAAGCAGAATTCTGCATTTATAAACTCTAAAATCTAGAATCACGTTGCCTACTTAATTAGTTCCAGCTAGCTGTCCCATGAACCCATGCATTAAGTGTTTTTATTCTCCATTTTGAGCTCAGAGTTGGTGGGGGTCTATTGATAATGTCACACATTCTGCTCTTCAATACTCTTCTCTTCTTCTCTCTGCACAATTAAATCTAACTAGACCTAGCAAATGAAAAAGTCACATTGCTTGCTTAGGTTTATAGTTAGAATGATGCCCATTCAACCTTAATCTTTCCATTTTACAAACTGTCTCTTAGACAACTTGCATTCTGTATTACCATGTAGCTATCAATTTTAGGAAGCTCCCAGTTGCCAGCTGATCTGGTCTTTGCTGTTGCCAATAATAAAATTAAAGGAAATATTCATTTTGCATTAAAAGTAGGTGAAAATTTGCCAGTTCCATGCAAATTCTAACTTACTCAAAAAGGCTTGGCACGTTGTAATTTTTTAATTTATTTTAGACAAGTGGGAAATTACAGACTCACAAATAATGATCAGATAAATGCAAGGTTGCAGCAAAAGCATATCTCACTTGTTCCTTATGCTGTGCAAATGCCAACAGGACATACATGAAGACCAAGGGAAAGGAGGTCTCACCAACACAAAAACAGAATTTCTTTCCCTGAAATAGCAGATACAGTAGGTGTCTCTACAAGAATTATCAATGATTTGTGAGAATGATCCAAGCAGGACCCATTTAAAACCAGAAAAAGAATATGTAACTATTAATTATAAACCATTGGTGGGATTTACTCCAGGGAGCTATCAAACTGACAGTTTTTACCAGTAAAAAATTATAGAATTAAATTGTACTTTCACTCCTATTTTATGATGTTAGTCAAGCAAAATCACTTAAACTATATGCATTATTTTAATTTTGTATCTTTTTGTTTTGAAATTCACAATCACATCAAGCAGGCAGGTGCTATTTTGTAGACACTGTTATTAAGACAAGCTTTGAATCATACCATAATCTTGTTTACGTGCCAGAATGGGGGAACTGATACCCCTGCACATACACTGGCTACACAATAAGATGGTGAGGAGGGAGGGGGAATGTGAGGAGGGCAGTGACATCTAGGAAATGCAAAATGGAAAGTGAAAGTAATTGACTGCCCCACCTCTATGCCTCAGGCATAGAGGAGGGGCAGGCAACATATGATTGACAGCTGAGACTTTTAAATAAGTTTATGGAAAAAGTTTTGGGTTGAATATATAATTTGAAGAAGAGTTTTATTATACAGCTTTTTATGCCTGGGTGACAGGTCCAAAATGAAAACGAAATATATTTAGCCATGCCTACAATTATTTGTTGCAAAGGTCTTACATATTTTTAAGGTTGTGTAAATTTGTTCACAGATTTATTTGGGCAGTACAGGCCTACCAATGAGATCTTTGGCCTATCAGTGCCTTAAAGCAGTCACTACACAGCTTTATAATTATGTGCACCTTTTGTTTTTTTGTTTTTCTTTAGTATAAGTAAGGGCTAATCAGCAATCATTACAATTGCCATCCATCTGCTTTGACTCTCTTATTCTTATTATGCTTTTTAAAAATGAATAATTATGGCAGCCTCGGTATAGTTAATGATGAGAGCACTAACAGTATAAATTCTTACTGTATAAGAACCTAATCACATCCCTGAAATACTGTGGTCAGCTTTGCTAAATGGAGACTGTTTGAGACCTCCAGTCAACATCCATATCCTACCCTGCCCTCTGCTGTTTGCTTTGCAGTTATGACAAATGTAAAAGGAAAATAAAATGTCTTTGTGCAAGCTATATGGCTATATTACAAAGGATTCATATACAGTATAGATAAATGTGAAAAATCAAGGATGTTTTTAATTACAACTCAAAATTACTTTAATAAGTTTGCAGCCTCGAAAAACTTCACATAAAAGGACTTAAAACCAAGGCCTACGTTTTATCGTGGTAAATATAGACAAATTTCCTTATTCTAAATATTGTACTCGTGGACTACAGGTTATTATCATGTATTTAGAAAATGCCAACATATTCCACATCGTTGTACAATAACGATATTGTAAAAAAAAAAACTGATGCAAAGCAGCCACCTAACTGCCAGCTAATATGCATTCCTACACCAGAAACCTTATTGTGTGAGATAATGTACCGCAATATATGAAGGGTACATTTTCAGACATAGATCACCATGGTACTTTCCCACGATCTAGTGCATTTTCCAGAAATTATTATTTCATAATCATTATAGCTGCATACTGAATTCAACTTGTACAATTGTATCTGACAGCTAAATAACTGCTATTACACATGTATGTTTTTAGCATTGTGATTGCGCCACTTCCGGCACTTCAATATATACTGCATCACTAACGGCTTTAGCATGCAATTCTTTAGTTGCAGCTATTAATGCAAGCAATGTGGGAAAACTGGATATAATGCTATGTCGAGGGTAGTGATCATTGCAGGATTACCTATTGACAACTGGTAGAGTTGTGCACAATGCAGCAGTAGGGTTGCCAACTTTTCACATACCCCTTTCCAGATGTCGTCCCCCTTTCCATGATGTCAAGGGAAGGGCGATGACAATCCCTAATTTGGAAAACCCTTTGGAAAACAAGGTAGACATTTTAGACCCAGGCAGCCCTTCTGACACCGGGCTGTCCAGGTCAAAACCGGACAGGTGGCAACCCAATGCTGCAGAAGTGGCAGAAGCGTGGCTACATGTTTCATTTCCGTCCATGTTAGCACACCACGTATAAGGATAACATATCCTTCCTAGTTTTTGAGTGAGGCACTTTACAGCTTGTAAGAGCTCATATTGCTTTTGTTGTAAAGCTTCAGACACACAGTATATTGAATGCTGCCTGCTAAGCAACAGGTGTGAGGCTCCCAGGCCTCATCAGAATTTGTCTTTGTCTGTGTGACATTCTGGAGAAAATCTTTTCTGACCCACACCTGTTGCTGTACATTTAAGAACCAAAGTGTCTCACGCCACCCAAGTTTTAACCTTTTTGTATGCTTTCCCATTTCAGTGTTCTGTTCAACACATTTGAGAACATTTGTATTCTATTTTAAGTGAGCAGCCAGGCATTTTCTGTCTTTAAGAGCTCGGGGTATGGAACGGATTCCAGAAAGTCTAGCTACAATGGCCTCCTGCACATATGCTCACCCCTGGGCAGTAAAACATTCCTTTGATCTTCTCGTTTCAGAAAAGGTTCCAATTTTATGGTCCTTTAAGAAACAGTCAGTTTTATTTCTCTCTAAAGTTTATATAATTATGCGACCATGAAATTTAATATCCACCCTGTCTAACAATAATATTTACAATTAGACTGGAAGTTTATAAATTCTATATGCAAGATAAAATCATTTGCAAATAAAGCTGTCATTATTTTTTGTTTTTCTCTATCCCCCCAATTGTATTATTTAAGCCTTTAAATTTGGGTGGCATGGCACCATAAAAATGTAATTATAGTATACACGGCATACCTGCATGTCTAAAGCAATGCTAATTCAGCATCAGCTGATTACCCTTGTAAAAACGAGAATATATATATATATATTGTTGAGTATATAATATAAAATAATACTGATCTCTTTCATTTCATTGTAAATGATATATGCATGTTGCATTCGCTTGTACAGTATATGCATTATATATGAATTTTGCTTAAAAACAAACTGCAATACCAAGTTTAGCAATACTGTAACTGTTGCAATACTGTATTGTAGACTAACTGCAGTTTTAAGCACAATTGCCATGTTTTTTCCCCACAATGCAGCATTTTCCCTACAATTCCAGTGTCTGATACAATTGCAGCCAACTAGTTAAAATTGATGCAGTTGCACTTGTACAATTGCGCTGGTCAGCGACATTTCCAACATGTGAGGCGTGTGCCCAGTTCTTTGAATGCACCTGTGCTGCGACTATTGCTGCAGGCTGCTGTGGGGAGCCTGGAGTTCCTGCCTGGTTGGAGGTGGCAGCAGTTCCATGGTTCTCATAGTGGTCTGCAGTAATTGGCACAACTGTGGTCAGTTTAGAACAGGAGGCCTAAGGAAGGCAGTGGTGCCAATTGCTAAGACTATGGTACTCTGGTCAACTGTAAATAACTGACCCCTATATTCTGGAAAACTTTTTAACTTTTTTATTTACTGTTACTTACGCTCAGGCTCGGATTTCAGTCTTGGGAGCTCCTAGGCCGCAAGGTCCTAGTGCTGATTCCTCGCGTCCCCGGTCCTCCTTAGATTGCGGCTGGGCAGTATGCCACCCCTAAAATCTTGCCGCATTAAGGGGGAATAAAAGCTTCAACTGATGGGGAGTGCCAAATGTAAAGGCAACACCAAAGGATTGTAATGACTTACCTGATATCTTGGGCCAGTTATCCTGTTAGCAGGTAATTGCACCGTTCAAGAGTACTAGCAATCCTCTTCCACCCCTCTTCTTTCTTCAGAATCCAGAGGGCGATGCATGCACGGTAGAGTTATAAGCAGGCTTTTTTGTTATAAAATCCAGCTATTAAAGGAAAACTATACCCCTCAAACAATGTAGATGTTTAAAAAAATAATTTGTATAAAACAGCTAATATGTAAAACCTTGTTTTATGTAAATAAACCATTTTCATAATAATATACTTTTTTAGTAGTATGTGCCATTGGGTAATCATAAATAGAAAACTTCCATTTTAAAAAATAAGGGCCTCCCCCTGGGATTGTATGGTTCACGGTGCACACAAACATACCAAACAAACCATACATGTTAGGTCAGATGAGCCAATTAACAGACAGAGTTGTGTCTTTTGCTTCCACGCTTCTTCCTGTTACAGTAAAGGCCCCCATACACAGGCTGATAAAAGCTGCTGACAGACCGAATTGGCAGCTTATTGGCCCGTGTGTGGGGTCATCTGATGGGCTTCCCAGATCGCTATCTGGCCGAAAGTTGGATCACGGCCGCATCTGTGCGTGTATGCGGCCCCGCGAAACAAACCGCCCGTATCGGATCCATTATGATCCGATCGTTTGGCCCACGATTGGATCAGCCCAATATCGCCAACTTCAATCTGGGTATATTGGGGAGAGATCTGCTTGTTTGGCGACATTGCCAAATGACCAGATCTCTACATCCATGGCCACCTTTAGAGCTGTAGTATTTCTGGTCAGGTGATCTCTTAGGCAGCACACAGACCATCACAAAATGGTGGTTCAAGGCAAGAGATGCAAAAGGACAATATTTACTTAAATATATATACCACCAGATTCTTTAATATGCCACTTAACATGATATAAATATGATATAAACTATCTGTTGCTTAAGTGTTCATTTTCGGCGTATTTAGTTTTCCTTTAACTCTTCTAAATAAGAGGATAGGTTGCTCGATAGTGTCCCGGCCATGTGTAGTTTTCTACAAACAGGAGCACCGGCCTGGGGTATCAGGTAAGTCATTACAATCCTTTGCCCCACCATTTGGCACTCCCCATTGTTTGGAGGTTTTGTTCTCCCTTAATCAGCATATACGCTATAGTTGTATAATAATCTTTAATTAGTGCTTACAGCATCAAAAACTTAAAAGATTCACACGTACAGTTCCATATGGTTTCCCTGTGGGATGGAATATAAACAAGGGCTGGTTATGTGTCAGTTTATGGTTACTCAGCTTTTTAATTCCTAAACAAAGCCACAAGCTCAGGGAGGATCCCTAACAAGTCCCGTCACATCTCTCCTGCTCCCTAGTGACATCGTCCCAAGGTCAGAAAGAGAACATACGGCAAATGAACTCCTAACACTTTATGTGCCAGGGTGTGGAGAAAAAGAAAACACCTTTTCTCCAAAAATGGCTTGAAATGACACGTTTCTTGCTTCAGAGTTGACAGAAATAAAATGGTTGTGTTTCTTGTTTTAAGAAATCATTTAAAACGCATGGTGAATGAATATACATGATCTTATACTCTTCTTTGCTGCAGCTAAATGCTTAGAAATAAAAAGTGTAATGCCTGTTAATCACGATCATCTGTAGCAAAGAATGGATTAGCAGCATTAACCCAGCACACAGATGTCTGACTTTCACTTTATCTTATTTTTATCATATATTGTAATAGAACAGATTAGATTGTGTTTCATCTTTTATTGTCACTGTCATTCTAAAATAAAACAGAAATAAAGGGCAGCAGCAACAACGGCTGTTTTTTTTATCTATATATATTATATATTTACTGAGCCTTTTGCTTAAAACCAACATGGCGTCTTGTTTTTTTTTACTAAGGAAGAGATCAGGAAATGGAGGGGAAGAGAGGAGGGGGATGTAGAATGACGGTGGAAAGTAGGACGAGCAGTCGCCTTGGTTACAGCAAGTCAGCTGGCTTCCTCATCCAATCAAAAACTGCTGACCTCACTGCAGCACTAAAAATCAAATATAGCTCAACAGCACACATCTGGTGTCTGAACGCTGGAAGTGCAAGACAAAAAAAAGACAATTTATTAAAAATATATATAAACATGAAAAATATATATAAACATGAAAAAGAGTAATAAAATGATTAAAATAATAATGCCACGTATAATGCAGTGTCTATATAAGAAAATAAGGTGTAACGCAAGTACCTGAGTGGTAACATGTGTTAAGAGCGTTGTCTTTACTGTCAGTGGGGGAAACTTTTGTGTTTAAATTAAAATATACAACAAATAGTAAAAAATAATTGTCTGTCGGAATACCAAAATGGCAAGTACATGATTTAATAATGAATAAAAAATTATTGGTGGGACAAAATTAATGAAATCAAGATCACAAGAAGTTGGGAATTCAATACTGTAAACTGTATACATTTATATGGAAAAATAATACTACTGCTCATGTGCTGTCTAATTTTATGGTCCATCGCTTGTCCAAGTGCAACCATTCCCATAGTATTGGTACCGTGAGGAATTTGATGTATAAAACAAACAGAGGGAAAATGAAACAGTGAATCTGTTGGGTTAGATTGTAAGTGCCATAAAAAGTTAGAAGACTGTGCAAAACAAATAAAAACAGAATGCAATGATTTGCAAATTATGTAAATCCTATATTTAATTGTAAATACTACAAAGTCAACTGTTTCAACAAATTGGGAAACTGAGAATAGTTGTTGTTTTCTAAAAATATATATGTCCCCTTTGAATTTGAAGTCAGCATCACATTTTTAAAAAGTTGCGACAAGGGCAACAAAAGGATGGAAAAGTTGTGAAATGTTAAAAAGAGTGGATCCCAGAGATGTGGGATCTCTCAGATGGAAAGATGGGAGAAGTACACCATACGTGAAACATTGCGTGGCAGATACTGCAAGACTTTAAGAATAGCATTCCCCAATGTAAGATTGCAAAAGATTTGAGGCTTCTATCACGTACAGTACATAAAATCAGAAAAGAGAAATCTGTGTATGCAAGGGACAAGGTTGAAAGCCAATATTGGATGGCTGTGATTTGTGGGTCCTCAGATGGATGGCACTGTAGTGGAAATCACTGCATGGGCTCAGTAATACAGCCCAAAACCATTGTCTGTGTTCATAGGTTGTTGCTGCATCTGCAATTGCAAGTTAAAGTTCTACCATGCAAAGAAGAAACCAGAAATGAATATAATCCAGAAATGCTTCTGCCTTCTCAGGACCCAAACTCATTTAGGATGGAATGAGGAGCAGAAAACTGTGCTGTAGTCTGAAGAATCAAAATGTAAAATTCTTTTTGGAAATTATGGACACCACATCCTCCTGCACAGTTCAAAAGCCAGCATCTGTGATGGTATGAGGGTGCATGGGTAGCTTGCACATCTGGGAAGGCACCATTAATGCTGAGTATACAGGTTTTGGAGCAGGGGACGGATTTAGTGTAATATTCATTATTAGTAACTCATTATTAATAAAAGAGAGATATTGCTTTCTGATTGGGCTAAATGCCATTAGTATAATTACAGAACAACACCCCTGGGTGTAAAATTTGCATCTTAAACCACACACTTGATGGACCCGATTCTAGTCGGACTTCCTGCACCCTCTGGTTAGGGTTGCTACCTGGCTGGTATTATACCGACCTGGCCAGTAAAAATGTTCCTTGATGCCAATGTTATTAATAGGAAAAAAACACCAGCCACCTTAATTTCAACAGGATCACAGATGGAAGATGAGGTCGCTAATGAGGCCGCTAAATTGGAAGCTACTACTTCCCACTTGTAGCCTGTGGTGTATCACACCACTAGAGAGCAGTATAACCTTGTAATAGGACAGTGATTTGGCTGTTTTGGGCCTTACTGTATCAATGAGATAGGAACATCAAACATTACTTCTCTTCTAGAGAAATGTTACATTGAAAGACAAGTAACCATTCTCATGCCCCACAAGCTATATTCAGCATGAGTTACAGGCCCTGTTCAACCCCACTAGCCTTCTTGGTTCTTCCAGTGTGGTCCCACTCATCTGAGCCCAGGCACAGTACAAGGTTAATTTGCAGCAATATTTTGAAAGGAGGACGTTAATGAAACCCCAGTCCAAGTACACATGGGTGCATCGATGTGGTCTTCATTCTATAGGTTCTCAAGAGGCTACACTGGATGATCTGATCATTAACCAAATAAGCAAATCTGAGCTTTGGTGAATTAGGGTTTAAATTAGAGCTTGAATTGTGACAGAGGACTACAAAGGTCCAACAGGAGAGGACAGCATCAACCTACTAATGTGATCCTCGCCCTACAACATTTTCAAACTTGACTTATAGATATCTCACTAGTTTTTGGCCAGGAATCTGTTGGCGAGCTCTATTAAAAGACATACAATCTCAGAAGCAAATATTTATGTGGATATCCCTGCTGGAACTAGTATGAAGTCCACTTTATGGGTTACAGGTCATGTAAAAAAAATTGCAGGTAGAAGCCTGGACAGCTTCTATTTACCCATTATATATGATTAGTACATTTTATATTCATATTTTGTGAGATCATCTAAAAAAAATGGCAGTTGTTGGTAAGATGGACACCAGACATAATAAATATTATGCAGAACATTGAAGACTTATTTTGGGTGTTCCTTTGGTGCAGCAGCAATAGGCAGCCATGAACCCACTTCTGCTTTGGAAACATCAGTAAGGTTTCGCTTGGCGGTTCACTGTGCATATTGGGAGTCAGAAACTTAACAAGAGCACACCGGGCACCCCCGCCAAAAAAATCTCAGTGGGGCCCAGTCCGCATAGCTGCCCTGCCCCTGTCGCAACCCCTCCACCCCTGTCATGTGTTTGCACAAGTGTGAAAATTTAAAGAAAGGCAGTGGGGAGGGGGAATTTTAATGCTGTAGACTGTAGAGCAGTGATCCCCAACCAGTAGCTCATGAGCAACATGTTGCTCTCCAACCCCTTGGATGTTGCTCCCAGTGGCCTCAAAGCAGGAGCTTATTTTTGAATTCCAGGCTTGGAGGCAAGTTTTAGTTGTAAAAAAATCAGGCGTACTGCCAAACAGAGCCATAATGTAGGTTGACAATCCACATAGGGGTTACCAAATGGCCAATCACAGCCCTTATTTGGCACCCCAAGAACATTTTTCATGCTGGTGTTGCTCCCCAACTCCTTTTACTTCTGAATGTTGCTCATGGGTTCAAAAGGTTGGGGATCCCTGCTGTAGAGGAAGCTGAACTTGGCGCGGGCCCTCCCGGCAGGGTCTATCTCTTCTATAGTTACGAAGTGCTGGGTGTGTTGGGTGTAAAACAGGATTAAGTGGAATTAAGAGATGAGATGCCATGTTCTTCATAGCATTACCTGTCTGATAGAAACACACTTCTTTTTTCTTTGAGCTAAAACTGGTGAGTGGGATTAACTTAATTCAGAGGTGATTGGCTGCAAATAATTTCTGAATTAGTTGCTGGTTCAGGTTGGGTTCTCATTGGTCTGTTATGACTGTTTTGTAAGCCTGCAGGTAAATATGTTATATCTTGTCTAATGGGAAATTTTGTAGATCACATCCTATACAAGGATGTAGAAGAATGGGTCAAAAAATAATGAATAGGATACAAAAAGCTAATGTGTAAACTACAAGGAAAAGTTTCCATCCAGCACAATGCGACTGTTGGGTGTGAATGCTGCAGGCTGCATCTTCATATAACGAGATAAAATGTGACGGTGTTCCATTGGATGTAGATACATGAACAAACTACACCATCCGACTTTATCCGATCTGACTTTACATTCTAGCTACAGGGGGATCAGATTTTGTACAATCCTATAAATCTCGTGCTGTTTCATGGCAAAATCAGATCTGACACTCAGACCAAAATCTCCCATAGCCCTTACACAGCAAGTTGTATGTGTTTTTAACATGATGGTGTGAGAAAAACTAAGAACATGAGAGCATCAGGGGGTACTGCAACCATGGGCCCTGTGTTCCTCTGCACTGGATCACAAAGAAATACAGCCCATTTAAATTTTTTTTTTTTAAAGGTAAGTTTTATTTCCTTTTGAACACAAACAATCATACATACATTACAAACAGTTGAGCAGACTGACACAAGTAAGGTACACAATATAGGTACAAAACAGAAGTTGACTCTGTGCATACTAGGGTAAGCATTGCTACTAGAAAGAGATGGAGAAATGTTATATCACAATGGCCAAGGTATTTATCAGGCAGGTCAGGGCTAGTGAAACCTCCATCGTTACTGCCAAGAACGGTTGTCCAGATACAGCTCAATCAGGGGAATTCGGATCAATGTCAGCCCACGGGCCCCATATGTTGTCAAATTTCGTCAGGGTGCCCCTGGACTCGTAGGTAAGTTTATAAAGAGGTACTACACTGTTAACCAGGTGCACGCAAGCTCTAAGAGAGGGTGAGAGGTTGCCCATCCAGTGCATTGCTATAGTTTTCTTTGCATAAAAGAGGAGGATGTGGTAGGTAATTCTGGGATATTTGGCTGGGACCAGTTCCTCCAAGACCCCCAGCAGACAAACAGTTGGAGAGATGACCCTTGGGAAGTCTAGGTTGTCCGCTAAGTAGTTTACCACTCTCGTCCAGAAGTCTAAAATATGTTGGCACTCCCATATTAGATGGAAGAAGTCCGCATCCGGTTGCTGACACCTAGGACAGTTGTCGAGAGGGACTCGGCCCATTTGTTTAAGGCGTATAGGGGTTATATATACATGGTGTATAATTTTATACTGTATCAGCTTATCTTTTAGAGAAATCAGACCAGTGTACACATTGTCTATCGCCTCCTCCCAGTCATCCTGAGTAAGACCTATAATTTTAGTAGTCCACCAGTCCTGGGTAGTCAGGAAGGGTTTAGGGCCAAATAGGAGAAGCCGGTGGTATAAACGGGACACCAATTTGGAGGGGCTAGGGTCACGGAGTATTTCATCTATGACCAGGGAGGACTGTTGGGGGGTAAGGGAATGAAATTGGGAGTGAAAGGCATGTCGTAGCTGAAGGTATTGGAATAGTAAAATTTGCGTAGGGTGGGTTCTGCGTTGAAGAGCATGGTATGTGGGGAACGTCTGTGGATCAAGGAGGTCTTTCAGGCACTTAATGCCTTGGTTTGGCCAGAAGACGAACTCTGGTAGGGTTCTGAAGTGAGGTAGGAAGGAGTTTCCCCACAAAGACAAGTGAGGGGACATTAGTGGAGGTTCACAACCCAAGACCTTGAGGGTTACCATCCAGGATTTGTGAGGGGTGGTTAACGTAGTTGGTAGAGAGCCATAGTCCTTAAGGGAACGGTATGGGAAATTACGAAGACCCTCCCACGAGGCTACGAGGAGGGCCTGTAACTGCGAGTTGGGGTTATACCGGTCTGGGTTAAGGCACCAGTGGAGGTAATAGATTTGCGAGGCCAGGTAATATAGATGGAAGTTAGGGAGGGCCAGTCCACCCTCCTCACACGGGGCACATAGCTTGGTCAAAGCAATTCTGGGTGCTTTATTGTTCCAAAGGAAGGGGACCATGATCTGGTTAATGCGCTTGAAGTAAAGTTTAGGGAGATATATAGGTGCGTTGTGAAGCAGATAAAGGATTTTGGGAAGATAAATCATTTTAATAAGGTTGACGTGGCCCCATAACGATAAGGGAAGTTTGGTCCATCGGTTCAGTGAGGTAGTCATGTTGGCTAGGATTGGGTCTAGATTGAGAGAGACATATTTTGCAACATCAGCATGAATGGTCACACCTAGGTATTTGAACTGACTGGCCCACTCTAGAGGGGTCTCAGCTGGTAAAGATTGGGGTTGATTAGGGTCTATGGGGAATAAGACCGATTTGTCCCAATTCACCCGTAGGCCAGAGAATGAGCCAAACCGATTGACCAGGTCCAAAAGGGCAGCAAGGGAGTCATTAGGGTCAGCCAGATATATAAGAAGGTCAAAAGCCTCGTATTCGGGGGGAGTGCCTGATCAATATTGCCAGGGGTTCGATCGCCAGGGCAAATAGAACCGGGGAGAGGGGGCAGCCCTGTCTCATTCCCCTTGTCAAGTTACATTTAAATTTAATCTGGCCATAGATCCGATCGTTGGAATTCTCGAACGATCGGACTTCCCCACCTCCCGACTTGCCACTAACCTTCAGTTTAAATAAAGTAGGAAAATAGTAGCAATAGTAGGAAATAGTATGAAAGTTAGGTCCGACAAAGCTGGTGACAGTCTCCCACTGAAAATAATCCGATTGCCAATACATGCAGAGAAATTATCATCAGCCGACAGAAATCTTTTAACCTGTCTGATCGACCAAACGACCGATCTCCATGGGACGAAAAATGTCGGGACTCTCCCCACAATGTTCGAAAATCGTACGAATCGAGGATTCGTACGATCAGATATTTGCATCTATGGCCAGCTTTAGGGTGGATTGTAATTGCTGGCAATTTGTCTGGATCCTCAGAGCTATTTATTTCATTCTTTGGGTGGAGGCACAGCAACAAATTGCCTCTTCTTCTGGCGACTAATCTCCCCTAAATGCCTTCCCGTCTACTAGAATGCAAATCACCGACAGGATGGCACAGTGAGTAGGCCTCAGTTTATATTATTACTTATTATTATAACTCACTGTAGGAAAGTTCTTTTAGCCTTGCTCTCAACACAATCATTATTTGTTTTTAATCAGGTTTCTGCCTATTGAAGTTGTATAATAACCGTACAGTTATAAAAATAAAAAATACTGTTGCAATGGACTCTGCTAATAACTTTTTATTTTATTTCTGAAGGCTTGGTTTTGTCAGCATAGATGTAGGTTTGTGCCAAACATAGCCAGAGTCATTATCGTAATCCCACTTATCTCGATTAAACTTCCGCTTCTTACGGGCACTCACTGATCTCTCTAATTCATCCAAATACATACATATATATATATATATTCTTTATTTTCCGTTTTTTGAAATTTAAAGTACAAAACATATAACATCAAGTTTGATATTAAAGAGTTACATGCATACATAACTTGAGTATATTAATTATGCATTATCACGTTCTGCAAGGTAGAAATCTAGGTTTAGCCTTTATTACATATATTGTTTCCATTGTAGTAAGTACAGAAATTTTTAACCACATTTACGTATTATCGTTAAACATCAATAACAAGGGAAGGGGGGGGGACACAGTTCCAATTCAATACCATTGGTTTCCCTCTCAGCAATCGAGGGGATATGCTGAGGATATAACTTCCTATGAATTATCTCAAGGCCACCCTTTGCCTTCCTGAATGTATGGAAAGAGGGACAGGAAAACAGATTTTGCACTTAATTGACAAACATATCAGTATATTCAGGGGTTTCTCTAAATACGGTCCATGTCAACCATGTGTGGACAAAGCTGTCCTGTGTTTTGTTTGAATATGAGAGCAATTCTTCATTGCGCATGATAGAGTTGAGTTCCTTTATCCAATCCCCAACAGGCGGTGTAAGACTTTGTTTCCAATACCTGGGAATAACTGATCTAGCCGCCGTTAAGGCGAAAGCAACCAATGCCTTCCGCAATAGTAGTTTGTGGAGGAGGTATTGACAAGAGTGCCATCCCAGGGTCCCAAATACATTTTTAATTGTTGGTCAAGTTTTTGAAAGTCAGGAGATTTCTCATGACCTATTAAAAGGGATTGAGCATCATTTATTCCTTCCCTAATTTCATGTAGATTCTGTTTTTTATAATTTATGATAAATTCCATTAAGTCCAATGAACATCTCAATAGCACCCCATTCCATTTCTTAGTAAAATCCATATTGTCTTATGTAAAAGTTGGATACTTTTTTATCTGTAACCCCCTGGGGATCCAGTTAAAGGAAATATATTTTTCCAAACTCATTATGTCCCAACAAAGCAGTAATTCTTGTGACATCAGTTTCTCCATATTCCTAAATAACGGAAATATGGGAATATTCCTCTCATATTCCAAATCTACATCCCCAGACCGGTGCAGTTTTCTGCTGATAGGAGCACCAGCCTCGGCTTTCAGGTAAGTCAATACAATGTCTTGGTGGTGTCTAACATTGGCACCTCCAAGTGCACCAAGCATTTCCTTCTCCTTTAAGGCAGAAGATGACTGAATGTGATGGTGACAGGCTTAGAATATGGTCCAGATCATTTAGAAATGCAAAGAAACATTTGACAGTGAAAATGTTATTTTATTATATTTTGGCTATTTATTTTAATGAAGGAGAAACTTTTTTTTTGTTGTTGTTGGGCTCAGCATTACAGGTTAAACCGATTGAAGTGGGGCAATTTTAAGTTTTAAGTAGCTTGCCCCCATGCAGTGTAGGCCTGCTGTCAGAAATTAAAGAAATGGCAGTAGGATGTGATTTCTGTGACAAGAGGATTATTTTAATTTATTCATTTCAGTTTCTGAACTATTTAAAATAATTGTAAATGTACTTACTACAATATAGAGGATATTACGATTAGCTCATTTTACGGGTGAATATACTATTAATTGCATTAATTTTGCTTTGTTTATTTTGGCACTTTCTATTGTATTTGGCTTTACATCTGACACTTGCATTTATTGTTCACCCCCTGATGGCGGCTAAAGGTAGAATAACACTTTTGGCATGTGGAATGTTTTCTTAAAGCTCTCTGGGGGGTGGGGGGGGGTTTGAAAGATAAGGATTCTTTGTATTTTCTAAATTCCCAGTAACTTTATTCAAATATTTACCTACAATCTGCAACATCTGTGCCTGTATGAGAATAGCTACTTCTTTTATCTGCTCTACCCCAGCACTTACTCATTAGAAAGAATATTAGCCTGCAAAGTGCTAACACACACACACACACTTTTTTATTTATACATATACCCCTGGTGTCCCTTCTCTTTATATATATATATATATATATATATATATATATATATATATATATATATATATATATATATATATATATATATATATATATATATATATATATACACATATATATACATATATATATATATATATAGAGAGAGAGAGAGATATATTTATTTACACATATACACATGTTTAGATTCCTTTTCTCTTCCCCTGGTGTCCCTTCTCTTTTCATACTATAGATCTGTTTCAGAAAAGGAGCAGTGAGGCTATTTCTCGTGTATGTATGTTTTGCTTCTGGAAAAAAAATGGCTGTTACTGTATCATTTAAGGTGGGGACGCTTGCATTGTCTGAGCACTGCGGCAAAAGCTGCTCCATCTGCTGTTCAAATAGCCTAACTGCAGCCATCACTGCTCCATCTGGTGTGTGAAAAGTAGAATACAGACAGCTTTTTCTATATTTGCATTTAATATGTATATAGTATAATTTTCTTCTAAAACTTCTTTTTGTACCTTTGTTTCACTTAAAAGTATTTTAGTAGCAGAAATAATTTATCAGATTATAGTCAGATTTACAAATAACTGCTTCATTGCGGTTATTTTAGTATGCGTATCTTTATAAATAATATACGCTGTACGGTTCTTTTTGAAATTTAATTTTTTTACAACTTCACCATGCAAAATAAATGTGTGAAACCATATAAAAACATTTCAGCAAATGCTAAGTGCAATGTTGTCGGTTGTTAAAGGGGTCGTTCACCTTTCAACACTTTTTTCCAGTTCATTTGGTTTCAGATTCTTCACCAGAAAAAAAGATTTTCCTCAAATTCTATTTTCTATTTGTGACAGTTTTTCTAATATTGAAGTGTAAAGTTTCATTTTTCACCTTCTAAAGCAGCTCGGGGGGGGGGGGGTCGCTGACTCTTTAACTGTTCTAAATTGATGCATTTGTTATGTTTGTCCCTGCTGAGCAGAATCCCTGGGTTGCATTAAAGGCAGCTGTTAAAATTGATACAGTAGTTGATAATATTCAGCAGATGCATACATTCTCCCCATTTTGGGAAAACGGTAAAAAATAAAATATGTTAAGTAATTGAAAAAAGTCTTTGTTTATGGTGAACAATCTGAAACCGTTTTTTTTGGGGGGGGGCTGATTTTATACAGGTCTAACCCATCCAATCATAGCAGGCAGAGGCAGACTGGCTCATCCAGGCACTAGTCAGCTTAAACAGGTCTCCACACCTGCCAGCTCAGAGGAGACCTCTGATAACCTCAAGATAACGTAGGAGCAGCACCAAGTAGCAGGGCAGTCATGCTTCCAGTCCACCTCCTCCTCAGGGAAGTGTTAACATATGTTCTCTACATTGTGGTGCATTGCTTTCTGAAGAGCTACCTGGGGGTTGGGTGATATGCTGGAGAAGGCACGTAATGTGTACAACTACACCACCACCTGCGCTTCCTTGGCACAGATGCAGCAGTACCATCTGTCATCCCACCAACCTCATCTGTGACCTATCAATGTGCTTTAACTCCACACTGGACATGGTGGAGCGCTTTATAGAGTAGCACTGGTTGCTCAGCAACTACCTTGCTGGAGCACAGTGCCAGGGGTATTCCAGGGGCACAGGTTTAATGAAGAGCACTGAAGAGACTGGGCAAGCGTGACACTGGTAAAAACCACGGTGGCCCCCATGCCTAGGACCTGCACTCCCCAGCCTGCACTTCGGCGCTCCTTTGTGACCTCCCCACTCAAGGAAACTGTCAGGGGCCTTGCAGCTTTGGAAGCAGGGAGGTCAGGCCCAAGGAGGAAGCAGTAGGCCAAAAGTCCAGATCGTGGTATCCAAAGGAGACGTGGTCAAGGTACATGCAAAGGTTCACAAGGCAGGCAGCAGGGGATCGAAGTCAAGATCAAAGCAGGGGGCAAAGTCCAGGAATCAATCAGACAGCAAATAAACACACCCAGGTACACCCGGAAACAGGACCTATAATTGGGCATTGAACCGGCGTCCTGGGCGTCCTTTTATTTTGAGTTTGGTGCCGGCTTGTGTGACGTCATCGTGCCAGCGTCCTGACGCCGGCGTTGCTGCACCAGCGCTACCCACGTGTCAACTATGGGCGCAGCCATCTTGGTTTCGGCTCCGAAGAAGTGTTCGTGACAGTAACGTGCAGAAGTGGCAGAAAAAGGTATGAGCTGGCAGTGGGGGAGTAAACAGGACAGAAGGGGCAGAAGGGGCTTTGAGGCTTCAGCAGGGGGCCCCTAGGAGTGCTGAGGGGCCCTGATGTGGTGGCTCTGGTGGCCCCAACATCCCCCAGTCTGACCCTGGGCAGCTCTGCCGATCAGAGACAAGGCATGTGTGAGTGATATACCCCAGGTTTTCCTGGGGTCATAGTCATACCTCTTCTACATGGCTGCCCATATGCAGAGATCCCTCAGGAGTGGCCCTCAGATCAGCTAGATGTCTTCAGTGCTGCAGGTGGGGGTGAACACAGTTATTCACTGGCAGTGTGGATATGGGCATATTCATTTATCGTGAGAAACATGTTGCTCTCCGACCCATGTTGCTCCCAGTTGCCTCAAAGCAGGTGCTTATTTTTAAATTCCTGGTTTGGAGGCTAGTTTTGTTAAATAAAAACTGTGTGTTCTGCCAACCAGAGCCTCCTGTATGCTGCCACATAGGGTCTATCAATAACCAATCACAGCCATATTTGACAGCCCCGGGAACTTTTTACATGCTTATGTTGCTCTCCAACTTTTTTTACATTTGAATGTGGCTCACCGGTAAAAAAAGGTTGGGGACCCCCTGATTTAGATGAATGAGTCTTGGATAAGCAGGGATATCCAAGTGCTCATTGCAGATATCACAGAGTTGCCTCCTCTCTCTCCAATGCTGCCTCGTCCTCCTCTATACTCCCCTCTCATAGACTCCTACTCACTACTCTCCCTCAGGCTGATATCTGAGCTGGCAAAATGTTTTCTGGTGTGGCCTGTCAAGGGTCCTACTTTCTGTTGGCTGTCAGTCTGGCTGCCATCTGTAAAAGCTGATGGCAAATCTGCAATCATAACATTAGCAGTCTCTTAAAGAGGCTATTCACATGTGAGTTAACTTTTTGATGTGTGATATTCAATTTGCATTTTTTACTTGTGGTTTTTGAGTTGAATAGCTTTTTTTCAGCAGCTTTCTGGTTTTTAGTTTCAGATTATAATGGGACATCATTATTAAGGGGCCCATTTACTTATCTTGAGTGAAGAAATAGAAGAAAAAATACTTCGAATTTCGAATGGTCGAATATGGCTACTTCGACCATCGAATAGGTTACTTCGACCTTCGACTATGACTTTGAATCAAACGATTCAAACTAAAAATCGTTCAATTATTCGACCATTCGATAGTCGAAGTACTGTCTCTTTAAAAAATACTTTGACCACCTACTTCGCCACCTAAAACATACCAAGGCCAATGTTAGACTATGGGGAAGGTCCCCGTAGGCTTAATAACAATTTTCTGATCGAAGGCAAATCCTTTGATCGATGGATCGTAGGAATTGCGGTAAATCCTTCAACTTCGATATTCTGTTAATTAACCCTCGATATTCGACCCTATGTAAATCTGCCCCTAAAAGTAGACTAGAAAGAGTTGGAAGAAGAGGCAAAATTATAGTTTTATCCTTGAGTTAATGCCCTTTTTTATGCAAGACAGCACTTTATATACTTTAGTAGGATTAGACAACTTCTTATCAACAGAAATCCCCAGATCCTTCTCAGTTAAGGAAACCACTAACACACTGCCATTGCCTCAAGAAGAAACTTCGGGCGACTTCGGAAAACAAAGTGCTCCAAGTGCCATCCCGCCAGCGATTTTCTTTCTGGCCGGCGGGAAGGCAGGGGAGGCAGTTCGGGGAGATTAGTCGCCCTGAAGAAGAGAAGATTTGTCGCCAGGCGACTAATCTCCCCGAATTGCAGCATGTGTCTCTGCCCTAAGTGTATAACTTGCATTTATATTATTTTCCAAAGTGCATAACCTTGCATTTATCAACATTGAACCTCATTTTCCAGTTTGCTGCCCGGTTTTTCAATTTAGTTATGTTGATCATTTTTTGCAGATGGGTTTGCTTTTGTAAGTAATTGTTATATAAAGTTCCTAAACCTGAATCTTTTGCCAACCTGACTATCCCCGTCAGTAGGGTTGTCATCTGTTCGGTTTTGGCCCAGACAGCTTGAATTTCATAAGGGTTGCCAGCGTCAAAACTGCCTGACCAGTTTTCCATACATGAGGCATTCCGACAGCCCTACCCAACTGATATATGGCCAAAAATAAAAATCAGCCAGATATTTATGAGGTAGGTTTAAAATTCCTGCTGGGACAAGGACCCTATTGGCTTGTTGATTCAGGCCTTGCCCCAATGCAGGAGGGCAACTGGAGTGTAGACACCAACAGCTACTCCCAGGAATATAGCACTTTCTGTGTTCAACACCTTTCCCATCCCATAACTTGCATTCATTCAGATGCACACATTAGGGAAAGGCATCTGGAGCAGGCCTTAATGGGTCCCTGTCCCTTACTGACTTCTCTATGACAATCATCAAGTACAAAGCTGGTCTGCTCCCCCTGATGCTGCACTTGTACCCTAAGTCTTTGCAAATGACCCCCCATTAAAGTAATGCTCCAATTAACGGGCTTTTTGAGGAGCTCTCTTCCTCCTGCCAAACCAAATTATAAATTTCTCTTGGGGATGATACAGCCATTATACTTCCATATGCAAATATGGTAGAACCCCCATTTTAAGTTTTTCAGGGGACCAGGAAAAAATAAATAAAGTCCGGGAAAATTTAAAATCAGGGAAATGTGTTAAAGTAACTTTTTCTACAAGTACTGAAAGGATATAAGCACAGGAGTCCATTTTACTTTGAGATACAATAGTTACTGTTTTAATAACAAGGTTTAAGCAAAATTACACTATGTGGGGCATGTGCAAGGCCTCTCTGTCAGTCACATACACAAGCTAAAGCAATAAGTGATTGGTGCAGGACTGTATAAGGGGCAGACTAATTGACCATTTACAGGTAGAACTATTTTCAAACCTCTTTATTTCACTAATAATAACAATAGAGGGAAAAAAAGCCGTTTTTGGGTACATCAGGACAAAATTTTGATGTAAAATCCAGGAAAACATTACTTAAAATCAGGGAAATGCACCCACTGAAATGCATTATAAATTGGCGGGACCACAAATAAAAAATGTAAAATGCAGGAAAACTTGAAATCAGGGGATTTAAAATTGAGGTTTCACTGTATGTAAAGCAGAAGCCATGCTGTTAAGAAAACCCAGTATCGCTGCTGATACTTTCGTTTAGATGAAATACCCTATAGCTGAAGCTCATCCACTGGGTCAGTGTGAAGCTTAGGGCAATATGATCATTTGTTTTCCAAACTACAAACCACCCTTATTTGAGTTTAATGCAGGGTTTTTTTGAACAACATATGTAGAGCCAGCAAAGTATAATTGGTCCATGTGAAAAGCATTACGGTTGAGGAAACTCACTCCTTATTCATGTGCAAAGTTTTACTCGCTCTACAGATGCTCAATAGAAAACCCTGGACTGAACCCCAGTAAAGGCAACACCAGTCTGAAGTTTGGGAATTCGATCAGCCCTGTTTAAAGGGATACTGTCATGGGAAAACTTGTTTTTTTCAAAACGCATCAGTTAATAGTGCTGCTCCAGCAGAATTCTGCACTGAAATCCAATTTTCAAAAGAGCAAACAGATTTTGTTATAATAAATTTTGAAATCTGACATGGGGCTAGACATATTGTCAATTTCCCAGCTGCCTCCAGTCATGTGACTTGTGCAATGATAAACTTCAATCACTCTTTACTGCTGTACTGCAAGTTGGAGTGATATCAACCCCCACCAGCAGCCTTAAAACAGAAACAATGGGAAGGTAACGAGATAGCAGCTCCCTAACACAAGATAACAGCTCCCTGGAAGATCTAAGAACAGAACTTAATAGTAAAAGCCAAGTCCCACTGAGACTGATTCAGTTACATTAAGTAGGAGAAATAACAGCCTGCCAGAAAGTAATTCCATCCTAAAGTGAAGGCACAAGTCACATGACTGGGGCAGCTGGTAAACTGACAAAATGTCTAGCCCCATGTCAGATTTCAAAATTGAATATAAAAAAATCTGTTTGCTCTTTTGAGAAATGGATTTCAGTGCAGAATTCTGCTGGAGCAGCACTATTAACTGATGTGCTTTGGAAAAAACATGTTTTTCCATGACAGTGTCCCTTTAAAGACCCAATAGGTGGGTATGAATAAGAAGAGAGGGCAAAGGGCTACAGAATATCATCAATAGGATCTTTAAAACTTTGCCCTAAGGCCACTATTAAGAAAGTTTATTTGCAATCACAATACGATATTATCCTGCAGAAATGTTGGGGTTTTATTTGTTTTGTTTTTTTAGGTAAAAGGGAACAAAACTGTTCATGTTTGCATTCCAGGCTAATTATGCTACGTTGTATTTGTTACAGGTTTGTATATTTTCAAGGTCAAAAAATTAATTTTCAAGGTTTTCAAAAAGTTTGAAACTGAACAGAGCTTGTGCAATCCTCCCCTTTCCCTAAGTCAATATATTTTTCTTTTCTATGATTGAGCCATTATATCAGAGTAGGGCCCACAGATCAATTCCAGTCCTCAATGTATGTCAGACAAGAATATTTAGTCCTCGTTGTAAGTTGCCTGATCCGACGACCTGTAAAAAAAGAAATGACATTAAAGAACGGAATATCAATGTCTAGCATAACTTAGTGTTTAGTCTTTAGGACTTTTTTAGTTACTATTGAACATGTGAACATGAATAATATATGCTTGAAAAGATGTTTACTATGTCCTTTATTATACATTAATGTCTATGCAACATGATTGTCAACTGATATAAATCTGTTCAATAAAAAGAATACAGGAAAAAAACAATATTCAGTCCTCAAAATGAATAAGGGAAATTAATTATTAATTAATTAATTTATTTAATTAATTAATCCAGGAAATTGTTTTAGTGGAAAAAATGGTTCTAGACCATTGTAAACTATGGCCTTGTACACAGTGATGATAAAGAATGAATGGGTTATATAGGTTATGGTATATGGGTGGCTTTTTTTCCCTATCTTGAAGCAGGGTTTTGCCTTTGTTGGTTGATGTCATCAATGGATGAATAAAAAGTGAAAAAACATGACCTGACTGAGAAGGTACATAACAATGTCCCTAGAGGTGCTGCTTGCAGGTCAAATGGCAATGCTAGAAAGAGTTGTGTTCTTAGAAGCCAGCACTAAAGACTACATTGAAGAGTTACACAAAAATTCATATGACAATTCCACCATTCCTGCACTTGATGCAATGCATGGCATCAAGTGCAGGAGGAGTTTCCCAGAATTCATACGTTGACATCATTAAACAAAAAAAGACATTTGAACCATTTGTTAATGGTTTTTTTTTGCTCTAGCAAAGTTTTTGAGTGGCACCTGCATAGTGATGTAGTTACTTTAAGCACTCTGAAACTTGCTGGCACTACATAAATGAGCGAGGAAGATGTTATGGGCACATAGCTCAACTTAAAGGGATACTGTCATGGGAAAAAACAGTTTTTCAAAATGAATCTTAAAGTTAATAGTGCTGCTCCAACAGAATTCTGCACTGAAATACATTTCTCAAAAGAGCGAACTGATTTTTTTATATTCAATTTTGAAATCTGACATGGGGCTAGACATATTGTAAATTTCCCAGCTGCCCCAGTCATGTGATTTGTGCTCTGATAAACTTCAATCACTCTTTACTGCTGTACTGCAAGTTGGAGTGATATCACCCCCTCCCTTTTCCCCCCAGCAGCCAAACAAAAGAACAATGGGAAGGTAACCAGATAACAGCTCCCTGACACAAGATAACAGCTTCCTGGTAGATCTAAGAACAGCACTCAATAGTAAAAACCCATGTCCCACTGAGACACATTCAGTTACATTGAGAAGGAAAAACAGCAGCCTGCCAGAAAGCATTTCTCTGCTAAAGTGCAGGCACAAGTCACATGACCAGGGGCAGCTGGGAAATTGACAAAATATCTAGCCCCATGTCAGATTTCAAAATTAAATATAAAAAAATCTGTTTGCTCTTTTGAGAAATGGATTTCAGTGCAGAATAGTAGCACTAACTATTAACTGATGTGTTTTGAAAACAACAACAATTGATGTGATCCCATTAAAGGGCTTACACACTTTTTTTCAGTTCAGTTGTTTTCACATTGTTCACCAGAAATATAGACCTTTTTTTCTTTCTTTTCTTTACAGTTCTTCCAGAACTTAAGTTTAAAGTTGAATGTTTGTGTATCTGGTGTTTCAGTTGATACATTTCTCAGCAGCAACAATAGCAACAACTGTATCAATTGTTACAGATGCCTTTAATGAAACGCAGGGATTCTGCTCAGCAGGGACATAGATAAGAAATGTATCAACTAAATGTATCAATTTAGAACAGTTACAGAGTCAATGACCCCCCCCCCCCCCCCCGAGTTGGGAAAAAAGACAATATTTCAATATTAGAAAAACAAATAGCAAATAATTGAAAAAGTCTATTTCTGGCAAACTATCTGAAAACAACTCAACTGAAAAAAAGTGTTGGATGATGAATAACTGATTTCACAACGACAAGAGTCCTCCTTGGGCCATTTCCCAAACTAATCTATCAATGACATATTCTGATGTCAGGATTTAGGATTTAATATAAAAGGCACACACACTTTCTCAAATGGGCATCAAATTAATTTTGACGCGAGCGGCAATTGTTATATGTGCGACTTTTTTGCCCAAATGCATTAAAGACAATGGGCGTCCGAATAATTCTGATGCACAACCATTTTTTTTTTGTCAGGCCGGATTTTTCACCGGTGAATTATCCCAAAATTTATTTAGGATTAGGCCAGGATTTGGCCTTTTTTAGCAGGATTCAGATTTGCCGAATCCTTCTGCCCAGCCAAACCGAATCTGAATCCTAATTTGCCTATGCAAATTAGGGGGGGGATCGTGAGACTTTTTGTCACAAAACACGGAAGTAAAAAATGTTTCCCCCTTTCCACTCCTAATTTGCAAACGTCAATTAGGATTCAGATTCGGTACGGTATTCTGCCAAATCTTTTGCGAAAGGAATCGGGGGTTTGGCCGAATCCAAAATAGTGGATTCGGTGCATCCGTATAATTTATTGGCTGGCGGCGAAACACGGAAATTCGCTGCAAATTCATGCCTGCCGAATTTATTCGGCCATCACTAAAAAAGATATTAAAGTCACCTCTGAGCTAAGTATGTATAGATGCACTCAGACTCAGAGGTTGCTACAATGCCAGTAAAAATGTTTCATTATGTTATTTATTGGGGAAAAACATAAAACTATAGGAAGGATGGTATTTTTATCCCAGGAAAAATGACAGCCTGTACCGTATTGCTTGTATATATCACATACACTCCAAGGGGACTTTTAATATCATTATCATTTTCACATAGGAGTACATTATCTACTATATAATGTAATACAAGAGCCAAAGTGTAGAAAATCTGTACGCTGGATAGCTTTGTCTCTTTTCCCAACAGCCACTAGGTGGCACAAGACAACTGCTGTTTTGGAGATTTTCCAGAATTTATAAGAATGCAGCAGTGTGAGTCTCCTGTAGGTCAGAGCTCGGCAGGACTAAAGCTGCATCAGGGAACAGCAGAAGAAGGACAGATGTGTTTCCACTGAGATAAGGAAAGTCTCTGCCATGCAACATGATCTATAAGGGAGAGGATAGGGATGGGCGGGCTTGCACTGCAGAAGACCTCTTACTGACTGGGTGAGAGACTCAGGGCTTTGTGTAATGTGAGCCTGAAAAACTTCTGACATGGCTGGAAGATTTTGCTTGGTGTTTTTACAGAAAATATTTGCCTTGATCTCATCTATGATGTGTGCTTATCCCAGTGATCCTCAGCCGTTGCAGCACAGGACCTCCAGAGAGGCAGCAGCAAATCCCTGGTTCCCAGTAGCCTGTCTAACCTGGTAAGCATTCATTCTCCTCTGCTAAGTGACTTTATTCCACACTTACAGTATTTGGTGGATTTCTTTTAATGTGAATTCTCATAAAGGGGCATTTTGCCTTACATTTAAGTATAATGTATACAGCAGTGTTCTAAGGCAAATTGGCGAATTTGTACTTACAGGGGTTTATCAATAATTTGCTTTTTTGTTATAATGTCACAGCAGAGGTCCCAGGTACAGTAAAAAGAATGGTGGTGATAACTATAACAGTGCCCCAGGCTGGGGGGAAAGAGCACCAGGGTCTGAGATAAGGAATTATAATCAGTGGGAGATTCCACCCCCAGTAATTTACTTTTTTTCCTGTTTTTTTTTTTTTTCTGGTTGCTAGGATTGAATTACCTTTGAAACCAGAAGTTAGAAAGTGGGGGTTCTTATATAGAAAAGTTCCAGCCACTATGTGACGGCTTGGTGAAATGACCTAAATTAGGCATGGTCTTATCCAGCTAGGGATTCTGGGAGCGGGAAGGTGAAGTTCAGCAACAGCCTGAAAGGTATAAAAGGCATCAAAAGTTTTCCAATGCTTTTCTGCATGCTAAAAAATTGCCTGCACGCTACCAAATAGTGCTCGGTACACCTTTCTTTGCAATGCATGTACGTAGGGTGTTTCAGATGTTACTCACGTGGTTCTCTGATTTTGTGGTTGTAGATTGTAAGTTCAGTTGGGCAAAACAACTCTTCCACAATCTTTAATGATGTTTGCTTCTCTATAGATAGATTTGGGCCACTGTGTACTTGGAATGCCAGGGCCTATTTTGACTCTCAGTCTGAGCCTGGGGGGTCCATCCCTTACATCAGTATCCTGGACAAGTCAATTTTGGGGGGCTGTTTACTAGCCTGTCTGTTGGCAGGAGCAGCATATATAAGTCAAGGCCTATTGAATTGATAATGGGGATGAAGCTGAAGGATTGTGATGTCACTGTGGTTTTTTACACAAACTGATGTCACTGCCCTCAAGCAGGCATGTACCAAAACATCACAATCTATTAAAAAAAAATTCTCTGTGCCCGGCAAATACAGTTTTTGTATAACCGTCTTAAGTACCATCATAGTATAACCATAGCTATAATGTCTGGCATAGCACCTATGGCAAGGGTTTGTTGCTAGGAGAATATGGCAGTTGCTGATGTAAACTGCCAGCTAAACTTTGTGGATTGTGCCCATCTGCATGATAGAATGTACTCTCTGTTCCATACTATGTATGGGTTATGTACAAAACAGTATTGCAAGTGTTATTGTCTATTATTCCCTATGCTGTGAATAGCACTAGAAATCAACACACACAGAAGTCAACAGTGGATGAGTGATTTGTGTCTCCCATGGGTGCTGTAGGAGCTGGGAGAGACAGGCAGCATCCAGAGGAAGGAGGGACGGGGAGGGGAGTGGTTCTGATATCAAGCCTGCAGCTGCTTCAGTGAATGCTCTCAGCTATGTGACCCATCTCAGGACATGGGAAGAACTACAGGGTTCACTAGGTTTCTCCCCACATTGGTCCTTATCTCCAGAGAGGATGCCCGGTTGCTAGGATACAGGTGGATCCTGCTGAAGACAGAAGCATCATTTCCCAGGTATCCAGGTAAGGCGAGGGATAGGCTGTATCCAGGGCAGATGTGAAAGCTCAGCGTGTAGAAAGAGAGAGTGTGAGAATCCCTGGCAGCTCTCCTTAGTGTGGAACTGCAGCAAATGAACTTATTCATGAGGGAAGGTGTGCCATAATATTGCAGAGATACAGTCAAGGTCATTCATTGCTGATCACTGCAAAGCCAAGGACAAAAGTGCACGGGTTTTATTTTAAACTAGAAAGGGAGAGAATAAAATTGCAGTGATGTTTGTTCTACCTTAGCAGCATGGTCCTGAGCACAGACAATCATTTTTTCCACGGGGGAGGCTGCCGCCCTTAATCTCCCCTGAGAGGCTGCCTTTTGTTACCTGACCGGCTAGACTGGTAAAACTGATTGGGAATGGTGATACAATGCACAGTGGGATCTGACGGATTCATGGATGTGTGGAAGACAAGGGATACTGGAATGTTGAGGGGTGGGGGAGGGTGTGGAATGCACTCAGAGGGGACTTGCCTGCTGCTGGAGATTCCAAGTAATTGAACGTGGGATGTGGGAAATCCTCTATCTAATCTACAGGACTATATAGTGCTACTAATGTTATACGCCATCATTGCCGGACGCTAACAAGCCGGGTATGCAGAGGAGTCAGTGATAATTGATGAAAGCCATAGGATTCCTACCCCACATACACCCCTAGTTACTAGGAAAATTATATTGTTTTACTATTGTGAGCCACTTACAATTTAAACATAGCATTGCTCAACCCAAAGATGATCTGGGTATTTAGAATGGTTTTCTTTAGCACAGTGCACTCTGTTGAAGGAACAGTTAACACCAAAAAATAAAAAGTGTTGTAAAGTCATTTAAATATGATGTGCTATTGCCCTACACTGGTGTGTTTGCTGCATTACTACTACTACTATAGTTTATATAAATGAGTCGCTTTGTAGCCACGGAGGCAGCCATTCAATCGGAAAAAGGAAAAAATGACACAGGTTACATCACAGATAAAAGTTCTGTAGAATTCCATTGTATGCTACAGAGCTCATCTGTTATCTGCTATGTAAACCTGAGCCCTTTCTCCTTTTTCAGCTTTGAATGGCTACACAGCAGCTTGTTTATACAATCTACAGTAGAGTTTCTGAAGGGGGCTGTATTAGTCTCTTCACCACAGAAAACCCAACCTGCTTAGGGAGACAAGGTGCCAACAAGCCCTTCTCAATGCGAAGCATCACATTGCACCAGGCATTTGAAAACAAAAGGGGTTCACATGCTTCAGTTTCTTACAATTACCTGTTTCAGACTTTTACCTGCACCAATTGCCTTAAAACATGACGAGGTGTTAACTCTTTTCTGGGCAGAAAACATGCAAATCACTCCCTGCGGCCAACTGTACATCCAGAACTACTGGTTTAAAGGGAATGTTCACCTTTAAATTAACCTTTAGTATGATGTAGAGCAGGGGTGTCCAAAAGGTAAATCTGGATCTACCAGTAGACCTTTAAGTTAAGGTCACACTGGGAGACTCGGGGAGATTTAGTCGACTGATCGCCTCTTCTTTGGGGCGACTAAAGAAGGGGAAACTGCTTTCCCCTGCCTTCTGCCTGCTAGAATGAAAAATCGCCAGTGGCATGGCACTCGCGGCCCTTCGTTTTCCAAAGTCGCCTCAAAACTTCGGACGACTTCGAAAAACGAAGCGCCACTAGTGCGCTTTTTCAGCAGGCGGAAGGCAGGGGAAAGCAGTTCAGGGAGATTAGTCGCCCCAAAGAAGAGGCGATTAGTTGCCGGGCGACTAAATCTCCCCGAATCTCCCAGTGTGACCTTACCCTTAGGTGGTGATCAGAAGATCTCAAGACAATATCAACAAACAACTTGTCTATATCACCCTCCTGTTTCATGCTTTTCATTCAGATATTTATTACATCAAGGTTACATAAGAAACGGATGTTTGTTAAATATAGCAATATGCATTCTCATAAATTAATATTTAAGTAATATTTTCCATGGAATAGAATGCTAACAATGCTTTATGGAAATAAATTATTTATTATATTATTATTTAAATTATAATCATCATTAAAAGTAGACCTCGCATTAGTAAAATATGGGCACATTGAAAGTCTGAGACAATTTGCAATTGGTTTTTATTTTTTGTGGTTTTTGAGTTATTTAGCAGCTCTCCAGTTTGCCATTTCAGCAACCTTGTTGCTAGGGACCAGATTCCCCTAGCAACCATGCACTGATTTGAATAAGAGACTGGAATATGAATAGGAGATTGTCTGGATAGAAAGATGAGTAATAAAAAGTATCAATAACAATACACTTGTAGTTTTACAGAGCATTTGTTTTTAGATGGGGTCAGTGACCCCCATTTGAAAGCTGGAAAGAGCAAGAATAGAAAGGATAGAAATTTTATAAAATTTGGCAGGTTATAAAAGTTTGAACATATTTTTTTCAGTTATTACAGTTTTGCTAATGAAGGTGAATTGACCTTTAAGATGCGAGTCTAACTTTTCCCAATGGACCTGTTATCTTATATTGTTACCATTACTTATTTGCTTTTCTCGAAATTATTACAAAAGTATCTTATCTGCTGCTGTGGCTGTTCTGGTCTTTCTGTCAAAAGCCAATTAAGTTAGAAACTTTGTTTCTTGTTCTGGCTGTTCAGTTCAGAGAAAAACAGGACTTTCCAGTACAAATGAGGGACTGCAGGTTGAGCTGTCAAAAGAGGGCTAAGGAATAGGGCTAAGGAGCAGCTTATGGCATATCTAGAAGGGACATTCAAGAAGAAGCCCATGTGATAATTAGATTTGTATTGTAGTCAGCAATAAATATTTGAAGCAGCTAGTCTGCATTTGGTGCTCTCCAAATTTAATATTTAATATTTAAATAAGAGACTGGAATATAAATAGGGGAAGCCTGAATACAAAGACAAATAATAAAAAGTAACAATAACAATAGATACGTAGACTCACAGAGCATTTGTTTTGGGGGTGGGGAATGGGGTCAGTGACCCCCCCATTTGAAAGCTGGAGAGAAGCAAATAAAGCCTGTCTGGAGATATATAGCTCATATCAGCTGATGTTAGGCAAAAATACAGTATAAAAATGGATCTATAACTTGAAATTGAAAGCACAGATTTCAGGGAAAGAATACGTTTTAATATAACTAAAAAAAAAAAAATCAGCTTTAGCAGAGAGGGAAGTTTCATAAAAAATAAATCAGAATATAGAATACCACTGAGACAGGATGCAGAAGCCGATCTAAATTTGCAAATACACTTCCTGTCTGTGGTGCGGTTTTATTTATTGCCAGGTGCCTTGTCACCTTTCTATGGGTTACTGGGCCTGGCGCAAGGATTGGGACTTTTATTACATTACTTCCATGTGCATGTATCTGTTCATTTGTTAAGAGCTTTTGAATACAAAAGAGAACTCAATTCTAAAACCCTCTGATCTTGTAAGGAAAGGGGTGGTTCACCTTTTTATGTAGGTTATTCTAAGCATCTTTTCAATTGGTCTTCAGTTTTCAGTTTGTTTGTTTTTTTTTATAGTTTTTGAATTATTTGCTGCTTTCTTCCGACTCTTTCCAGCTTCCAAAATGAAGGGGATCACTGACTCCAACATCTAAAATACAAACGCCCTGTACGGCTACAAATGTATGGTGATCGCTACTCCTCTTTCTATTCAGGCCCTCTTATGTTCATATTGCAGTATATGCCAAGCAGTGCATGGTTGCTAGGGTAATTTGGCTAAAATTGCAAACTGGAGAACTAAATAACTCAAAAAACCATAATAAAAAACTAAAACCAATTGCAAATTGTCCCAGAATATGATATTAGTCTATACATCATTCGATACATGATACTAAAATGTTAATTTAAAGGTGAACAGCTCAGAACGTGTTGCCAGGATAGAATACAGTATAATACTTGGTTCCCTGAAATCAAAGGCTGTTCATTAGTTTTTCTCATACTACTGTCCCACTGTAAGCAACTTTATTATTATCCTTTAATGACCAGGGCTGGATTTATACATAGGGTGCCCCTTTCCCATCTCCCCCAAGTCTCATCTCGTTTGGCACAGACCATGGGGATTGGCACGCATGAGATTTAAAGAGCTAGAAAGTCTCCCACATGTCTCCAGTGCTTCTGAACCTAAATCCTGCTTTGTGACCTTTCCATCAATCTTTGCCTGTTAATAATATACAGTGCTAGTCTGTGAGCATTTTCCAGAGATTGTTCCTCATTCACATCAGTGCAGCTTACACTGTAAAGTCCCTATCATAATCACACAATAACTAGAGGGGAAACTTGCTGGTGTTTTTGGAATGTGAGAGGAAAGAAGAGTAACCAGAGGAAATCCATGTAGACACAGAGAGAACACACAAACTTCTTGCAGATATTGCCACGGTTGGAATTCATTTTAGGCCTCCAGCAGTGGAACCAGAGCTAAATACTAGGCCAATGTGCATTATTCTGCCTTTCAACTGGAAAGCAACACAAGACAAGATGTGTCACAACTGCTATTTTCTCTACTGGCAGGGAAAAAAAACACAGAATGAGAAAATGCTTAAACCACCTGATGTGCCAGGATACATTTTGTTGCCAAAATCAGCCCCATCTGCACAGGGCAGGCAAGTGCCATTCATGTCATTTTTCTCTGCCAGTAAAGTGAGAAATGAAAAAACGTGTCATAATTAGCAACACAAATTGCAATGTGCTTTGCTTACCAGTATAAGGAACAATTAATTGCTTGTCATAGGGAATGGTTCACCAGCAGCGGATACCTTTACTGGCCATATTAGGATTGTGCTTGCTGGTGGCCACAAGGCATTCAGGTGTATTTTTGTGTGTCATTTCAGAACCACAAGAAAGTAGCGGCTAAGGTATGGGAGGGGCGTACAGGATTTTGGGCTTTGTACAGGTCATATGTGCCTCAGAGCAGTGTATTCTGCACCTTCTGTTGGGAAAGTCAGTTTGCACTTTGCAAGGGTTCAGTATATGCTAATCTAAGTGATGCTGTTTTGTGGCCCTGAGCTCTCCAGCACTTGCACCTGACTCATTGTTATTTATCCCTTATGCCATATACTGCTTTTAAAATGTCTATTTTTTCTCTTGTTTCTCTTTTTTTTTAACAACAGCCTTCAAAGGAAGTGGCATTAAGGACTCTGCTCTGTTGGCATACTTATCCATATCTCTATATCTATATAGTTATCCATGTATAAAGGCAGCTCACTTTTTTCTAAAAATAAATTGATAACATTTGTTTCACATTTTTTAGAATAGTGAGGGGAGTTCTTTTTATATTAAGATATTGAGTTGAGAGTATAGCAATATATTGTTTTAAGATATTAAAACAATGATTTGTTTACTGTCATCTTACACACTGTGCATATTGCATATATATGAAAACAATCATTGGTTATAATAGAAGAAATAAAGCATCTGGTTTTAATGCAAGATCAGATATTATTATTAACGTTCCAGGGGCAGTCCAGTTTCATTCTTCTGGGATAACATTGCCTTTGTATAATTATAAAGTACAGGTATGGGATCCGTTATCCAGAAAGCTCTGAATTATGGAAAGGCTGTCAATTTTATCCAAATAATTCTAATTTTTAAAATGATTTTCTTTTTCTTTGTAATAATAAAACAGTAACATGTACTTGATCCCAACTGAGATATAATGAATCCTTATTGGAAGCCTATTGGGTTTATTTTGTTTTTAAATGATTTTCTAGTAGACTTAAGGTATGACAATCCAAAAAAAAGATCTGTTAACCGGAAAACCCCAAGCATTCTGGATAACAGGTCTGATATCTGTATTTGTTGTCTCATTAACCGAAAAACTTAAATATGAATTTGGTAGATGCTGAGAAGATGGTAAATGTTGAGCCTGCATCATGTTCTGATTGCTCTAAGGCTCCCGGCAGTAAGAATACACAGATAACAGGACAGACACGAATTTCATTGTAGTCACAGAAGACTGAATACATTTGCTTTCCTGGTTAAATGGCCATGGGAGAGAAAAAGGGAAAAAAAGAAACGTTTAAGGATCCAGGAAACCTTTGAAGTCTGCTTCTGGTAGGACAAAGTAGGAGTTTGCTTTGTTTCATGGTTCCGGTGATAAATTGAAAGCACCTACTTCAAACGTTTCAGGCAAACGGGAATAATCAGAGGTATTGGGGAGAGGGGATGACATAGTGGGGAATCTTTTCAGGATAAACACTTTTTCTAGGTTATTTTAGGTGTTCAGAATATCTCAAAACATGACGATGCAACATGATGATAAAGATCCATTAATTAAACTGCAACAGTCATTTCGATATCTTTCACTATCCAAACTACTCTTGTTCGTCTTTTTGACTTGTCCAATCATTTTGCCGATCTGTTTGTTATTTTGTCTTGATTTTACCCAAAGCAATGGACAGGGGCTGCTCTAAGACAAGTCAGTTATAAATGCCACAGTTAAGGTTTATGGTCTTAGATATTATTGATATTGTAGCTGGGCTATAGTTTGATCCTTATTTTGCAGAAAGGAAGCCTGATCAAATCTTGGATCCTAGAACCCAAAATGTCTGACTCAGACAGCATCCTTCCCAATTGTACTATTTTTTACGGGACAGTCCTGTTTTTGACAGCTCAACCCGCAGTCCCAGGTTTTGTTATTGAAATGTCCCGACAGATCTCCTGCACTGAACAGCCAGAACAGCCAGAAAAAGATTGTTTCTAAAACATAATCGGCTTTTGACAGAGAGCCCAGAATACTGGCAGGTGGACTTAGATACATTTGTAACAAATTAAGATAAGCTAAGAAGCAAATGTAACCATTTAAGATAAGCAGGTCTCTTGGGGAAACTGTGACTTGCAGCCGGCCTAGCCGGTAAAACACCTGCCAAGGCCGGGGCTGGTATTACAAATTTACTGGCAATGCAGTTGTACCCGCCCCCCACCGGCCGGTAATTTTTTTCAGTAAAGGTGGCAACCCTACTTGCAGCCTACAGGGCCTTAAATTCACCTTCATTAACAAAACTTAGACAGAAAAAACAGAAATGCATTCAAACTTTCATAACCTGCCAAATTTTGTAAAATGAACATGGTAATTAGGGGGATGTGGTCACAAAAATGGGCGTGGTCAAACATATATATGAGACAGGGCTATTGAATCCAATGTGCTAACGCATAGCATGTGCATTTTTAAACACTCCATTCTATATTATAGGGGTGGTTCTCCTTAAAGTTAACTTTTAGAATGTTATAAAATGGCTAATTCTAAGCAACTTTTTTTTTTCTTTTTTATAGTTTTTGAATTAGTTGCCTTCTTCTTTTGCCATGTGTGCACCAAAGTGGTTTGATAAATTCTATTTGCATTACATTTTTACCCACCACATCCCAGAAATGACTCCCAGCCCACTAGGATCACCACCACTAAGGCATCCAGGGCTTATTCAGGCCTTTAAAATCATAGAGCTATAAAACTATGGATCAAACTTCATGCTTTTACGTATGTGAACACAATCATTTGCATCATACATACTGTTATGTGATGTACAAACTGCTTCATGAATACAGAAGAAGAAATAGTTTCAGCTTTGCATTCATGGAAGGAGAATGATTTTTATCCTTCAGCTGGTGTTGAATTAAAATCCCAGCATCACCAGAAGTTTTTATATGTAAGAAGTATGTCCATCTTACAGTATATGGATTTTAGTGATTTGACGTGACTATTAAATTAATTTTAAGCAAAATGTATTTTATTTTAAGGCGGGACATTTAACAATTGGCTATTAAATATCAATTTATACAGATTTCTGCATGTTTTTCTGTTCCAAACTACAGATCCACATGGGGATGGAGATAAACATGGAGGAGGAGGAAGTCCCTCCCCAGCAGAGCCCTTACATGCTGTTCCTGTTGGTCCTGGTTTTCTTTGTCACAGGACTCCTTGGCTTCCTTATCTGCCATGTTCTGAAGAAGAAAGGCTACCGCTGCCGCACATTCCCAGAAGAGCTGGATCCTGAGGCCAAGGAAGAGCTCAACGTAGACCTTGAAAGTGAGTGAGGGTCTTGTGTGATTTATTTTTGTTTCTGGTTTGTTTAAGGGTAAATAAAGCTTAGAGAAGATTCATGTTTGTATGTTCTCCCCGTATTTGTTTGGGTTTCCCCTGGGCATTCCATTTTCAGGCGACACAAGCGAGTTTACAGGCACTTGCCATGTTGTGTGCGAATATGATAAGGACCTTAGACTGGGGCAGGGACTGATTTGAATGATATATTATGTCTATAAAGCGTTTCAAAATATGGTGACAGTATATAAACAATAATTAGTTTAGTATTATTAATTAGTGCCATAGCTTGACATTAGAGAGTCCTACAGGAACATATTTTAGGGATTCATTCCCCAAACCTTAAGAAAGAGAACTTTTGTACAGATATATCAGCGTCCCATTCCCAGCTGCATCATTTAACCTCTTAGTCCATGTCTATTAACGCCCCACTGAGAATATTATTTGGCAGATATTTTGGTAACATCTTCCATTCTCGAACAGGAAATCACTTATATTAAACTCTGCATTTTTTTAAAGCATGCAAGTGTAAGCAACATGCATATTTTCGTAAATGTATCTCATCTAGGTTGGGGGGGAATCCAAGAATGTTGGCTGGGCAATGTTGGGACTTGCTAAAAATCAAGGTGGCCCTGGAGAAGGCCGGGCATGAGTGAGTGTGGGCTGACGTGTCGATCCCAAATATTCTATAAAGTACAATAAGAGAAAACACAATATATCAAAATCTATAGTTGCTACAGTAAAGTGTAGGGTATTACTATCTTATGGACATGCAGGGAATTTCAGCTCTAGGCTGCCCTTCTCTTTACTGCGTTTAGGCTTCAATTTTCTGCAATAGAGGCACTCCATCATCTACTGTATTTGCAGTATGTATGATTGAAGGTTAAATCAAAGTGAGGTCATGCTGTCGCAAGGATGGGCGAATTTGACCAGTTTTGTTTCGCCAAAAATTTGCCGCTGGCGAAATGTTGCTGATGCCCATTAAAGTCTATGGGCGTCCAAAAAATATTTACGCGATGCAAATGTAACCTAATGTGGAGCTTCCGGGGGGGCCAGTGAGTATAGGCAGATCCTCATTTATGTCCTGCAATAAGAATTGCACAGGGAACTTTATTGATCTGCATATATAGTCGTAGTTGCTATGATCTCATGCTAACCTCCTCCACCATCTAATATAATAAGCCCTAAAGTGATCAAACTATAGGAAAAAAAAAAGTAGGCCTTGATAAAGGATAGAGGTGGTAAGACTCGCCCTTTACCCTACAAGAACCAAAGAAAAACAAATTCCAGTTACCAGATAACAAAAACCGCAATCAACGAGCAATCAACAGCAGCACATACCCAACTATACAGTAGACAATTCCCTCTACCCCCATTCCAAGAACCCCACATCACCACTATGCTAAACCCTATAAAAAGGACCTGCAACTCTGCACCAACTAATGCCCAGTCTCACTCAAAAATGTATCATAATCATGCCAAGGGGATATGCTTTGACTTATGATTTTACTGCCATAAACAATGCAAACAAGTAGACATTGTAGAAGGATTGGAAGCAGCACTTATTACAAAGGCATTTCCCCCAATCCAATAAACTAAGACAAAGCAAATTCCAGTTATGATTTTTACAGCAAACACTTTGAAAGCTTTTCGCTTGTTCTTCTCATTGCTCCCTCAGGATTTGGCCTAAGGGAAAGAATAAGAAATAAGACTATAACCGTGTGTACAGTCAGCCACCCATACAAATGTGTTTACTGTTGACTTCCCTGGGTAAAGATCACAAATAACACCCAGAATATTTTATAAAGAAACATTTTACCCCTTACTTAGGGTTGCCACCTTTTCCGGTTGGGAAAAACAGGCAGGGGGTGGAAGAAGTCGGGGGCGGGCCAGTGATGTTAAAGGGTGACGTTGTGATAGGCTGATCATGTCATTAACTTCAATGTCTCGTCTGGATTTCCTAATTTGGAAATCCGGACAGGCACTTTTCACCCGGACAGCCCTTCCAAAATCCGGGCTAGCAACCCTACCCTTACTGGGAGTCATACCTAAACCTTTCAGGAATTTGAACACATTTTAACCTCTTATTGTTTGTGGAAAATTCTAACTATTAAGATGGTAGTTTTACCGAAAATATTCTATTCCATGCAGACGCTTCTTATCACAGCTGAAATCTGCTCTATGACAACCAATTATCAAATAAGAGACCAAACTTAAAATAGTACAATATATATTTTCATCTTCTAATATGAAGAAATGTGTTTATTTCACTCAGTAATCAAAAGAACCTTTTTACCCTATAACAGAATATATAAAAGGAATAATAAGAAACAGGGGTGACAGGTCTTTCCAGAAAGTGGGCTGGGTGTAGGGACATGTCTAGGTGCACCCATGTGTGATTGTGATGAATCTGAAGCAGTTCTCTATGTGGAAACTTGTGATGTGCGGGCCGACCCGATACCCGCTGGAGTCGGGTGGGTTCAGTCGACCTTGCAGTGCTCCTCGCCACCTTCAAATGCCGGCTTCCGGTTTTATAGTGTCGCGTCTGCTCGGCCCTTTTGTGACGTCATTGTGACATCATCGGCGGGGGTCTATAAAAGGACCCCCGGAAGCGGGTGTGGGCGGGCGCCGTTATTAGCAGGGCAGGTTAGAGTCGGGTGCGGGTCAGGGAAACCCTGATCCGCACATCACTAGTGGAAACGTTTCATGCTAAGAAATCAGCAAATAGGTACAGGGACTAGTGATAGGCGAATCTGTGGCGTTTTGCTTCACCAGAAAATCATCGAATTTACTGAAAAGTTTGCGAAACGGTGAAAAACGTGAGTCGATGGACGTCAAAATAATTTTGACGAGTGACTATTTTGTCAAAGTGCATTAAAGTCAATGGGCGTCCGAATAATTTTGACGCACAAAATATTTATGCATGCGACTACTCCGACAATTTTTGGTGCAGTTTCGCAAATTTATTTACTGGCGGAGAAACGCGGAAATTCGCTGCAAATCCATGCTTGGTGAATTTATTCACCCATCACTAACAGGGACACCTTACTACAGAAATTTGGGTTACAAGGCCCTTTCTGTAACCACTTAGCTCTAAACAAATGAACAAAATTGTTGTTATAAAAAGTAATTCAACTATAATTCCTGGAATAACCAGCCTTGAGCTGCCAGTAATTTCAGGTTCGCTTCTTATGTTGCACCATAACAAACTAATGGTGTTATTCAAGTGTGTTTGAAGTGCCAACATTTGCACTCATATGTCTTAAAGGAGAAGGAAAGATGAAATCACTGAGGGGCTGCCAAACATAAGAATTATTTTTTACCTCATACCAGTATTTCTATCTAAGCATCATGTTACGATCGTGCTCAGATGTTACGATCAGTAAATAAGACTTATGGGGTGAATGTAATTAAAGTCGCAAAGAGAAAAACAATTCGCACCAATAAGAATAAAAATCCACATCTCACAATGTAAAATTGTTCTTTAAACTATTATTTCACTGTGAGCTTACTCTTAAGAAGTGCTTGAAGGTGTCGGAATCTTTTGGAGCAAACATAACGACTTTTTCAGTAAGAAGTTTTATTACACTCACTGCACATTGGCGCAAACTAAAAAATTTGCACGCGGTCTGCCACTTTTCGGAAGTGGACGCTAAACAGTTTCCGGGTTCGCAAAAGTTATATTAAATTCTCGCTAAGCAAAATTTGTTCTCATTGCGAATAGTTTTTTCGTTACCGACTTATATTACACTCCCCCGCTCATGTAATATTGTTCCTTAAACTGTTATTGCATTGCAAATTATACTTGCGCATTGCAAATTTTAACTGCGCACTCTTAAGAAATGTTTGAAGGTGTAAGAAGTTTTATTACATTTACTGCACATTGGCGCAAACTATAAAATTCGCAACGGTCTTCCACTGTCGGAAGTGGTCGCTAAACAGTTTCCCGGGTTCGAAAAAGCTATACAAAATTCGAGGGTTAGTCGAAGCACTCTTAAGGCTAAATTCAAGTATATTTAAGTATAGTGGAAGTGCTACTTACAATGCACATCCCTGGGCCCCTGCCTCATAAGTAATTCAGTATAAATGCAAGTGCATGTGTTTAAGGACAGGGGTTTTTAGTTACATTGTTATGATCATAAAGTTGATAAGCCACCATACCACGTCAAGGTAAACCCCATATGGCGGCCCCTAACTTGTTTACCTCTGGTCATAGTATAAAGTATCTAGTGCCTCTCTGCATAGTAGCATTAATTAAAGTAAATGTCTGCTGAGCTTTGGTTTCAATCTGAAGGTTAAATCCTCCCCCGTCGCCATTGCCTTGCGGCTTTTAAGAGGGAGTAATTGCCCAAACCAACGCCCATTGTTTAAAACAATGTAATGACATACAAGTAGTGAAGGCAAAGTAAAACCAAATGCACAGGTGCACACTTAAAACATGTGTATATAAGTATGTGTGTCAGTTGGATGTAAATAACTAAAAATATAAGAGTGAACTAAAATAAAGGACAAACTGAATTAAGTGTAATAATAAGAGTAATAAGTGTAAATGGATCCAAAGTGTTACTTGGTGCAGTTAAACACATAGGACCACCATTAGTTTAAAGGGGTGGGTATGGGGTGCTATTAGATACTTTGAATCCATTTACACTTATTACTCTTATTATTACACTTAATTTTGTTTGTCCTTTATTTTAGTTCACTCTTATATTTTTAGCAAAAATTGTTTTCAAAGGCAAAACTTTTCGCATTGCGAATAGTTTTTCCGTTACCAACTTTGATTACGTTCCCCCGTACATGTCATATTATAATATTGTTCCTTAAACTGGTATAGCATTGCAAATTGTAATTGCGCACGTTTAAGAAGTGCTTGAAGGTGTCGGAATCTTTTGGAGCAAACATAACGACTTTTTCAGTAAGAAGTTTTATTACACTTACTGCGCATTGGCGCAAACTAAAAAATTTGCACACGGTCTTCTACTTTTCGGAAGTGGTCGCTAAACAGTTTCCGGGTTCGCAAAAGCTATATTAAATTCTCGCTAAGCAAAATTTGTTCGCATTGCAAATAGTTTTTTTGTTACCGACTTTTATTACACTCCCCCAAACATGTAATATTGTAAATGGATTCAACGTATTTATCTAATAGCACCTCATACCCACCCCATCAAACTAATGGTGGTCCTATGTTTTTAACTGCACCAAGTAACTGCACCAAGTAACACTTTGAATCCATTTACACTTATTACTCTTATTATTACACTTCATTTAGTTTGTCCTTTATTTTAGTTCACTCTTATATTTTTAGTTATTACATTGACTGCGCATTGGCACAAACTAAAAAATTTGCAAACGGTCTTCCACTGTCGGAAGTGGTCGCTAAACAGTTTCCGGGTTTGCAAAAGCCAGATTAAATTCTCGCAAAGCAAAATTTGTTCGCGCAAAGGCATAACTTTTCTCATTGCGAATAGTTTTTCCGTTGCTGACTTTTATTACATTCCCCCGTACATGTACAAAGGAAATGCTGCTGTAGACTTAGAAAGGTCGATGATAGCGGCACAGAATGATCGGCAATGTGGTGCGTCCACTAAATCTTCACTGTAATGCGGAGAACCATTTGAATACATTATATATGTGAGTGGTTTGGTTTCTTTCCCATGTGCAGATGCAGAAGAGATGTCAAATGAAGACACGGTGGAACGTATAGTGAAGTGCATTATCCAGAATGAAGGTTAGTGTTGTGCCTAACGGTTACGATGGTGTTTGTGTGCAGGATATTGTCAGTGACGTGTATATTTGTGTTCATTGCTAGCAAACGCGGAAGCGCTTAAGCAGATGTTGGGTGACACTGAAGGAGACGTGCCTATTGTCCCCAGGTGAGGAGGCTTTTACTGCATGTTCATTTACATCCGATGGGCTTTACAGCAAATCAATGATATAGAGGATTCAGGTGATGGGCATTTTATTTCAAAGCTCAGAGGAAGTGGTGCTGCCTGAAAGGACAATTTAGGAAGCCTGAAGCTTCATTGAAAGGGGACGTTCCCTTTTAAATCACATTTTAGACCATTGTTTCTTGATCAGGCCCTCTACAATTTATTCTTCATTCTGATGCTGGTCCCTAGTGTTCAATGGTGTAACTGAGGAAGCAGACCTTGCATCTGCAGGGGGCCCAGGAGGTATAGGGGCCCCATAAAACCCTAATTTAGCTACAATTTCAATAAATATTGGTTAAAAAAGTCAACTTCTAAACATTTTGGGGGTCTGAAAAATAATTTGCTGTGGGTCCAGTAATATCTAATTACACCACTGCTAGTGTTAGTGACCTATGAAATGCCTGACCTGTGGAGACCTGTAGGTCAATACACTGGGAAAGGTTAGCTAAGGATGCCGGGAATTGTTTTTCATCAGCAGCTGCTTTAAGTAAACCCATCACAAGTGGCTGCTCCAACTCTAGATAATGTAGCTTTAGCTAACAAAATAGGATGTTAATTATAATTTTAATATATTCATAAAATATTTTAAACTTTCCATGAATAGTTAGTAAATGGGACCTGCCAAAATACAGCATCTATTATTTCCCTGACTCCTATGGGTTCTGATTACTGTGGTCCATTCAGGTTGAATAGTAGTGGCTAAATCCCTTTCCCTCCCAGAAATTGGGGACTTGTGTCTTGACAGTCATAGTTCTTTGTGATCCATGTATTATAGAATTTAATCAAAACTCCATGGGGAGAGGAAATCATACAGCTGTACTTTTACGTTCATTTTAAAACTGGGGGCATGAGCTTCTAAGCAAATAAAAATGGGCTATTGAAGAATTGCCTAGTTCTAACTATGAACATCTACCAAATCCAGAAAACCCACGGTTCCAAGCATTCTGGATAATAGATCCTATCTCTATAATAGCTTTTGAAGGGATTTTTATTTCTGAATCTTTTTGCCAGCATAAGTTGATTAGCATCTGCCTGTATTTCTCTGAAGTTCTAGAATGTATCGTACCTGTTCTTTCCGGCACGCACAGTTCTTTCTGTAATGACAACACAGCTGCCGTGAGGCTTTTGTAAACACCAGACCAAAGCACTTGGGCCCCACCAAATCCACTTTATTGAAAATTTCATTTTGTTTCTCAAAACCGAATCAGACATAGCATGAGCCAAAAAGCCATTTGTGTTAACCCTATTAAGGCATTTTAAACTATTACTACATTGTAATGTTAATAAATAAATAAATGACTATATTCTAATATCCAATATAAGAACTCATAACCTTGCAAACATGGTAGCAGTTAAAGGAGAACTCTCTGGGGCAAATTCACTAACCGGTGAAAATTTGCCAGCGCTGGCTTTACACACATCGCAACACTTTGCCAGGCGTAAATTCGATTCGACAACGATAATTCATGAAGATCCGAAGTTGTGCACAGGGTAACGCTAGCAAATACGCTCAGCAGTTCGAAGTTACGATAGGGTTGGCTAATTTGCATACGGCGTGCAGTTAAAGTACAATGGCCATATATGTTGCAGCAAATGCATTACACTACACAAGGCCAGGGAACCTTAATAAAATTATATAGAGGTGTTATATTGCCCTACACATGTGCCCACAGTTTAGTTTAGGTGCCATATGTTGTAGGAGGGGAGGAGGGTACCCCAAAAAAAAATTCGATCTTTTTCAGCCTGTAGAAAGGAAAAGACGCCAGCGTTTTTTGAAAATGTTCAACTTTTTTTTTGAGGAACTCCTATCTACTCTATTGCACTTATCCTAGTCTGAGATGGCGAAGGCAAGTCTGGCGATAGAGGTAACGTTCAGTAAAATCCAAAAGTTAGTGAATTTGCATAGTAAAGCTCTTTCGCCATGGCCAAAATTCACTGGCGTTCGAGTGCCAAGTTGCGCCAGCGAAGTTACACCAGCAACCGCTAGTAAATCGCTGGCTGAAATGATGTCACGCTGGCAAATTTTCGCCAGCTTTAGCCACTTTGCCCTTTATTAAATTTCCCCCTCTGAATATAATTATGAATTGTTGTAGCATTTCTGAACTCAAGTTACCCTTCACTGTCCTCCATCACTGGAATCTGTTTGTCTAAGTGCAGCTTTGAGCGAGAGTCCGTTATTGTGAAAGACAGTTAGCTCTAATACAATATCCAGGGAAAAGAAGCTCACCCCAATGTATCTGACATAAACTGACATGGACTCCTGCATGAAGAGCAACAGATTGCGGAAAGGGGAATAGTGAAGAGTAACTGATATTTTTTAGAAACAGTACAGCATTTTTCATTATATTTAGAAAGTTCCTTATTTCCATGAAATGACGTTGGTATTTAATGGCCTTCTCTATTAAATGCCCTGCATTGTTAAAGAATAGTCACTCTTTACCATAACTCTATGTCAGCTTGTGCCCACACCGTGAGAGCCAAGATGCAGGTCCCCCTCATCATCACACCGTTCATCTTGGTTCAACACAAGCACCGTGTATCCATTGCTCACGCAAGAAGAGGAGCCTGTTACACCGCATGGGCCGCTCAAAGGAAGGCAAGGGAAAGTCACACCCTGGGGAGGTCACTGTCTTCTCTGTTGGAAGGTACTTCTTCTGACTTCACATTCATTATCCTTGTTGCGGGGCATGGCAATATGCTGCATGTCAGTAGACAACAAATTATATTGCCCTGCAATTACCCCCTTTACATCTTCAAGGGAATCTTCCAAGATTTGGTTCGGGATGCGGCCTTTTTCAGCAGGATTCAGATTCGGCCAAATCCTTCTGCTCGGCCGAACCAAATCTGAATCCTATTTTGCATATGCAAATTAGGTGTGGGGAGAGAAATCTCAAAACAAGGAAGTAAAAAATGTTTTCCCCTTCCCACCCCTAATTTGCATAGGATTCGGATCGGTATTCGGGCGAATCTTTTGCGAAGGATTGGGGCGTTCGGCCGAATCCAAAATAGTGAATTCAGTGCATGCCTAGATTCTGTATCATACAGTCCCTCCCTCACCCTCGTGAATTGCTTGTTTACTCATGCAAATGCTCAGAATTGCTCAGCTACAAATATATATTGTCTTTGGTCTAGCACAGGGGTCCCCAACCTTTTATACCTGTGAGCCATATTCAAATGTACGAATCGAATATGAATCTAATACGATTAGAATTTTCAGTTGGAACCATTCGATCGAATATTATATATTCAAATTTTTTCTTAAATAACCTACCAGTCAAATTGTGAGTAAATTCTAATTAAAAAAAAATTCACATGAATTGGAAATGACATTTGATAAATGGGCCTCTTTAAATCAACATTGTGAATATTTTTTCTTGTAAAAGCTTGAACATTTAGCTCACCTCTAGTATATTGGTTCTCATCCTGTAACTCTCTGAAACTTTAGGTTTAGAGTCACTCATATTGGCAAAAAGCACAGTATTCAAGGATCACAAGATGGTACAAATGAAAGCCAGGAGCCAGTATCGTCTGACAAAAACCATGAGGAGCAGCCAATGATGAGGAAATCTAGTACCGGCCTTGCCCAGCAGCAGGACCAAAACGTTCTTGGGATGCAAGACTTGTCACAAAATGGACCAGATATGGTGGGTTTAGCCAAACTGGAGGCTCATAGTGAATCAGAAGCCAAGAGTGTAGGCAACAGTAGCCTAAGGAGATTAGAGGAACAATTTCAAAGATATTCTCTAAAGAAGCAGGGATCCAAAGAAAGGAGGAGCAGCGCCCCAGAGAAGACTGCAGCAGAGTGGGGGAAGGTGGGCATCATTGAAAGGGTGGATGAGAAACAAAAAGAAACAAGCTCAGAAAATGCAGATGAACAGAAAATACTGGTAAGTCCTTAACTTTAAAATGCATGTGCTAAGAATTGTAGCTCAGGCTCGCTGCAACAGTAACTAGCCCCAAACATTGTTACACCTGAACAATGACTTATTTTGTCTTTACTTGAAAGGAGAACTAAACCCCTCATACCAAAAAAGCCCCCCTTAACTGTCTGCCATTGATATTATGTACCACATGCAAGCTTGCAGGATCCACAACATCTTAAGTTTATTAAAACACAGAGAGGCCATTGCCCATCTCAGCATAGAAAACACAAATCATGAAAATAACTCTTAACCACATACTTGCCATGTTCCCTCACTACTTCCAATAGAAGTAGAAGTATTGGGGTCACCCCTTTTCTCTTACTTATCGATTCTTATGGGGATTGCTCAGCCTCCTGGCTTAGTTGCTTTCTCCTTGTCCTGCTCAGGGAGACCCTCCTAAACTTTTCCACTAGGGAAAAATGAATGACTACACCTTAAACCTTACATATTCTTTCCATTGCTTGATCACGTTACACTCTGGAATAATGGAATAAAAGGTTCCGCGTTTTCAGCGGGCCTGAAGCCCAAATCAACCAGTCAGATGTGTGCTTTCAAACCGGTGACTAAATATTGTTTGGATGCAAGACATGGAGCAGACTGTGGATTTTATTATATAAACCTTGTTTGTAATAAAAAGCAAGAAGTTTTCCCAGGTGCTTTAACCTATAGCAACAATAAGATGTTTTTGTTAACAGGTGCCTGTATTGTTTATACAAATGGCCTATAGATGTCACTGTGCTCAAGACTTATACTGTGCATACTTTCTATACAGTTTGTGGTGTGAGAGTTGCTTACTGTTGTGTAATGGCTGCATGAGCCTGCTAATAAAGCACTGTTATACTCAACTCATCCTCGGCTACCAAAACATAAAAGTGCCCAGCAAATGCAACCTGCTGATTGGTTGTTGTGGTTTACTGCATTTGGGTTTTTTTTATTACACAACCCCAGAGGTGTCATACTATAACACAACAGCAGCAGGGGGAGGCTACCACGTTGGACATGTATACACTGGTTACAACTTGGTCGCACTGCAGGCAATTACCCAAGATTGGAGCTTGCGTTTTACATGCAGCGATTCCAACTAATGTGAAGGGGTGGGTATTGTTGGGTTAAGTATGCCCAGGTGCAGCAACCCAAAGTAACAATTTGAATTTCTTATTGGAATCTATACACTTGAGCAAAATTTGCACATTTTATTACTTTACCCCTGAAATTTGAAAACATGAAGGGGGTTATGTAATAAAAAGGCACTAAGTTTGCCGTAGTGCAATAACCCATAGCAGCCAATCAGCAGGTAGAATTTACTGGTCACATGTTTAAAAGCAAACATCGTATTGGTTGCTATGAGTTACTGCTACTGGGCAAATTTAGAGCCTTTTATTACACATGGGGTTATCTGTCTCTTCGCATATGGGACAGAAAGTTTTTTCTGGCTAAAATCCGCCCCGTGTTTGCAGTGACTGGTGGATAACAGTTACCACAATAACGTATGTGACATTTGTTGCTCCAGTGACTTACTAGCACTATTTGAAAGGTATTGGGCAAATACATGTCTATGTTATGTAGCAGTCATACTTGTTGACTGAACAGAAGGATGGAAAATATAAATTCTGTGAATGATAAATGAAAAGGATGTGAATTCTCAAACATATGCTTTAGGGCCCTGCACCAAACTGGATCATGTTGTCTCCTCCGTTATCTGGACACGGCAACTGCTCATTCCAAGATTTCCCCCCATACCTGCCTGCTCTCTTATCTCTTATCAGGGCAGTGCAAGGGCTCTTTACTAGGTTTCTCTATATCAGACCAATGCAAATAATAAACTGCTCAAGCCTAGCACATAACATCAGTATACAAGGCAGCACATAGACCAGTGATCCCCAACCAGTAGCTCGTGAGCATCATGTTGCTCGCCGACCCCTTGGATGTTGCTCCCAGTGGCCTCAAAGCAGGTGCTTATTTTTTAATTCCAGGCTTGGAGGCAAGTTTTGGTTGTTTAAAAATCAAACAGAGCCTCAATGTAGGTTGACAATCCACATAGGGGCTACCAAAGCCAATAGCAGCCCTTATTTGGCACCCCAAGAACATTTTTCATGCCAGTGTTGCCCCCCAACTCCTTGTACTTCTGAATGTTGCTCATGGGTTCCATAGGTTGGGGATCCCTGACATAGACTAATGAGATACTAGAATAAGAGCAAAAATAACATACTTCCCAACATTTTGCAAATAAAAACAGGGACCATGCCGTTTTTGTGGCCACACCCCCTAATTACCATGTTCATTTTACAAAATTTGGCAGGTTAAGAAAGTTTGAACATATTTCTGTGTTTTTTGTTTCAGTTAATACAGTTTTGTTAAAGAACTAAACCCTAAAAAGGAATATGGCTAAAAATGACATATTTTATATACTGAAAGTATTGCACCAGCCTAAAGTTTGAGTTTCTCAATAGCAACAATGATCCAGGTCTTCAAACTTGTCACAGGGGGTCACCATCTTGGAAAGTGTCTGTGACACTCACATGCTCAGTGGGCTCTGAGCAGCTGTTGAGAAGCTAAGCTTAGGGCTCGTCACAAATTATCAAGCAGACTATGAGGTTGGTCTGTAATATAAACTGATGCTACAGGACTGATTATTAAATTCTGATGCTGATTGCACTGGTTTCTGTGCTGCCATGTAGTAATTATCTCTATTAATTACTAATCAGCCTTATATTGTGACATTTCTAGACTACTTCTTTAGTTAGGCTTTAGTTCTCCTTTAATGAAGGTGCATTGCCCTTTAGGGCAGAGACACACACGAAGATTTGGGGAGATCTAGTAACCCAGCGACTAATCACCTCTTCTTCGGGTGGCTTATCTCCCCGAAAAACTTTCCCGCCTGCTAAAATCGCCGGCGAGATGGCACTCGGATCGCTTTGTGTTCCGAAGTCGCCTAACGAGGAAACGTCAGGTGACTTCAGAAAACAAAGCGATTTGAGTGCCATCCCCCCGGCGATTTAGATTCTAGATGGCGGGAAGGCTTTTCAAGGAGATTAGCCACCCGAAGTAGAGGTGATTAGTCGCCGGGTGATTAAATCTCCCCAAATCTTCGTGTGTGTCTCTGCCCTAAAGGGCAATTCACCTTCATTATAGGAGAACTGAAGCCTAACTAAAGAAGTAGGTTAGAAATGTTGTACATTATGTTTTGTGCTTCTGTACCAGCCCAAGGCAACCACAGCCCTTTAGCAGTAAAGATCTGTGTCTCCAAAGATGCCCCAGTAGCTCCTCATATTCTTTTCTGCTGATTCACTGCACATGCTCTGTGCTGCTGTAACTTCTTCGCCCGAAGAAGAGGCGGGCAACTAAATCTCCACGAATCTTCGCGTGTGTCTCTAGCCTTAAACTGTGAGTCTAACTTTTCCCAAGGGACTGCCTTATCTAAATTGTTACAATTACTTATTTGCTTATTTCAAAATTGTTACAAAAGTATCGTAGCTGCACCTGGTGGCTGTTCTGTTAGAAACATTGTATCTTTTTCTGGCTGTTCGGTGCAGAGAAAGTCAGGACTTTTCAATGCAAAGGAGGGACTGCAGGTTGAGCTGTCAAAAGCGGGACAGTCCCGCTCAAAACGGGCCAGTTGGGAGGTATGAGATAAGGTCCAAATGGTTCCTGGGTAACTTCTTAGTACGCTACCCCCTGTGGAATCTAGTCCAGCTGTTGAATTGTAACACTGGAAAGTATTTTTCTGAGATTTGCAAAACAAGTTTGATTTCCAGGACCATAAAAAGGCACAAGGCAAAAGGTTGAGTGCTTTTAAACAGGTCATGGAACGCTGAGGTGACTTATAATAATCCTATTTTGTAACAGGGGGTAGTTTATTTATTATAATATAATAAAAATGGAGTCATGTGACAGAAATGACATCATTGAGAACAAGCATCGTTTATAAGGATATATTGGCTCTTGTCTATATAATATCTATATATTTATTAGGGATGCACCGAATCCAGGATTCGGTACGGAATTTGGACAGGATTCAGCCTTTTTCAGCAGGATTCAGATTCTAGCCGAATCCTTCTGGCAGCCGAAACTGAATCCAAATCCTAGTTTGCATATGCAAATTAGGGACAGGGAGTGAAATCGCTTGACTTTTTGTCACAAAACAAGGAAGTAAAACATATTTTCTCCTTCCCACCCCTAATTTGCATATGCAATTTAGGATTCGATTGGTATCTTTCGCAAATGATTCGGGGGTTCAGGCGAATCCAAAATAGTGGATTCGGTGTATCCCCAGCACCTCCAGCTGACTGGCCCCCAAGCATATGCAGTGAATTATTGTTTTAAGGTGTTTTTACTTTTGTATTGAGTCGCTTTAATTTATCAAGTTTTAATTGTGAGCTTCTCAACCCAAAGTTTCCTGCTGCAAATTGCCTACTGTGTGGGAATGTCAGTCAGAATGACAGTTGCTTGCACCAGGGAAAACGGTCAGGTTGGGAAAGCTCACTATTACATAGAAATACACAAAAAGAATGAAAGAGAAAGTCTGTTTAGAGTTTGTGTGCAGGCTATTCAATAGGACAGTTACCCTTTAACCGTGCATCTGTTTATGTGGGTGGAATGAAGCCATTAAATAGTAAAAAAACACGTTTAAAGTGAAGTTGTGGTTCGATTATTCTATATTTTATGACTGCACCCTGGCACTTAGACTTTATAGTGAGTGCCGGCTAATGTTATATATATATATATATATATATATATATATATATATATATATATATATATATATATATATATATATATATATATATATATATATATATATATTGTCCGAGAGAGAAGCATTCACTCACAGGTCTTATGTAGAAAATAAATAAATAAATATATATATATATTTCAGTTAGGAATAATTCATCCCCAGACCAGCACTTTGTGAAATTGTAAATAGACATATTAGTGTGTATTTTTATATATATATAAAATGCAGGTTCTACTCTCATGCTCCTATCCGTGCCGTATCAAAGAAACCATAACAAAGTATGTTAAGAGAGAAGAGATCTAAGGAGTAGAAGCCCAGGTGTCCTCTAGTCACTGAATAAGAACAAAAGCAACCAAAGAAGCGAGAGAGACCCGGCTTTCCTTTTGCTCACTATTGTATGAGATAAACAGATCTGTTTCTCGTGGAAATTGGATGAGAACATCCTGTTCGTTTCTAATTCTCACAAGAGAACTCAATGGGTCACAGGATTGATTGAGAATTCAGGCTCTGGATCTGCCTCTGCTGCAGGGGTCAGAAATGAAATGAACAGGCTGTTTGTGACAAGGACATACCCAGAGCATAAAGTAATGTACATTATATCAATCTATTCATGAAACGTAAGCTTACTGGAAGGGAGCCCAGTCACTACGTGCGTCTGCATTTCATCTCTAGTTCTTAATGGCTTTTAATGGCTCCACGAACAAACACTCAGAGGAGACCCAAAGAACACAATCTGCCATATCCACCGCCTGTGACCTTTCAAGCTCTGCGTAGGCACATTTCTCTTAATGTTATTCACTATAATGCACTTTTATGGTTAAATAAACAAGCTGATTTGGCACCTGGGCAACAAATAAAACAACGTTTACAAAAGGTATTTCAACTAAATGGGGTGTTTTCGGTTTACGCCTTCTTGGTATAAACTCATTTTATTGTGCTGTGATTTGGTGGACAAAAATATCATTTTAAAGAGAGCGATGATGTAACTAAGTCATGGTCATAGCAGAACTCTTAAAGAATGCACCTTTGCTTGGAACTCTCTTATTTCCAGTCAATCGCTCTGGTACAGGCTCTCATGAATTATTCAAGTCTCTATGATTGATTTATTGCAAACAATTCTCTTACCCAGAATGTGTCACATGTATCATATAAATTGCATAGACGATGCTTGATATTCATACCGTAAAGGAACAGTAACACCAAAAAATGTAAGTGTATCAAAATAATTAAAATATAATGTTGAGTTGCCCTGCACTTATTAAACTGTTTTTTGCTTCAGAAAGACTACGATTGTTTATATAATATAATAAGCCGCTGTGTAGCCAAGGGGGCAAGGGGGCAGCCATTCAAGCTGGAAATAAGAAGAAAAGGCACAGGTTAAATAGCAGATAACAGATAAAACACCATTGTATTGACATGGCTTATCTGTTATGTGCTAGGTAACCTGTGTTTTGTCTCCTTATTTCCAGATTGAATGGCTGCCCCCTTGGCTACACAGCAGCTAGTTTATTAGTGATGCGAGGGTCGGGCTTTTCCCTTTTTTCCTTTTATAGACCCGCACCGCCCCGCCTCACAAAAGGGGCAGGGCAAGAGGCCTGCATCTATAAAAGTTCAAGCCAGCATTTGGAAGGTGAGCAGCCAGATGAGCTCAACTCGCATCTAGAAAGGGGGGTGCAAGGTCGGCCCAAACTCGTGGGTCCCAGGGGTATTAGGCTGGCCCGCACATCACTACTGTTTACATAAACCACAGTAGTCTTTCTGAAGTATATTATATATTATTACTTAAAAACAAACCTGTCCCTTTAAACTATTCTTTCAAAATGTCACGTTCTATTTTCGACAATTGTGTCTGGGACAATTGAGAATTTGGACCCAGATCACTAAAGTGGATTTGATTTGGTTGAGCACATGCAGGGGCATTACTACAAAAGAAGCAGACCCAGCGGCTGCAGGGGGGCCCAGGTGGTATAGGCCCTAATTGTGAAACTAGAGCTCAGCTCACTAGAACTCCCCCACTTCCTATTTATTTATCAAATGGCAGCCACCTCTAAAATCCCACAGGAATGAATAGGAAGTAGGGGAGTTTTCTTTGCATGAGTTTCAAAATGTAAACTCATTCAAATCCTAATACACTGAATCAAAATCCTTATGTTATGTGCTGGGTGATCATCTATTATGGATTTAACCTACATACACACAGGGGGGGATGTTATTTAGTTACCAACTTTTGGAGTTTTCTCTGAACAGTTTGGATTTTGGAGGTTTCTTTGGTAGGTTTCCAGTGGATCATAAAACCAGTCCCACCCAATATGCCCTATTTTGTCCACCCAATTCCCAGCCCACTATGATGAAACTCCACCCCTTATTCCCACGACTCCTCATAATTTAACTGTTCGGGAAGATTTAGTCACCCGGAGACAAATCTCCTCTTCTTCGGGGTGACTAATCTCCCCAAACTGTCTCCCCGCCTTCCCGCTGGCTAGAATGAAAATCAACAGCGGGATGGCACTCGGAGCACTTTGTTTTCCAAAGTCGCCCGAAGTTGCCTCATGAGGAAACTTCAGACGACTTCGGAAAACGAAACGTTCCTAGTGCCATACCGCTGGCAATTTAGATTCTAGCCGGCGGGAAGACTTTTCTGGGAGATTAGTCGCCCGAAGAAGAGGCAATTTGTCGCCAGACGACTAAATCTCCCCGAATCTCAGCATATGCCCTTACCATTAATTTAATTGTCTTTTATTGAAGGGCAGCTTTATTCTCTATTAAAAACAACCATGCAGAAAATGGCCGAATGATAGAATAGCCCTATTCTGAATCCCCTCATCTTGAATAGCGCGTTGCTTTATAGATGAAACTGAAGCTCTGTGCTTGAATAAATAAAATCTCATATGTTGTTTGTCCCTAGATGGCCAAGGACTGTGCACCTCAGGGACAATGACACTTAAGGTAAGAAATACTCATATATTGGACTTCATATTCTTAGTTATGTGTCACTCAGCAAATGAATATTGTTGTGTAGTGATAAGGTAAATAAATACAGGTACAGGAATCCTATATTCGGAAACCCGGTATCCAGAAAGCTCCCAATTATGGAAAGGCTGTCTCTCATGGATTCCAATTTAAAAAAAAATTATTTTTCTCTATTATAAAAAAAAAACACAGTTTGTACTTGATAATTAATCCTTATTGGAAGCAAAAACCAGCGTATTGGGTTTGTTTAATGTTTACATGATTTTCTAGTAGACTTAGGGTATAAAAATACAAATTACAGAAACATCCATTATCCAGAAACACCCAAATCCCGAGCATTCTGGAAAACAGGTCCCATACCTATATCAGAACCGATAAATGCAAACGGGGCTAAAAACTGCATATTGCATCTAAGGGTAGAACTACATGGATAATTTCCATGTGTTTTTGGCGGATGCGACGTGCTGCGGCAAAATGCAGGCGATAAGTCGGATGCAACGGAAAACAAGGTAAGCAACAGCAACGTCGGATGGTGTCGCAGGATTCATCTGATGTGACAGACTGTTGGATGCAGACGCTGCATGTTGCGTCTGCATTCGACAGTCGTGTTGGATGAACACTGCGACACCATCCGACATTTGTATTTCTTACTTTGTCTTCCGTCGCATCCGACATGACACCGGCGCAGCGTCAGACTTGCTGAGCCAGACCCCTGCTCCAGATCTCCTGGGCCTGAAAAGGAAAACAATTTGCAGAGCCGCACAGCGCTGTGTGGCACCGTGCGTACATGAGCGTCATATGGCTTCTTGTGCGGCGGCTTGGCGAGTAAGAAGGCCAGACGGTCTGGAGGGGGCCCTTCGATGCGGTCCCGGTGGGCCCTGGGCCCCCCAGTCCGACCCTGTACCGGCGTTTTGGTGCAGCGCGTTGCATCCACCAAAACCACTTGGAAAACGTCCATGTAGTTCTACCCTAATAACTATCTTCCTTTTGTGGCAAACTGTGTTCTGAAATATAAGAAAAGCAAAAGCCTTACTTTCTGGCATAAACTGAATAACAGTTATGGGTAATTGTACCTCATACAGTCCCAGTAGAGAGTCAATTACCCAATTTACCGCCTCACAATCTATTAATGTGTCAAATAGAAAATAGCAGAAATTGCACTGGTTGCTATAGGTAACTGCACATATGTTTAGTACTTCGTCATTTACTAACATCACGCACTGCTTCGTGCTGCACAATTTTTCCCAACATATTTGCATGCTTCAATGCAACTGGATTCTCTAACTGATTATTTGCATCATTTATAAATAGTTATTTGCATGTATATTGTATTGCCTATAGGGATTTTGTCCAGTCATCATCAATTAACACCTGCCCCTTGTTAAAGAAATTTGGTGATTTTTTTTAAAGGGGAACTCTGGCTTCCAAACCAAAATTTGATAAAGAGGCCCACTTAGCACAGAAACCCCTAATATACTCATCACAGTTACCTGTTTCTTCAAAAAGCAGGAATAAATGGCATTTTCTATGCTGAAATCCAACTGTTTAACAATTCTTCTCTTTCTTGCATCATTTGAAATCCTGGCAGGGAAGGAGGGACTAAACACTGATGTTACAAATTGTAACAACTTCTCCACAGTTTACAGACAGCATGCAGGAACTACATAACCCACAATGCATTGCACTGTGATATTCCATTCCTTATTGAAATCACATGTGCAGGGAATTGTGGGGTTTGCAGGATGCAGGCTGAGAACAGCTGGTTGTTGATACAAAGTAACAGTAACAGTAGTCAGACAGCTCAGCAAAGTAGTCAGACAGATCAGCAGGGGGCTAGGCTTAGGGAATTGTTCCAAACCATTAAAAATCATGAAAAGTCTGCATATTTTTTAATTGATTTATATTACAAAGTTGCTTGAAATTATGTTTACTTTTAAAAAAACCTGGAGTTCCCCTTTAAGTGGATCACATATTACATGTGTGTGGGGGGGAGTACATAAAGTATGTTTATCTGAATGAAAAAGTCATTATTAGAGTGTTAAAGCAATAGGTGCAAAATATGCTTCTCTCTTAAAGGGTTGTTCACCTTTAAATTAACTTTTAGCATGATGTAGAGGCTGATATTCTGAGACAATTTGCAGTTGGTTTTCATTTTTTTATTTGTGGTTTCTTTTGTGGAGCTATTTAACTTTTTATTCAGCAGCTCTCTCCAGATTGCAATTTCAACAATCTGGTTGCTAGAGTCCACCTTACCATAGCAACCATGCATTGATATGAATAATAGACTGGAATATGAATAGCAGAGGGCCTACGTAAATAAATGTGTAGCCTTACAGAGCATTTGTTTTAAGATGGGCTCCGTGACCCCCATTTAAAACATCAAAAAGAAGACAAATAATTCAGAAATTATTTTTAAAAAAACTACGGCCTGGTGAAAAGTTGCTTAGAATTAGCTGTTCTATAACATACTAAAAGTTAATGTAAAGGTGAACCACCCCTTTAAAGTGGAGAGCAAAAAAAAAACCCACTGAAAATAAAGGTAGCAAGATAGAGCAGAGGACTCTTCACATTTTCATGAGTTTAGAATACCAGAAATGCCTGTTTTTAACTTTTACCTATCTGGTTAAAACCCCGTTGGGCCCTGGCGCTTTTTGGGCCCCGCCGACCCAGACTTGCACTCGCATACGGCCAGCGTTGCCCCCTGATTACACCTCCGGCCCTAACTGCAGTCGCAACTGCCACACAGGTACAAGCAGGTTTGTGGTTGGTGCCCTCCCGGCACTCCCCAGGCCCCCTGCCTGGCTCCACGAATGAGCCGTGCACGCTCAGAAGCCGTGATGCATATGCATGCGCAGAAGAAGCACTGCATCGTTAATGGTCTTTTCTAAGAGAGCAGGTCTGGGCCAGGTAAGGGGCTAGAAGTGAGGGTGCAGGGGCCCTGTGGTGGAAGCCTCAGGTCTCCAGTCCGACACTGTTCCCTGAAGATGGCTGCGCTTCTTACCGTACCTGCACCTGCTGCATTTCTCACCCTAGGCTTATACTCGAGTCAATAAGTTTTCCCAGTTTTTGTAGGTAAAATTAGGTACCTTGGCTTATACTCGGGTCGGCTTATAATACGATTTGTAGCAAACATGCTATTCCACAGTCGACTCCCTCTCACCGATTTCTATATACAGACATACTCTGCTGTGACAAACACATATGCTGCAACACTGTGCTAAATATATAGTGAATAAAGTACCCCCTCTTGTAAAATATAAGGATATTATAAGTTACCGAGGAGTTTCATGACCATATAAAAACACGAGGCCGAAGGCCGAGTGTTTTTATACAGGTCATGGAACTCCGAGGTAACTTCTAATATCCTCATATTTTACAACTGGGGGTACTTTATTTATTATAATACACAAATTTCAGTGAGTCATGTGACAGAAATGACATCAGAACTCACCGTTTATAACTGATGACATCAGTACTCACCGTTTATAAGGATATCATTTACAAGATATTCATGGCTTTTGTGTATTATATATATATAATACACAAAAGCCATGAATATCTTGTAAATGATATCCTTATAAACGGTGAGTAGTGATGTCATCAGTTATAAACAGTGAGTAGTGATGTCATTTTTGTCACATGACTCACTAAACCGTGTGTATTATAATAAATAAAGTACCCCCTGTTGCAAAATATGAGGATATTAGAAGTTACCTCGGAGTTCCATGACCTGTATAAAAAATATGGTCATGAAACTCCTCGATAACTTATAATATCCTTATATCTTACAAGAGGGGGTATTTTATTCACTATATAAACATAGAGGAATCAACTTGTCTCTGTATTAGCTCACAGTCTCTCCATGGAATATAGCAGCACTATATTATATAGGTACAGCCGCACTCAGAGGACCATAGCACTGGTGAAACAGTTTGCTGTATATAATGATGACAGACTGGTCCTCTTCATATGCTGCAGGCATGGGAAATTGATCTGAATTGTGCGGAATTTATGAACGGCTCAAGCTTGCTCCTGATGGCGTCACCTTAATGTCCAATGGTGCCAAAAAATAATAAAAGTTCTGCTGCTGAGGGTGTGTCGCTCCACGTTTCTGGAGCTCATCAGGGTTAATATATGCACCATCTGTTTCTAGATAGTTCCGCTTTAATGCCTAAATATCTGTGTCTTATCTCTATCAGTTGGACCTTAGCTATTTTTCACCCCTAAGCTCCGCTACCTGACAGCAGCCCAGTAGCTCATTTTCCTTTTCATGTCCTTGAGCCTCACAAGTGACCCCTCTCTTCTTCTTCTTCTTCTAAATTTCCTTTTTACTTTTCAATCCTTATAATAGATTGTATTATTTATTCCTTCGAATATCAGAGAGTGAAATGAAGAGCACCACCTTTCGTTTTCTATCTAACCAATGTTTATTGTATTACTGATACTTCTCAATAGATATTGTTTTATTAATATTTGTGCTTTCCCTCTTGTCACACATAGCAGGCCATGCCTTGTAGCGTCTCAGAGAGGAGAACCTTCCTACAACCGCTGGAACATCAGCTGCAAGAACTGACACAACAAAGTGTGGTGTTCCTATATGCAATGCAGGTGTGATGATATTGCACAGAGAGAATATGAATGGGCAGCTGTTTATGTATGGATCTGTCACATAACCTGCATCCCTGGAACATTACTGAACTTATAACTTGTCCATCCTTGTTGAACATAACGTTATATCATGAATTGTGTGCCGTGCATGAAGAAAATTCTACTGTTGTCCCACTGAATATCCCAGCATGGTTGTCTGTTGTCAAAAACGGCAATTCCTGAGTTTTCGTTTTTTTTTTAATTTTAGTCTTTTGTTGTAGAGTTTTAACGTGATATAACTGCCATTGGGAGAATGTCCCAAATCATATTGATGATTCCTGTTTTATATAATTTAACGATAAAGAGACGAGCCACATCCTCTACCAAAGGGCTCTTTTACACGGGCGGTTTTTCCTGCTTTGTGCTTTCTTCCATTCAGCCGCAGGGGAGCGCAGGAGTAGACACACTCAATCATTGTGAAGGGGGCTGTACTCACACAGACACATGAATGCACCGAACGCAGGTAAAATGCAACATTCTGCGTCCCACCTGCGTTTGGCGCTTACATGCGTCTTTGATTGAGTGCGTCTACTCCTGCGATCCACTGCGGCTGAACGGAAGAAAGCAAGCGCAGGAAAAATCGCCCGTGTGTAAGAGCCCCGAAAGACACAGCTACCCCTGTCATCCACGTTCAATCATTCCTGGGCTTTAATAAATGAAAGAAATACAAAGAAATGTCACTCGGAGTGCTTCATTTTCCAAAGTCACCCGAAGTTTCATTGTGAGGCAACTTTTGGAAAACGAAGTGCTAGAGTGCCATCCTGGCTGCGATTTAGTCGGCAGGAAGGCAGTCCAGAAAGATTAGTCTCCCCAAGAAGACACCAGAAGGGTGATTTATTAATACAGCCGATCACACTAAAATATTTACAGTATTTACAACATTCATTAAAGGTACAGTTATGGAATCAGTTATCCGAAAACCCATTATCCAGAAAGCTCCAGGGGCGTAACTACCAGGGGAGCAGGGGGTGCAAATGGGCCAGGACAGACGAGGGTGGGGACGGGCCCGTCTGCACGGGCCGCACCAGGGCCCGCCCCCAACAAGTTACGTTACTGGAATGCTCTGAATTACGGGAAGGCCGTCTCCCATAGACTCCCATTTTAATGAAATAATTAAAATTTATAAAAATGATTTCCTTTTTCTCTGTAATAATAAAACAGTACCTTGTACTCAATCCAGACTAAGGGGGTTATTTATCGAGGTCCGGACTTATCTCAATATTGCTACAAACTCCGATCTAAGCCGCTTTGGTTTTTAACGCTTATTTAATATTTTTCCGAAAATTTGATTTGCGGTAAAAACTCTGATTTTCACAATCTTTGCCAAGGTTTCACCCGATTTTCACCCGAAACCTCAGAAAACTTCGGGGTTTGTCACGAGACCCAGACCACATCAATAAAATCATTGGGACTGTTTGGGACATTGGGAGTTTTCCAGCCTTGGGGTTTAATAATTTCCAGAAATTTTTTAAAAGCCAGATTTTATTTGAAAAAAATCACACATTTTTCATGATTTTTGCATTCGGGGCTTAGTAAATAACCCCCTAAGATATAATTAATCCTTATTGGAAGCAAAACCAGCCTATTGGGTTTATTTAAAGCTTAAATTATTTAAGGTATGAAGATTCAAATTACAGAAAGTTTCATTATCCGGAAAACACCAGTTCCCAAGCATTCTGGATAACAGAACTTTTTCTTTGAAAGAAAAAGGCCCCCTATGCTATGTTTTGACCCCTGAATTTGCCCCATTTGTGGGTCACCAGCAACAACCCCCCCCCCAGACAAAGTTGCAGGCGACTACAGAGGATGCAGACGCCCACCAGACACCATGGACCCACCCCCTGCAGCCACAGGGTCTGCTGCTTTGGTAGTTATGCAACTGCATACTTATTGTTACACCACTAGTTACTATAGTTATGATTAGTGCACCTATTGACACTGGGAGCTGCCACCACCCTAAATGTATTGGTAATTCCAGGGTTCCCATTGAGGGTGTGTTAACAGGTACAGCAGACTTTCTTTTAAAAAATCACACGCTTATGCTGTTTTAACGTTGCATGCTGCAACTGACGCAATCCCCACTCTGAAAATGTGCAACATCAACCTGATTTGTTAACACACACACACACACACAACTGCATTTGTATTGATGCATCAGGTGCAACTGTGGCGGGAGCACCTTCTTATATGGCTGCAATTCTGGGGAAAATGTTGCATTTAGAGAAAAAAACTACATATTGGACATTGTGTTTTGAAAATGCATTTTGCACTGCGCTTGTTTATGACCTTAAGAATAGGGATGTAGCGAACTGCCGTTTATGTGTTCGCGAACGCCGTTCGCGAACACCGGCAAAAATGCGAACAGTTCGCGAACAGTTCGCGAACTTCGAACACCCGCAAAATCGTTCGATTCGAACGATCGAAGGATTTTAATCGTTCGATCGAACGATTTTCATTCGAATGGAACGATCTAAGCCATTCTATCGAATGATTTCGAATGGCTTCGATCGTTCGATTCGAACGAAAATCCTTTGATTTTAGCGGTCGAAGGAATCGAATGGTCGAATGGTGGAACGATTTTTGTTCGAATCGAACGCGAACTTATATTGGCGAACGTCGCGCGACGTTCGCGAACATTCGGCGGACGCGAACAGTCGACTACATACGCCGGCGAACAGTTCGCTACATCCCTACTTAAGAAGTTAAATAGAAAAGTTCAGCCCTATCCTAGAACTCTGCATTAAAACCTGCAAGTATTGCTTGTATCTCATTGGAAAAAAGTTCTACTAGAATGTGGGGAACATGAACTGAATTCCTAGGCCATTCCAGTGTTTAGAATCCATTGTACACCGGGTACTAATGCTCTGGAATCTTACTTAAAGGGGTTGATCACTTTTAAATTAACTTTTAGTGTGATGTAGAGAGGGATATTCTGAGACAATTTGTAATTGGTTTTCATTTTTTATTATTTGTGGCTATTTAGCTTTTTATTCAGCAGCTCTCCAGTTTGACATTTCAGCAATCTGGTTGCTAGGCTTCAAATTACCCTAGCAACCACGCATGCATTCATTTGAATAAGAGACAGGAATCTGAATAGAAAAGGCCTGAATAAAAAGAGGAGCAATAAAAAGTAGCAATAGCAAAACATGTATAGCTTACAGAGCATTTGTTTAGAGGGGTCAGTGAAAAAATGAAAAGTCGCCGGCGCTAATCACACAATAGAGTGCATGGAGCAAAGCACAAAAGAGTAGTGAATGGCAAAACCCTGTTTTGCTTTCGCGAAAGCAAAAAAAAAAGCATTGAAGTCAATGGACGTCAAAATCATTTAACGCATGACAATTTTGACGCGAGTGACTGTTTTGTCCAAATGCATTAAAGTCAATGGGCATCCGAATAATTTAGACGCACAACAATTTTTCCGCTGCAAATTTTCACAGCAGTTTCGTGAAAACATTTGCAGGCGGTGAAGTGCGGAAATTCTCCACAAATCCATGCCTGGCAAATAAATTCGCCCATCACTACACTGCAATAGTGACTGAACCCTGCAGTGTTTCACCGTTCTGGTAAAGAACATTTGCTTTGATTACAGTGAGTCTGTACTCACAAGAGCAGACTGAAAGAAATAAAAAGAGTTAATGTCTGCACCCTTTGTTACAAAGCCACAAGGCAGACTGGGGACAGTTGGGTTGGTGCTGGCTTGAAGCTCATGAATCTCAAAGGGGGTCATTTATCATCACTGGGCAAATTTGCCCATGGCCAGTAACCCATGGCAACCTATCAAATTGCTGCTTTCATTGTTCTACTTGCAGCTGGATTTAAAAAGCTTATCACTGATTGGTTGCTATAGGTAATGTTGATAAATGAGCCCCAAAGTGTTCCAGTCTATCTTGTAATATTACTGCTATTCTGTTCTACTGGGCAGCACAGGTGGCACTTAGCACTGAGATCTGTTTTATTGTCCTCCCGAAAAAGCAGCTGTAGAATTGCACTTAGAGGATAAATTCTCCTGTGCGGTGGAACGAGGGGGTGACGCTCAATCAAACACAGAGAGAAATGTATCAGCTTACAGTCCTGACTAGTGCCACAGTCTGTGCAAGGGGAAATAACCAGTGATTGTAGGAGATTTGCTCTTGCTAATGACACGATACGAAGCGAATGACTGAGATATGATTTCTAGTTTTTCTTTTGTACGGTTAGTTAGAGGTAAAGCGTAAGAAAACCTATAAATGAGACAAATACAATGATCCAATGTACAGTATTCTTGCCTCTCACTGCCTACCCATACAGAATATAACTGATGAACATGGTGAATTTCACAGCATCAATGTGAATGAGAAATATAGGTTCAGGCTTTTTGCTTATCTATATAGGGAAGTGATGGATAAAGAATGGCAAAATATATCATCATTTTGTTTCTACATAAACAACTCCCCTGTAACCAAGAGAGATTATTTTTAGAAAGCTCATGAGCTCCAGATAAACAAACCCCTTCCCTTGCCCCAGCATCAGCCTGTATAAAGGTGGCCATAGATGTGCAGATTTACCTGCAATATCGGACCAACGAACGGACGTCCCCATCTGTCACTAACCTTCCGTTTAAATAAAGTAGTAAAAGAACAGATCAGTTTTGTCCGACAGCAATCGTACGAAAGTTTATGTCCGACAAAAGCTGGTGACAGTCTCCCACTGAAAATCTTCAGATCGGCAAAACATGCAGAGAAATTAACGGCAGCAGACAAAAATTTTCCAACCTGTCCAATCGACTGAACGACCGATCGGCATGGCACGTAAAATGTCAGGACGCTCCACACACGGTCCGAAAATCGTACAAATTGAAGATTTGTACGATTATATCTGTACATCTATGGGCAGCTTAAGGCTTTCAGATACGTAGGAGCGATTTATTTAACTATGTTCTCCTCCTCCCACAGTTGGTCGCTGGGGTGGGGTCATTGCCAGGCTCAAAAAGATGTTTTATAGGTGAAATAATGGCTATAAAACAGGTAAGTGGAAGAGAACAGTCCACTCTGTTGGGATCAGTTAATGCTTTTGGCAGTTCAAGTGTTTAGAATAATTTCTTTTATGATTATTGTAGTATGCCACATAGAGAGATTGCAGTTAGAGGGGGTTAACCTTGGCCCTTGTTCCTAATAAACAGAAGAAATATGATGTGTTATCATCAGGAGGCCGAGTTGAGCAGGAAGGCAAATTTCTCGGAGATGTTCCACCCGCTGCCATGTGCATAGCTGGAAATAAAAGGCAGTCGTTATGGAATCCGCTATTGTTCTTATCAGACAGCGAGCCACTGGGCTTTTGGATAAGTGCTAAAATACACACTGCTAGATTGACTGTGAGGGACATGCCTTGTGGCTAAAACAGTTCAGGATTGTTTTGAGTAGCTGGTGGCTTTTCAGAGATGGAATGAACAATATACACAGTGACTGGAAGCTTGGCCTTTGCTAGATAGAGAGAACAACAAAGAGTCGATTTACGCTGCCGCCATGAATGAAGAAAGGTTTCGATGTAGATTCCAGATAAAGTTGTTGTACCATGTTAGCCAGTCACTGGAATAATTCATACCAGCTTTTTGTTATTTTTTTTTCCACTGTAGAAAAAGGCTGGACTCAGAACTGAGCTAAAAAAGAACAACAAATTAAGGGACAGTTTAGATATGTAATTTCATGTGGGAAATGGGGACTAATGTTACGTAGGGATGTAGCGAACGTCGGAAAAAAAGTTCGCGAACATATTCGCGAACTTGCGCAAAAATGCGAGCGGTTCGCGAACGGTTCGCGAACCCCATAGACTTCAATGGGAAGGCGAACTTTAACATCTAGAAAAGACATTTCTGGCCAGAAAAATGATTTTAAAGTTGTTTAAAGGGTGCAACGACCTGGACAGTGGCATGCCAGAGGGGGATCAAGGGCAAAAATGTATCTGAAAAATCTGCCTGTGTGTGCTTGGAAGAGATAGTGTAGGGGGAGAGCTGTTAGTGATTTCAGGGACAGATGATAGTAAGTTTGCTGGCTAGTAATCTGCTTGATACTGCTCTGTATTGGAGGGACAGAAGTCTGCAGGGATTTGAGGGACATTTTAGCTTAGGTAGCTTTGCTGGCTAGTAATCTACTGTTCTCTTTAAACAACTGCCATACGTTGACCTTGTAGGCATTGTTTGGTGTTTTTTCTGGAGACGGTAATATTATGGATATTTAGACAGAATGTGAACAAGGTCACACAGCTCGATGGCGGGTTGAAGAAAACAGTGTGCAAATAATGCCTACAAGGCCAACGTATACACTACTACAGCGGTGGATACGGATTACGTAAAATATATTATGGCTGCTTGAAAAAAGTGACTCCGGTGTTTTTTCTGGAGACGGTAATATTATGGATATTTAGACAGAATGGGAACAAGGTCACACAGCTCGATGGCGGGTTGAAGAAAACAGTGTGCAAATAATGCCTACAAGGCCAACGTATACACTACTACAGCGGTGGATACGGATTACGTAAAATATATTATGGCTGCTTGAAAAAAGTGACTCCGGTGTTTTTTCTGGAGACGGTAATATTATGGATATTTAGACAGAATGTGAACAAGGTCACACAGCTCGATGGCGGGTTGAAGAAAACAGTGTGCAAATAATGCCTACAAGGCCAACGTATACACTACTACAGCGGTGGATACGGATTACGTAAAATATATTATGGCTGCTTGAAAAAAGTGACTCCGGTGTTTTTTCTGGAGACGGTAATATTATGGATATTTAGACAGAATGGGAACAAGGTCACACAGCTCGATGGCGGGTTGAAGAAAACAGTGTGCAAATAATGCCTACAAGGCCAACGTATACACTACTACAGCGGTGGATACGGATTACGTAAAATATATTATGGCTGCTTGAAAAAAGTGACTCCGGTGTTTTTTCTGGAGACGGTAATATTATGGATATTTAGACAGAATGGGAACAAGGTCACACAGCTCGATGGCGGGTTGAAGAAAACAGTGTGCAAATAATGCCTACAGGGCAAATAATGCCTAAAAGGTCAACTTATACACTACTACAGCGGTAGTAAAATAAAAAAAAGTAAAATAAAAAAAAAATGAATATTAAAAAAAAAAATTAAAGTTGGTGCTGCTGAACTACTAGGAGCAGCAGATTAGCACACCAGTCCCACTCCCCAACACTGCTAGACTAATAGCACTGGGCTCTTATAGTAGTAGTAGTAGTAGTAGTAGTAAAACAACAAAAAAATAAATAAAAGCAGTCCTTACAAGGACTACTGTTATTGCAGCAGTCAGCAGATGAGATCAGAAGCAGGACAGCTGCCCACTGCAGCTACATACAGAGCACTGCAGTAGAAGGTAGATTACTAGCCAGCAAAGCTACCTAAGCTAAAATGTCCCTCAAACCCCTGCAGACTTCTGTCCCTCCAATAACAGAGCAGTATCAAAACGATTACTAGCCAGCAAACTTTCAACTGTCCCTGAAATCACTAACAGGCAGCAGCTCTCTCCCTACACTATCTCTTCAGCACACACAGGCAGAGTGAAAAAACGCTGCAGGGCTTCGGTTTTTATAGGGAAGGGGAGTGGTCCAGGGGAGAGCTTCCTGATTGGCTGCCATGTACCTGCTGGTCTGGGGTGAGAGGGCAAAAAAAAGCGCCAACAATGGCGAACCCAAAATGGCGAACGTCGCGCGACGTTCGCGAACTTCCGGCGAGCGCGAACACCCGATGTTCGCGCGAACAAGTTCGCCGGCGAACAGTTCGCGACATCTCTAATGTTACGGGGCAGAATTTTGTTATAATGAATATTTCTAGGTGAACTTTTCTCAGAACAGGGGCTGCTGCTCCGTCTCTTCCATCTGCTTTTTGTCACTTCTGATTATGCAATATGGCGGTTTAATGTGCCTTCTGGCTGTAATCAGTGAGCTGGAAAGTCTCAGCAGGTATTTCTCTCTGAAGCTTGAAATACTGGTATAGAATAATAAACAAATATATAAACTAGAAGATATTGAAACTATAATACATATAAACTGCAGAAAGCAAGATTACTATATATAGTATAGTATATAGTAGGGATGCACCGAATCCAGGATTCGGTTCGGGATTCGGTTAGGATTCGGCCTTTTTAAGCAGGATTCGGGTTCGGCCGAATCCTTCTGCCTGGCCGAACCGAATCCTAATTTGCATATGTAAATTAGGGGCGGGGAGGGAAATCACGTGGCTTTTTGTCACAAAACAAGGAAATAAAAAATGTTTTCCTCTTCCCACCCCTAATTTGCATATGAAGTATGACGTAAATATTGATGTTTCTGCACCCAGGCATACAAATTGTTTTTGTCGAGAGATGGATTGTTATATATATATATATATATATATATATATATATATATATATATATACAATTTTTCATAGACATTTTGCCTTATCACATCCTTAGCTCTAACGCCTTGATAAAAAGATACATCATGAACTTTCACACATGAACTATAACTAGAAGCGGAGGGAATGCAGCAGATTTGATCTGACATAAGAACTGTGCATAATATGCAATCGGTTTTTTTACTTTTGTCTTCCCCATTTTTTGCTTTTTCACTTTATTTTTTTTTATATATTTTTCACATATTTTTTCTATTAATGCATTTGTCATTGACTGGTATTTATGGGGGGTAGCACTTTAGTGTTTATTTAAACCAAATAGCATTTACACAATTAAGGGTAAAGGAAGCCCTTTTTGAGATCGGCGTGATACATAATGTACTGTATAGTTATAGTTTACTTTGAAGTTATACGTGGGGAATTTTAATTTATTTATTTAGATTTATGGATTAACAGTTTGATTCCTTTTAGGACACATAGTGACTTGGATACACATAAGAACATATAACATTTTTATTATGTATTATTTATATTTATGACACATTCTAGTGGGTTTCACAATAGTAGGTGGACGTAGAGACTAGGGTTATCACCTGTGCATAGTTTAAAAGTTCTGAGGTATATAGAGGTGTGTGCTTCTATGTAGTGTGAGCTAACGAACATGTGAGTTCATTAAACTAGTGTTATATAGAGTCAGTGAGAGGGACATTTACTTAATTGATTATGATATATGAAAAATATACTTAGTTTTATGGAGTTAAGGTATAATGTGGGCCAGTGATAGAACGAGCTGTCCATGTCTTATTAGATCCTCATGTATTATACACAGTAGCAATACTTTGATTGTTACAATTTTATTATAATCGTTTTAACAAGTAACATTGCAACACTGTGGTTTGTTTTTAACTTTGTTTTAAACTGTTATTTAAAAGTAGCCCTTTGGTTCCCTATAATGGGTTTAGATAAATTAACCATTTAAGCAACACTGTGCAGCCATGAAAGTTGGTTTGATTGGCAGTCGCTAAATGTTGACGATTACATCACGTCAATCAGACTGTTGTTTTCCCGCCTTATCATGTGTATAAAATGCATTTTCAATATTGAATTGATACTTTGAGAAAGGCCTGGGACCAGGCCAAAACATCAGTCTGTAACTTCTACAATAAATAATTTTTTCCTTTTAAGAAGTCCTGAGAGTGCGGACCTTATTGCATTTTGGTTTGGATAAATACGTGGGACACTGCACCCAGGTATGTAAACCTTTTTGTCGAGAGTGCTGGCAACATGGAGGTTATATATATATATATATATATATATATATATATATATATATATATATATATATATATAGTAGAGTCAATGGAGGAGCCATTATATATATATATATATAAAAACAAGCATTTAGCAGCACTCGCTCAATATCAGCTTAAGTGATTGTTGGTGCAAAACCTCAAAGGAGAAGTTCCGTTTCCTTCCCACACAAAATATACAACGTATCCAGACAAGAAGGAGGCAGCACTCGCTTTTGAGAAATCTGTGAAAAAAGTGTATCAAAAATTTACAAAAGTTTACAAATAAGCATCATATACGACCTGTTGATACAAAAATTGCATCTGCGATGTTTCGGGCCAGCATGGTGCCCTTTCTCAAGCTGAACAGGTAATCATAAAGCACATGTGTCTGCCAAACATTTAAGATTCTAGAACAGGAAATGACATTGTGGTTACTAAGTAGCAGATACAGCAGCAACATTAACCCCAAGCCTGCCTTTCTTAGTTTGGGTCATGTCTATTGCACAAACATATCAGAGACAGATAATTATTTACAAAAAAAGATATAGGCCATAGTCCCTATTCAATCCATTAGGTGCTCATGTATTCAACTTATGGATCCACCATACCTCTCTATTCTTCACTTTTAGCTCTCGATTACCTCCATATTTGAATGGTGGAATCCCTTCCAATACAATAAATTTCAATTGGTCTGCTTTGTGACCCATATCTATAAAATGTTTAGAAACCGGCAATCTATCATTTCCCAAATCGATGGAGGATTTGTGTTGGGAGATTGTGATTTGACCATCTGAGTCGTCTCTCCTATATATACATAGCCACATGGGCAAATGAATGCATATATCACATATTTGGATGTGCACGTATAATGCCCACGTAATTGAACTGTAAATCCAGTACCAGGGTGTACAAATTCTCTACCTATAATCACATTGGAGCATTGTGCACATCCAATACAGCGAAACATTCCTGGGGACCACGACCCCAAGAATGTATCAGCCTGTGATTGTTTTGGCTTAATGTTGACAGAGGTTACCATACGGCCAATTGTTTTCCCTCTACGATAAGACATCACTGGTGGTGCTATAAATGATATATATATATATATATATATATATATATATATATATATATATATATATATATATATATATATATATATATATATATATATATATATATATATACACATATAAGGGAAGGTTCTCTGTAGTTTAAAAATGGAAACATTAAAATAGATTAAAATAGAGATTGACCTGTTTTGCCAATATTTGTTGAAATTATTTATTATTTTTTGCCTCATGGGGCCCCTATACCTCCTGGGTCTGCTTCCTCTGTAGTTACGGCCCTGGTAGTGACCATTAAATGGTACCTGCTGATTGGTTTCTATAGGTTACTCCACCTGGGCAAATTTACTAATTGTTAAGTATCATAGCAATAACACTGTGTGTATCACCTTGAGAAACCTGGGTTGAGGAGACCCAGTCAAATTACAGTTCCAAGCATCAGATAGAATATATTTCTCATTGATAGAGGAAACAGAGATGTACAATACACATACAGAACATCACCCAAATTCTGTGGGCAGAAATCCAGCTCGGAAAGTGAGGGTTAGTGAAATATTAGCATTACTGAGGGATTATAATACTTACAGGTCTTAATTCTCTTTGCTACAAAGTCTGGGGACCTTACAAGCTCTGGGAACCATTTTGTCTGGGATCTAAAAAAGAAGAGAACAGAAGTCCTGACGGAAAAGCGTACCAAAAATTAGATCACATTAGAAGATATATATATTTATATATATGGAACAGACCTCTAAAACACCAGTTTATCCAGGCTTTTCAGAAGAGACATACAGTAGGAGTCTGTATTCACACAGTGCCCAGTAATACAAGTCAGATGAATCAGAAAATAAAATAGAAACCTGTAGATGAGTCAGAGTCAGTTGCTGCTCCAGAAAGCTGTGTTGTTTGGCTGGACAAAAGTGCAAGGGTGGGGGTAAGAAGGTAGTGTAGCTGGGGATGGGAGTTCCTGAAAAAATTAGATGCAAATAGTGGTCAGTTGTAGGCGGTAACCCATGTTTTTGGGGCACCATGGGGAATGCATTAGGCCCCTTTTAGAGGAAATTATGGTGTTGGTAGTTCTGAGCTGTAGTTCAATGGGGTGGGGAATGGGGGGAATGGGAACTCTTAGAATGTGGGGTTAAGGGGTCAGTGGGAGGTAAACAGGAAGGATCCCATGAAGAGAAGGGATAGGTCTGAGGTTGAACTTTAGGAAGAAGTCTCTGTACGGAGGTCTGTAGGAGGATCAGAAGGATGTTGTCTGCCTTCAGCAGAGTATTCTTTTATTGAAAAGTACTTATGTTAATGATGTATGTTTATTAATAAATCAAGCTGCAGCCTTTTCACCCAATTTTATGTTCAAGTCAAGTCAAGAGTGAGCTTATTGTCATTTCATCCATATACATTTGTACAGTACACAGTGAAACTAAACAACGTTCCTCTAGGACCATGGTGCTACACAACACAACATAGATGTACCGGACAACAGACAAAAAGTGCAAGTGCAAAAATATGCAACTCCTGCAAAACAGGTCAGCATAGTGCAGGGACAGGACAAGACAGTAACATAGTAAGTAAGGTTGAATAAAGACACACGTCCATCAATTTAAACCTTTTAGTTTTTTTTTTTAGTCTGCTTAACTGCCAGTTCATCCAGAGGAAGGCAAAAAACCATCTGAAGCCTCTCCAATTTGCCTCAGAGGGGGAAAAATTCCTTCCTGACTCCAAAATGGCAATCGGACTAGTCCCTGGATCAACTTGTACTATGAGCTATCTCCCATAACCCTGTATTCCCTCACTTGCTAAAAAGCCATCCAACCCCTTCTTAAAGCTATCTAATTTATCAGCCAGTACAACTGATTCAGGGAGAGAATTCCGCATCTATACAACTCTCACTGTAAAAAAAAACCTTTTGAATATTTAGGCGGAACCTCTTTTCATCTAATTGGAATGGGTGACCTTGTGTCAGCTGGAAAGACCTACGGGTAAATAAAGCATTAGAGAGATTATTATATGATCCCCTTATATATTTATACATAGTCATCATATCACCCCTTAAGCGCCTCTTCTCCAGCGTGAACATCCCCAATTTGGCCAGTCTTTCCTCATAGCTAAGATTTTCCATACCTTTTACCAGCTTAGTTGCCCTTCAAGTGGTCTATACAGTGGAAGAATGACCGCTTCCAGCCGTGACTCTCTGCCCCTTTTAATACAGCTCAATACCTTATTTGCCCTTGATGCTGCTGACTGGCATTGCTTGCTACAGCCAAGTTTATCATCTACAAGGACTCCAAGGTCCTTTTCCATAATGGATTTGCCTAGTACAGTCCCATTAAGGGAATAAGTGGCTTGGATATTTTTACATCCCAGGTGCATGACTTTACATTTATCAACATTGAATCTCATTTGCCACTTAGCTGCCCAGATTGCCAGTTTGTCAAGATCATGTTGCAAGGATGCCACATCCTGGATGTAATTAATTGGGCTGGATAATTTTGTGTCATCTGCAAACACTGATACATTACTTACAACACCCTCCCCTAAGTCATTAATGAACAAGTTAAATAAAAGTGGACCCAATACTGAGCCCTGAGGGACCCCACTAAGAACCTTACTCCAAGTAGAGAATGTCCCATTAACAACCACCCTCTGTACCCGATCCTGTAGCCAGTTTCCTATTCATGTGCAAACAACTTTATTAAACCCAACAGACCTTAGTTTAGAAAGCAGTCATTTGTGGGGCACGGTATCAAATGCTTTGGCAAAATCCAAATAGATCACATCTACTGCCCCCCCCCCACTGTCCAGAATCTTACTTACCTCATCATAAAAAGCAATCAAATCTGTCTGACATGACCTATCCTTCATAAAGCCATGCTGATTGCTGCTCATAATGCCATTCACCAGGACAAAATTTTGAATGTGATCCCTTAACAAGCCTTCAAATAATTTGCCCACCACAGATGCCAAATTTACTGGCCTATAATTGCCAGGCTGAGATCGTAATCCGTTTTTAAATATTGGAATAACATCAGCTTTTCTCCAATCCATGACACCATACCAGATAAAAGTGAATCTGAGAAAATCAGAAATAGGGGCTGGTCTAAAACTGATCTAAGCTCTCTTAGAACCCGGGGGTGTATGCCATCAGGCCCTGGAGCCTTGTTTACATTAATTTTTATTAAAGCTTTATGGATCATATCCTGAGTCAGCCACTGACTAGACTGAGTTGAGTCATTAGTGCAGCTATAAAGTGATTGTATACACTGAAGAAAAGAACTGATTTAGCACATTTGCCTTTTCTGTATCTGTTACAACCATACTGGTACCATTATTTAATGGAGCAACACTCTCAACCTGCATCTTTTTACTATTAATATATTTAAAAAACTTTTTAGGTTTAGTTTTCACCTCCACCCGAATTAACTCTTCATTTCCTTTCTTTGCCTTCCGGATTGCTAATTTACAACATTTATTACAGTGTTTATATTCATTAAATGCAGCTTCTGTCCCAACAAATTTGTAGTTTTTAAATGCCTTTCTCTTCTTTCCTATTAACTTCTTTACTTCTGTATTAAGCCACACAGGATGATTCTTAGAGCTTCTACATTTACTCCTTAAGGGAATAAATTGAGAACAGTAATGATTTAATAACATTTTAAATGACAACCATTTCTGTTCTGTGTTTTTAGCTGAAAACGTAATGCCCCGATCAATGCTCTGTAGGGCAGCCCTTAAGGCACTAAAATTAGCTTTTCCAAAATTCATGATTTTTGTTGCCCTGGTATATATTTGTTTTTTGCACCAGACATTAAATGATATAACATTATGGTCACTATTACCCAGGGGTTCAATGACTTGCACATGTGCTATATGTTCTGGGTCATTAGAGATCACTAGATCCAGAATAGCATTTTTTCTGGTAGGCTCCTCAACAACCTGTGCCATAAAATTGTCATGCAACAAGTTCATAAACTTGTTCCCCTTAACTGATCTAGCAGTACTGTTGCTCCAGTCAATATCTGGGTAATTAAAATCCCCCATTATCATTACTTTACCCAAACTAGCAGCCTTTTCAATTTGCATCAGGAACTTAGCCTCCTCCTCGTCACTTACATTAGGGGGTCTATAGCATACGCCTACAATTCATTTGCTGGACTCTTTACAATTGGTGAAGAACTCCACCCACAAGACTTCTGCCCCCAACATAACCTCCTTCTTTATATAAGCTTTTAAATCCTGCCTAACAACGTAGGTGTCTTTTTTTGTCCAGATGAGAGAGAGCCAGATGGAGGGTGGTGGCTATTGCATCGTTTCTTGAGCGACTTGGACGGTATGCTAACTGTAGGGGGTCCAGTGCTGGTGGCAGCAGGGTCTTGATATGTTTCTTGACAAGCTTCTTTAAACACTTCATGATGATGGGGGTGAGTGCCACAGGACGGTAGTCGTCGAGGCAGGACACTGATGATTTCTTCGGCACGGGGACAATGTTCTTACTGTAAATAACGTGGGAAGATGCGGGTTTCACGGAGAGCAGTCTAGTAACATACTTAGTCATGGTCAGAGTTGGACTGGGCCAGCATGACTTCAGGCAGATACCTAGTGGGCAGCTCACCCCATCCCCAATTACAGTCACATAGAGGAAGTAAAAGGTAAGTGGTGCTTCTGTGGGGAGCACAGTGGCATCAGGTTTGATGAGTGGAGGAGCTTGCAACTGGGTGGGGGAGGTGACCCTAAGGTAGTAGCCCCGGTGGGCTCTAGACATCCCATTCGACACTGGTCATTGTGCTTCCAAACACAGTTGTTGGATTTATCCACACCAGACCTATTGAACAGACATACAACTCTAGCTATGGACAATACACAGTTAGACAATGCCCCCTGCTGCAAGGAAATAGATATGGCTTGAAACAACTTTTCCTGAACATGAAAATCAAATTGCTTTGGTTTTTGCAAATGGATATTTTTGTTGTGTATCTAGTGCCTAAATATTGTGGATGTTTTCTTTTTTTAGTTCAACAAGTCGCGATTTTGAGAGAGAGAGATGAAGAGCAGCAAACGAACATGGAGCACTCATGGAACTTAATTTATGTGCAAAACTTTAATGGTGTTGACATTTCGGTCCTGCACAGAGGACCTTTATTTTTGTGATGTCTTGATAACGGTCCTCTGTGCAGGACTGAAACGTCAACACCATTAAAGTTTTGCACATAAATGAAGTCCCATGAGTGCTCCATGTTCTTTATGCTAATATATCCCTCCAGTATGTGTATATTAGGCCCCTTTTGAGAAAGGCTACATTGCTGGCCAAATAGTTAGTGTGTGTGTGTATACTTATATATGTGAAAGCTGAGGATAATTTGGAAGGGCTGAACTTGGACTAGATATTCTACCAATCTGGGTCTGTCTACTTTGCCGGTAGAATGATTTATGAAAGTGATGTACTCACTGTTGACATGGAGCCAACTTGCCCACCCTTGATCTAAGGCCGGAATCCAATTTGGGAAAGTACAGATTGTTACTGGATAATCAGTGAAACTAATGTCATTAGTGCAGGTGTGGAACAGCGTGTGCTCTCAGCTCCATCTGCAGCCAGAGGAGGAAATATTTTAATAGCAAACACATCAAACACTCTATCAGAACATCACAACCTTGAAAGCAAATGCAAGCCTTAATGAATTATTTACATCCATACTTTTCATTTAGCACACTGCATAGTAACTGTAATAAGCCATAGAATGATACAGAGACACTATGGGGCTTTTAAAGAAAGTAAAAAATACACATTTCAATGTATACAGAGCACAGAAGTGTTTGGTTATTATTGTTCAGAAAGTGAAGAATGAGTGACGTGTTCAGATTTGATGGGTATTTTTAATGATCTTGAAAGATTTTAAGAGTATTTTTTCTCATTATAAAAGCACAATAACCTTTAGAATTAAAGGGGCGGTTCAACTTTTAGTATGTTATAGAATGGCTAATTCTATGCAACTTTTCAGTTGGTCTTCATTGTTTTTTTTCTTCTTATAGTTTTTTAATTATTTGTATTTATCGTCCGACTCTTTCCAGCTTTTGAAAATGGGGGTCACGGACCCCATATACAAAAAAACAAATGCTCCATAAGGCTACAAATGTATTAATATTGCGCCTTTTTATTAATCATCTCAATTCAGACCTTCTCCTATTCATATTTTCAGCAAATTTATTTGTCAGGCATGGATTTGTAGTGAATTTCCAGATTTCACAAATGTTTTTGTGAAACTGCCGCGATAATTCGCTGTGGGAAAATTCACTGCGACAAAAAAAAAAAAAATTGTCGCTCGTCTATATTGTCGCATGTCAAAATTATTTGGACGGCCATTGACTTTAATTCATTTGGACAAAATTGTTGCGTGTCAAAATGATTCAGATGCCGATTGACTTTAATGCATTTGGACAAAAGAGATAAAAATTGTCTGTTGTGTCAAAATTTTTTTGACCCAATCACTTCAATGAGTTTCGCAAATTTCTCGGTGATGCGAAACGGGACAGATTCGCCCATCACTATTAGAGCGGTAAAGGCACCTTGCTGGTAACCCATTCTTATTGTAGACCATTGTATTGCCCAATCTATAGCACAGGGAACAGTGGGAGAGAGAATGTGGCCTCCTCAGTTCTCTTGTGACTCTTCCTCAAGGCAACACTTCTTCCATGGCATAAAAAGGGAACAGAGTGGTCCTATTTTATACAATTATTTCTCATAGTGCAATATCAAGGGCTACATTATATGAATCTGATGGTGTCATACAAAGTAACCTATGGAACACATGAGCAGAATGGGGGGCATAATTATCTGTTGGAGGGGGTGTGTATCTCTGATGCATGTTGAATATATACAGTAGCTTGTGTTAGATATGGAATGTTGCAGATATTTGTCATACCAAGTATATGTGTATTGTGTGTGAGTCTTTGTGGCTTGTTGATGCTGGTGGTGTGTAGCACAAAATATAAAATGGCACATCATTGCACAGATCATGATCTAGGTGTCAGGAGCACTTACATAGTCACTGGCACACAATAGCAAATGCTTAACAGATTTGGCCTAATCACAAACCAAATCCAAACCCTCATCACAGACACGTAAAAAATTTTTTTGCTTTATATAAGGTTTGGATTCAGTTCAGCCATGTTTTTGGATGAGCCCAAATCCAAATTGTGCTTAAAAAAGCTCTGACTCAAGCCACACTGAATCGAAGATTCAGAGTATCTTTTATTTTTAATGACTAAATTACATTTAAATTCATTGCAGCTTTTAGTCCCAACACAAGCCCATTCAGCTTTTAGACATCAAAGTGTTTTCCTCAGGGTTCTATAGGTGAAATAATGGCTATAAAACATGTGAGTGGAAGAGAACAGTCCACTCTGTTGGGATCAGTTAATGCTTTTGGCAGTTCAAGTGTTTAGAATAATTTATTTTATGATTATTGTAGCATGCCACATAGAGAGAATCCAGTTAAAGGGGGTTAACCTTGGCCCTTGTTCCTAATAAACAGAAGAAATATGATGTGTTATCATCAGGAGGCCGAGTTGAGCAGGAAGGCAAATTTCTCGGAGATGTTCCACCCGCTGCCATGTGCATAGCTGGAAATAAAAGGCAGTCGTTATGGAATCCGCTATTGTTCTTATCAGACAGCGAGCCACTGGGCTTTTGGATAAGTGCTAAAATACACACTGCTAGATTGACTGTGAGGGACATGCCTTGTGGCTAAAACAGTTCAGGATTGTTTTGAGTAGCTGGTGGCTTTTCAGAGATGGAATGAACAATATACACAGTGACTGGAAGCTTGGCCTTTGCTAGATAGAGAGAACAACAAAGAGTCAATTCAGACCATCAAGCAGATCATTTTACTGTAGAAAAAGTCTGGAACATTTTTGACTCCAGGAAAGGACCTATTTCAGAAACAGAGCTAAACAATGACATGTGACAATATGGCAGCTTCATATTGCATATTTGGAAGCACCAAACCAATGTTTTCATCATGAATAGCCATGTCGGATAAGCTTTTATATATTTCTCAACACACTTATGGGGTTTCTGCCAAGCTTTGTTGACTGTCCACTTTGGCCCATCTCTGATTATGTTGTTTGCAGCTTTCAGGAGTTATTTGGGAAAGAATAGGATGTTTAAGAGAAACAATCAGAAGGCAATGGTAAACCTGCTGCCGGGATTAAGGCTATATAACATATGTAATCTCTCTTATTTCATTTTTAGCATCAAAGCTAGAAAAGAAAGATTAACAGCCCATTTGGCACAAAGGTGGCTGACGGATAAAAGCTTCCAACACAGTTCATCCATTTACTGTATGGGGTAATTCTGATGGCCTGCCAAAATCTGGCAAAAATTGGTAATTTCACTTCTATTGTGCAGGTTAGAAATTCCAATTTTAAAACCACCACATAGGTGCACTAATACAGTCCTCTTCTGTTGGGTCTCCTAGGCTGCCATTATGTTCCAGTTGGTGGTCATTGGTGACTATCAGATTGGATCATCACAATTTGGCTGAACATATTGGTGGTCAAATAAGGTGATGATTTCCTCATACCTCACCAAAGGAGCAGATCTTACGATGTATGGCCCCCTTTCGCCATAGGGTATTTATAGTGGGCAGAGAAAATCTGCATAGGGGACAATATTCTATAGATTAGTGGAGATATTAATTTAGTTGCAATACAATACAAGTGTCATGGCAGCAGGCCATAAGGGACTCTTTTCTTCTAAGAACATGTCTATCAGAAAAATCCAAACACAAAGAGGGATAACAGTAATGCTATAAAGTGTCTGCATAGATTACATATATAATTCTTGATTTCAGGGTTTTTAGCCTTTTAAACTGTACTAAAAAAATTGAATTCTTTTTAGGCTATTAGATTAAATTTAGGGATGCACCGAAGCCACTATTTGGGATTCGGACAAATCCTGAAATCCTTCATGAAAGATTCAGCCAAATACCAAACTGAATCCTAATTTGCATATGCAAATTAGGGAAGGGAGAAAGTGGGGAAAACATTTTTTACTTCCTTGTTTTGCGACAAAAAGTTACGTTATTAATTTGCATATGTAAGTTAGGATTTGGTTTTGCCAGGCAATAAGATTTGGCCGAATCCTGCTGAAAAAGGCCAAATTCTATTAAATCCTGGATTTGTGTCTCCCTAATTATATTATATGGCAATATGTTTTGAATGAATAAACTGGAAACCAACCAATGAGATTTAAAATAGATTCGGGCAGTAATTGAGGTGTAAAACATAAAAAATTTGAAATCTATAAAAATAACAATTCATATAAAATGCAAATAAACAAGATTTAGTACAGAACCGGTGCAAATATCAAACCAAAACACTTTGTTCCGACCAACTAACTTTGGTAAATATTTTTTATATTTTAAGCTGTAAAATGTATCTTGTACTAAAGCTGAACAAAAAAGAAATCCACGGGTAGGTTCTCAATAGTGCAAAAAAATAAAAAAATAAAAGTATTTCCCTTAAGTCTTTAAGGTTCCTTCCCTTTTGAGTAGAATAGTACTTTAGCCTCGGTGGTAGTTCCCACTTATAGTGTGGCTGCACATCATCTCATGCTCACACAGCGTACACCTCATACATAATTCCCATAATGCTGTGCGCTTAGACCCAACTTCACACGTGTAGGGTTACGGGTGTCATTTTATTTCATGCAGACACATGCTTCTGGCATCACCATGATGGCCAAAAGGAGTTCAAGGTGAGCTTTCCAATCCTACGGTTTCGGCAGGCTTTGTTGGTGGGGGAGGAGCTGCCCTCATCTACAGAATAAAAGAGAAAGGAAGTCTGAGAGCTAAAAGGAACGTAAAGGATGCAGCAGGGGCAGAGATGAAATCTTCCCAGACTGTGGCCTGTCCCTTCTGTTTCTGACCTAGCTCCACCCACAACAGAAAGAGAGGTTGACATTCCAGAAGGACAGTGATCCTAAGCACATAAGCAAAGCTACAGTAGAGCTGCTTAAAACCAAGATACTAGATGCCATGGAACGACGCAGTCAAAGTTTAGAACTCAATCCAACTGAGGAACTTGAAAATTGCTATTTACCAATTATTCCCATCCAACCTAATAAAGCTTGAGCAACATAGCCAAGAAGAATGGGAGAAATTGCAGGATCCAGATGTGCAAAGCTAGAATACAATAGCATCAATTGCAACCAAAGGTGGGGGTCCAAGTACTGACTCAAGGAAGGTGATCACTTATACAACTACAAACTGTTGATTTCTTTTTTTGTTGTTTAGTTGCACAGAAATTTTTTTTTTCAAATTGTTATGTATTTGATTGAAATCAATACAATTCCTCATTAAATCTATTTTAAGTTCACATGGATGTGGATGGGGGGGGTATTAATTTTAGGTACCTTAACATTGGTTAAGACATCAATAAGAATATCTGAGGGGTGACATGGTTCCACTTACAGGTCTTAATCTTGTTGCTGCAAAGTCTGGTGATCCCTGAGGACTCTGGGAACCATTTTGTCTGACATCTGAAAAAGAAGAGAACTATTGGCTGAAGAGTTTCCCAAAAGTTCTATCACATTCGCTGATACAGTATAAGGAACAGTTTGACTGAAGCACTTTAGTCTAGGTTGCCTTTCCAGAAGTGACACAGGAGGATTCTGTATTCCCACAATATCCCAGCAGTCATTTTTGGCATCTTCTGTAGTACCAGATAAACCAGAAAATAAAGTAGAAACCTGTAGATGAGCCGGCTGCTGCTCCAGGAAGCTGTATTGTTTGGTTGGAGAAAGGTGCAAGGGTGGGAGGTAAGAATGGTGGTAGAGCTGGGGATGGGAGTTCCTGCAAAAAAAAAAAAAAAAAGAGCAGGTGTCTCAAAAACCAGATGCAAACGTATACCCTCTTTAGTGAACAACAACAATATATATCAATTCTGGCACACTTTAATAATAGAATTTGCATCCAATGCATGGACCTCAATCAGAGCAACCTGCAAATCAAGGCTGCGGTTACTTTCATGGTTTCTGTGCACCAAAGCAAAAACTTGTCAGTTTGTAGAGGAGCCAACTCTAAAGCTTGTAGAGGAGCCTCAATTTTGTGACCATTGTTTAGAGCTTTGCACTTGGAGTGTATGCTCAAATGAGCCTTAAAATGCTCTTCCAAGCACAGTTATCTGACTTTAATCAGTTACATTAAACAGACCCAGTAATCCAGCTGCACAGTTAGACCGCCCTCTGCTGCTAGCAAAATAACCTGGTTTGAAATACGTTTTGTTGTATGTGAAAATAAAACTGGCTTCCGTTCCACAGATATAATCAATACCTGGTGCAATACCTTTTTTTTAATTGAGAAATTTCACTAGCTCAAGAGGCATGAGGGAGTTAGTTGTAATTATTATATAGACAAAGAATTGCACACGCACACCTGGCCTCCCAATTAATTACGTACGGTGCCTGGGGTATAGGAGGACAGCCCTCCACAATTCAATGACCACAAGTAACTCCAGCACACCAAGAAGAAATATTGCTGTTACCTTCAAACCATTAGCGAAACAATAATTAGTCGGAATCCATGTGTTGCACCTCCGCCGTGTGTGCTGCAGAATTATTCAAGAAAGAGTGACAAAGAGTCTCACAAGACTCGAAACATGTTGTGTTAAACAATAAACACTGAAGTTTGAGCAGTTAATCTTGCATTTTGGTCGATCCTTGTGAACTTTACTTTCTTGGGTAACTCCAGCACACGTAACTTGCTTAAGGGATTCCTCTCGTGTTTAATGGCAAACCAACAGTAACAGCGTACGCCCCCGTAAACACAGGAGCAAGTAACGTGTCCTGGAGTTACTTGTTGTAATTATTATACCCCCATCCCTGCACACTATTTTGACACTACTATTAGAGAATTCTCTAGGGCAGTGATCCCCAACCAGTAGCTCGTGAGCAACCTGTTGCTCTCCAACCCCTTAAATGATGCTCCCAGTGGCCTCAAAGCAGGTGCTTATTTTTAAGGTAAGTTCTGGTTGCATAAAATCCAGGTGCACTGCCAAACAGAGTCTTAATGTAGGTTGACAATCCACATAGGGGCTGCAAAATGGCCAATCACAGCACCTGTTTGGCACCCCAATAAATTGTTTATGTTAGTGTTGCTCCCCAACTCCTATTACTTCTGAATGTTGCTCACGGGTTCAAAAGGTTGGGGATCCTTGCTCTAGGATAAGGCAAATAGCACTACAAGCCCAGCTGATTTGTCTCCGCCTCATTCTATGTTCCTTTGATGATATAACTAGAATCATCCAGGACATCACTATAAATATAAGTTTACCTCGCTTGTCTCTGAAGTTTCCCCTGATAACTCTTTGACTACCAGTGATGGACTACCACTCTTCCGTTAAATTCTCCTTTCCAAAACCTGTCGTCTACACCTCCTTCTTCTTTCCGAATAATCTGAATGATGGCTCCTTCTGGGAACGTGAGCTCTTCTCTTCTTTGGCCTTCATACTGGTAAAGCGCCCTTGCAAGGCATACTGTATATGAAGAGGAGTTAATTGAAAAGGTCATTAAAATGGTCAGTCTACATACCCTGAATTAGGCTATCATGGAGCTTCACTGTCATCGCCTTTGCTATCAGAAACTCCTACACACACATCTGGTATCTTATGAAATGTAAATCATGCCATTTGTGCACCAGAGAAGGTAGGAAAGCTTATTATTTCTTCAACGGGAGATGCATTTTTTTTATTTTTACTTTTATTCTCACAACTTCAACAGGCCTCCAACTGCGTTATAACCCCTTTTAATTCTATAAACTTTGATCTTTTGAGAATTGTTTTTTTTTTTTGGTCAGAATAGAAAAACCCAAAATGATCCAACAGGTCCCAAGTTGGGTTTACTGCTATCATTCATAATAATCTGGAAATAGAACTTGCATTTATGTGAATAATGACATGCTTAACCCTGTATAACTTCAGGAGTGCATGCCTATTGAAGATATCTCTGCTTATGTAAGAACAGCAACAATTAATATATGAACTTCTAAAAGATGTAAAAACACAGAACTATGCATTAAGCTGGCCATAGATGCAAAGATCCGATCGTACAAATCATTGTACGATCGGATTTCCCATCTCCCGACCCGCCACTAACCATTCAGATCAAAGTCTTACCAGTCAGATTATTAAAAGAACAGATCAGCAATGTTCTGCCCCTGACAGCAATCGTACGATATCTATGTCCAACCAAAGCTAGTGACAGTCTCCCACTGAAAATCGTACGATCGGCAATACATGCAGAGATATTATCGGCAGCCGACAGAAATTTTCTAACCTGTCCGATCGACCAAACGACCGATCTCCGCCGGACGAAAAATGTCGGGACTCTCCACACACGGTTCGAAAATCGTACGAATCCTCGATTCGTACGATCAGATCTTTGCGTCTATGGCCAGCTTTACACTGACCTCCTGTTTGAGTCCAGTCCATTTCCGGTATCCCGGTAAGTTCTTTATTGGCACCACTCTTATGACTTGTATCTGTCCAATTAGCCAGTTTCTGGTTCACAGCAGAATGATTTATGATAGTTATGTACTTTTCTGGCACATAGCCAACTTGCCCACTCTTGTTCCGAGCCTGAAATTCATTTTGGGTAAGTACAGATTAATACTGGAGCATCAGAGAAAGCCAATTATTATCGCTGGTGTGAAGTGGCCCTACTTCCGATCCTGTGACACTCCAGTGGTCTCCATGCTTGCCTGACTCAGGTATCAAACCCATGCTTTTTTTATACTAACCCACGCTTACTATTACATTTACACACTCAAATACTTCAGGCTTTAGACTTGGCCAGCAAAACTGGATCTAGTGAACAACCCAGAACATACAGCAAATGTGTATGTTTTTGTGTAAAGATCTAGATCCTATGCTTCCTAAGGGAATTCCATGGGAAGGCTGAAAGTCTACTGTATATGGCTACATCTATATACAGGACATCTAGTATTCCCTAATTACCTTAACCTATTCTTCTACATCGCCGTGTTAAATGACCTCCAGTTGTTCCCCTTGAGTGATGGAAAGCTCATCAGACTGTGAAGACTGTGGATAGAGCAGTTTGGAGACATGTAAAACAACACATTTGTTCAGGAACTATTTTTATTTTACATTACTTGTTTCTTTTTTAAACAAAAAACACAGAAATTTCTTAGGCAAAAAGTAAGTTTGCACGAGTTCAAGTCCTGATGAACAAGGGGTTATATTGGCAATCCTTACTATACCCTTAAAGGAGAAGGAAAGCTACGGAGGAATTTTATTGCCAATAGATTAGCTGCAGTAGTGCAAGCTAGAATGCTATATTTATTCTGTAGAATGTTTTACCATACCTGAGTAAAAAGCTCTAGAAACTCTCTGTTTGTTTAGAATAGGAGCTGCAGTATTAATGTGGTGTGACATCACTTCCTGCCTAAGTCTCTCCCTGCTCTGGGCTCAGATTACAGTAGAGAAGGGAGGGGTGGGGGAGAGGAGCAAACTGAGCATGCTCTTGCCCAGGGCAATGAGGTTTAAGCTGAAGGCAGGAAGTCTGATACAGAAGCCCATGTGTACACAATAGAAGGAAAGAAATCCAGTGTTTCTTTTGACAGGGGACTCAGAGCAACATTACTTTGGGGGTTTACTGGTATATTTATATGGACCTTTCTGATAAGGCTTACTTAGTTTTAACCTTTCCTTCTCCTTTAAGAGGAGAGTTTAAAAAGTAGGCACAATCTAAATAAAAATGTATGTGATGTGCTGCTTTGCCCCTGGACTTTTTTAGGCATCCCTCAATTTCACTTTTAGAATGTGGTAACCTTATACGGGCAGCTCTTTCTCATTACAAACCATGGGAACTATGTTACCTATAAACAGCACAGCTAACAAGTTCAGCTATGATACTTACTCATGGTTTATTATTTGAGACACAAGCAACACACTTGCAGTGAAATATAATAGTAGCTACAGCAGTGTTCTGATTATTTTGCTTTTCCATGGGAAGACTGAACAAAACTAAATGCTTTGTTTCAGTGGTTGCCGTAAAAGCTACAGGGCTGCTAACTGGGATAGATTATTTCTCAAGCTGCATGTTCATGGGCAGCATTGTATGGAAATGACAATGTAAAGAAATATATGGAGTGCTTGAGCAGAATGAGGCCTTAAAAAATCACTTGGCGGGCCACATCTGGCTTGACTGTCTCTATTTGGACAGAGTTGTAAAGAGTAGGTGTCAGATAGGATTTGCGACAAAAGTTGCAAAATGCCCTGTTATGAAGGTCACTAAAACATCAGCCATAAAGCAAGAAAGCACTGCTGTTTTTTTTAGAAGCATTGTTATTTGAGGAGACACCTTATGATTGGCTAGCTAAATCACAAGCACAAGCAGCCTATTACTTGCTCAGTTTTAGCTTTAATGTACAATGGCCCAACTATACAATAACTGGCCTTAAGTGTTGTTGTAGAGATATGGGAACTACTGATAGGATTCACACAAACAAAAACATTTGCACACCTCCACTAATTAAATCTTCAAGTTTTGGGTGCATGACCATCTGTGTGCCCATACACCAAATCAATACAGCAATAGTTATATCCCTCCAACAAATGGTTTAAGTGCAACATTTCAAGCCTATACGTCTCTTCTTGAAGCTGGACAAAGAAACACATAGGCTTGAAAGTTTTCATTAATCATTCATCTTTTATAAATAACCCCCTCGGTGTATGTTAGTTAATTTTGAATTTATCTCAATATTTTCTGCTAGAAACTTCGATCGCTTTGCGTGGAAAAAAAAAATATTCGATTTTCACGATTTTTTGGGATTTTTTCATCCGATTTTCACTAATAGTCACGATATTGCACGAAACCCAGCGCACATCAAAAAATCATTGGGGCTTCTCCCATTGACTTATATGCAACCTTGACAGGTCTGAGATGCCGGATTTTCAGATTCTGACTTTTCCATCCTCAGGGTTTAATCAATTCCAAAAAATACAGTACGTGATTTTTTAAAGTCCAATTTCATTTCCAATTTGCATGTGAGTTTAGTAAATAACTAATCATATCATTTATTATCCTAAGGCCTTGCCTTAAAATACAAACAATTCTTCATTTGTTTCTGGATTTGCTTCATGATTGTACAATGCCTCGTATCTTTTACTCGATGAATTAAGCTAGCATTAATCAATATTTATGGCCAAACAATTGTTCTACAATTTAATTTTTTAAATGGTGTTCGGGGCACAGTGATCCAAATTACGTTAGTACAGTACCTCTTATCTGTAAAAGCCCAGGTTCAAGTATTCCAGGTAACAGATCCCAGTACATGCACTATCTGGTACTGTGTGATTATTTATTAATAATACAGGCTTTCAGCTTCTCTTTGGAAAAATTACCTGGTAACTGTACAAAACTTGGCAAGGAAAGGGATACAGACGGGAGCCACTTAAGTTCAGACTGGATTCTTCAAATGTCTCACCATTGTCATCACATTCTTCAAAGTCTGTGAAATCAAATTCATCCATCTAGAAAAAAGAAAATTATACTGTATTAATAAAAAATAAAAATAAATTGAACGTTTGTTTATGGACGCCATGGCTAAAACATACATTGCACTGATTGTGCACTCCCATATAATTCACTAAAAAATTTGAATTACATTTTCTTTCATTATGCAAAAAATTTATGATACACATTGCCATCTAGAAATTGGAAGTTATTAAATTACTATACAAGTATGGGATCCCTTATATGGAAACCTGTTATCCAGAAAGCTCTGTGTTACGGAATGGCCGTCTCCCATAGACTGCATTTTTTCCAAATCTTTAAAAGTTGATTTAGTTTTTACCTGAAATAATTAAACCTTGTACTTGATCCCAACTAAGATATAATTAATCCTTATTGGAAGTAAAACCAGCCTATTGGGTTTACTTAGGGGCAGATTTATCAAGGGTCGAATTGCTGTTTAAGTCAATGGGAGAGGTCCAGGGATCAATTTGGAGTTGTTTGCAGCGTTCCTGACATTCGGAGAAAAAAACTCGAATCGAGTTTTTTAAATTCGAATCTGATTTGATTCGAATTCGATTCGAGTTTTTGGCTTGATCCAATTCATCCGAGTTGCAAAAATTTGATTTTTTTTTTTAATAAATTTTGATCGGTCGAATTTATGGGAGTTTAAGGGAGTTACTAAAAACTCACATGAATTTGAAATTCGAACTTTGATAAATGTGCCTCTTAGGGGAGGTGAATTTTCGAATTAAAAAAATTCAAATTTCAAGCTATTTTTTGTGTATTGCGACTAGGGAAATTCGAATAACAAAATTTATCATGCACTCTTTAAAAATTCGACTTTGACCATTTGCCATGTAAAACCTACCGAATTGCTGTTTGAGCCTCCCATTTGGAGTCAATTGGTGGGCTTTGAAAAAAATCAAAGTTTTTTTTGGGAATTGAATTCAATCGAATGCACTATTAATTCGATTCGAATTCTGCTGAATATGAACCTATTCGATCGAAAACAGACCTATTCGGCCAAAAAAAAAACTTAGACTTAATTTCGGTTGGTCTTTTTGAATTGGAATTTCGAAGTTTTTTCAATTCGAAATTCGACCCTTGATAAATATGCCTTTAAATGTTAACATGATTTTTTTAGTAGCCTTAAAGATCCACATTATGGAAAAATCTGTTATCTGGAAACCCCCAGGTCCAGAGCATTCTGGATAAAAGGCCCTGTATCTGTACTACAAGTTTAAGAAATGGATGTGACAACTCTCTTGTACAGGTCCCATACCTGTACAAGAAATAAATGAGTCGTATAGAAGAGGCATTACTTTTGGTGACACATCTCCATTAGACATCCTGGCTTCACTCAGACGTCTCTCCTGCTCAAGTTCTTCATTTGCTTGCATCATGGCACCTGAGAGCCACGCATCTACATCTACACCGACCTGACGCAAGAGCTCCACCCGGGCATCGGCCTTCACCTTACTGACCTAAAGAAAGAATGAAAGGGGTGTGTCCAAGTGCTAAAATCATGGAAACAAAGAAAGCACCACATAACTGTTGGGAGAAGCAAGCTCATCACAGAAGCAGGTAACGGATGCAAATAATAACATAACAGCCTGTCCTCAATTCTAATAAATGAAAGTTTTAAGACTGTATGAGAAGACAGAACTGCCGTTATTTACATCTATGAACAAGGCTCATTATAGCTACTAGGCTTCGAGACCTTAAAGGGATTCTGTCATGATTTTTATGGTGTAGTTTTTATTTCTAAATTACACTGTTTACAAATAATTCACTCTACAATATAAAATTTAATTTCTGAAGCAGAAAGTGTATTTTTTTTAAGTTGTAATATTGGTGTGTAGGCAGCCATTTCAGCTCATTTTGCCTGGTCATGTGCTTTCAGAAAGAGCCAGCACTAGGATAGAACTGCTTTCTGGCAGGCTGTTGTTTCTCCTACTCAATGTAACTGAATGTGTCTCAGTGGGACCTGGATTTTACTATTGAGTGCTGTTCTTAGATCTACCAGGCAGCTGCTATCTTGTGTTAAGGAGCTGGTTACCTTCCCATTGTTCTGTTGTTAGCAGGGATGCACTGAATCCAGGATTCGGTTCGGTATTCCTCCAGGATTCTGCCCTTTTCAGCAGGATTTGGATTCGGCCAAATCCTTCTGCCTGACCAAACCAAATCCGAACCCTAATTTGCATATGTAGATTAGGGCGGGGATGGAAATCTCGTGACTTTTTGTCACAAACAAGGAAGTAAAAATGGTTTCCCCTTCCCACCCTAATTTGCATATGCAAATTAGGATTCAGATTCGGTTCGGCCAAATCTTTGGCAGAGGATTCGGTTTGGCCGAATCCAAAATAGTGGATGGGGGGTGGGAGGGAGGGATGGGGGTGATATCACTCCAACTTGCAGTACAACAGTAGAGTGACTGAAGTTTATCAGAGTACAAGTCACATGACTGGGGGCAGCTGGGAAACTGACAATATGTCTAGCCCCATGTCAGATGTCAACATAAAAAAAAATCTCTTTGCTCTTTTGAGAAATGGATTTCAGTGCAGAATTCTGCTGGAGCAGCACTAATAACTGATGTGTTTTATAAAAAAAAAAAAAACATGTTTTTCCATGATAGTATCCCTTTAAAGATGAGGGACAAAAATATTTCTGTTATAGAAACCTTATTGAGTGGATTAAAAAAAGCATACCCCGCCACTGCTTTTTACATGTGTTTATATACTTTCTACAAGATAATTTATCTTTTTTTCTTTCATGTTTTTACCTAGCAACATCTCTATAATTTAACATGCTTTATAGAAAACCTTTTTTTCTTATTTTTTATTGATTTTGTTTGCCGTGTAAACTTAATAAAACTTTCAGTTAAAAAAAAAAATACCCCCTTATTAACATGAACTCAGTTTCCGAAAAAGTACATAAATATAAATATACAGTATGTCATACACAGCATACACATATTCTCACAGATTGAAAGGAAACCATGACAGTCTCCCTCTCATACGTTTAGGAACTATTTCCAAATTCACCTCAGGCTGGTGGAACCATGCGATTTTTTCCCATCTATATTTTTCCAGTTGACTTACCCCACGTCTGATGTGGTTTGAACCATGATTTGACCCCATGTGAAACATACACCATTCTAAATACCAGTAGTCATTTTTAATGGATGTTTTCAGGGATCATGGTAGGCCGTGTAAAATCACGAGTACGGTAGGTAAAAATGTATTACCTCAGCTTTCCTTACACTTTCCTTTACTTCCTCCGTCTTTAGCTCAATATTGGAAAGTTCTTCTTCAGTGGCAGTTGCCCTTTTAGCTTCCAACCTTTGCAGGACCTAAACGGAATGAGAGATAAAAGCTGAATAGCATGTTCCATTTGAACTTTTAGGGGCAGATTTATCAAGGGTCAAATTTCGAAGTAGAAAAAACTTTGAAATTTGACCATCTAATAGAATCCTCCAAAATTCGAAGTCGGAGGATTTTATACATCGTACGATCGTATTCCGATCATAGTACGATCATACTCTGATCGTAGTTCGAATCGAAGGATTCCCAAAAAAATCCTTCGACTTAAAAAAACTTAGCAAAACACACAGGAGGTCCCCCATAGGCTATACAGCAAGTTGGTGAAGCATTGAAGTCAATTTTTTTTTTAAAGAGACAGTACTTCGGTTATCGAATGGTCAAATAGTCGAATGATTTTTACTTCGAATTGTAGTAAATTAGAAGACGTAGTATCCTATTCGATGTATCGAAAATATTACTTTCTAATTTCTAATTTTTTTACTTCGAAAATTCCCTCGAATTCACTTCGACCCTTGAGAAATCTGCCCCTTAATATGTCAAAATATAAGGAGGCCACAATAAAATTACAGGACTGACCATTCGGGGAACAACTTTTAGGCTGGTAGTCAGTATAGACACACTTTTAGAGGATTGCAGGTACAGGTATGGGACCTGTTATCCAGAATGCTCGGGACCTGGGGTTTTCCGGATAAGGATCTTTCCGTAATTTGGGTCTTCATGTCTTAAGTCTACTAGAAATTCATGTAAACATTAAATAAACCCAATAGGCTGGTTCTGCTTTCAATAAGGATTAATTATATCTTAGTTGGGATCAATTACAAGCTACTGTTTTATTATTACAGAGAAAAAGGAAATTATTTTAAAATATTTGGATTATTTGGATAAAATGGAGTCTATGGGAGACATTCCGTAATTCAAAGCTCTCTGGATATCGGGTTTCTGGATAAGGGATCCTATACCTATACCTGTATATGTATGTATTTGACTATAGAAGAGAGCAGTAGAGCAAAACTAGAAAATCTTGGTTTCCTGTACATGCGCAAGTCTACAAAGTGACACCTGGGAAGTCAACTTAGAAAGTTCCCTGGACTGCTGTGTTTTTGTCTAAAAAGGACCGTCGCCTGGGAGGAAAAAATAGGCATTTAATTCACTGGAGAGTGCAAATTACATGAATTATGGTTTACTTGTCCTTTAAATGTTCCCCTGTAAAAAAAAATCCAAAGGCAAGTCTGTGAAATTATTCTAATCTGGTCACTAAAGGCCATTATTTAATTTTGATATGGAAACTATTATACCTACTACTAAATCCTTAGCCTCAAAATGTATAGACAAATACAAAACAGTCCCTAATTGTAAATACTAGGGATACACTGAATACAGGATTCGGTTCAGGATTTGGCCTTTCAAGCAGGAAAAGGCTGAACAGAATCCGAATCGTAATTTGCACACGCAAATTAGGGGCGGGGAGTGAAATCACGTGACTTTTTGTCACAAAACAAGGAGTTAAAAAATGTTTTCCCCTCCCCATCCCTAATTTGCATATGCAAATTAGGATTCAGATTGGGTATTTGGCCGAATCTTTCGCAAAGGATTCGGCTAAATCCAAAATAGTGGATTCAGAGCATCCCTAATAAATACTAATTTCTCTAGGATTGCCCCCATTCAAGAATATCTTATATTTTATTAATAACAATTACAGTGCACATTAGCTGTTAAAATAGCAGCACTTTTTAATGGCACATCTGTTTTTGAATAGAATGTCTTTATTCTGTCGGACCTGGTGTATATATATCAGGGTACTTACCCTCTGCCCCTCTTCACCTGCAAAAACAGTGTCATTCTTTTACTGATAATACAGAGGTATTTTAAAATCCATTATGCTCCATATACTGATTATAGCTGACTGACAAAACAAAAGTCAATTCGTATATAAATACAGATAACTGGGGAGCGGTTTATTCCAACTGAAGTTGCTTCCTTGTGTCCTTGGACATTTAATATTGGGGAGCTTTCCTTGTGCCAAGCACCACACTCAACAACAGCAGCCATCTAATAGCCCAGGAAATCAATAAGTGTTTTAAAAGGGTATTGTATTTCTAACCCAGCCAAAGGACAGAAGACAAAAGGGCGACTTGCATAGCAATGCAGTGAGAAAGTTTCCCAGTTGTTATTATGTAGCTCTGGACCTGATTTCCGACTGCTTTATAGAAAGGGTGAAAAACAAATGAGAAAACATTTCTGCAGATACGGAGGTGCCTGAACTATACAATCAGTCTGATCATTCCAATAAATAGGTAGCCAAACCAGGCAAGGATCTGATTGAGTGGTGATTTCTCCAGTTTTCCCCATAGGGCATGTGCTGATCAGAACCAATTTGTGTACTAGTTTCACTTTTGTTAAAGTTCTCAAAGAGATTTACAGTTTCTGGAAGACAATTTTTTTTTATAGTAATTTGATCCTCCTGCACTAAAGCAAATAATTATTTAATGGAGTTACTCTCAATAGATGGAAAAATGATTAAAGCAGACCTGTCACCGAGACATAAAAAACTGTATAATAAAAGTCCTTTTCCAACTGAACATGAAACCCACATTATTTTTTTCATTAAAACATCCATACCTGTTATAAATGCATTTAAAAATGTCACCTGTCAATCATTTATTTCCTGCCCCTCCTCGGGGGCGGGGCTGCCAATTACTTTTTGTTCTGCACTTCATAGATGTCACTGCTCTCCCCACATTCCTTACCATCTAATGTTGTAGCCAGTGCATGGGCATGTTCATCTTCTCCTCCATTTTGGTGCATAAGCAAGATTTTGGAATAATGCAAAGCTTTTCTTCATAACAATGTTTAAAATATGGCTGCTGCCTGCTTGCTGTGATTGTGAATTCCAAGACTCAAGATTAAAATAATTTATATACTGTAAGTAAAGTTTATTTTGCTTGACTAACATGATAAAATAGAATTTGGAATTATTTTTTTAGGGTGATTGGCATACCTATCTGCTCCCTAATCTCTTCCATAAACCTACCCAGTCAATCTCTGATACTTTCACTTAGGGGGTCTTGTGCGTAGAGTCCCCTTTAAACAGAATGTGATGTTTAAAGGGAGCAAAATTAACTTTAATTACACTATATAAATTATTTGAATCATGTTTCCTTCAGTCTGGGAACTCATAATTATAGCAAGCAGGCAGCAGCCATTTTGTGGACACTGTTATTAAGACAAGCGTTGCATCATGTCAGAATCTTGTTTGTGCACCAGAATGGGGGACCTGATGTCCATCCCCATGCCCTGGCTACACAATTAAACAGTGAAAAGAACGGGGAATGTTGGGAGGGCAGTGACATCTAGGAAGTGATGAATGGAAAGTGAAAGTAATTGCTTGCCCCGCCTCTATGCCTAAGGCATAGAGGAGGGGCAGACAATATTTGATTGACAGCAGAGATTTTTAAATAAACTTACAACAGCAAAGAATGCTTTAAAAAAAAAAAAAAGATTTTGGATTTCATGTTTAATTTGAAAAGGACTTTAATTATACAGATTTTTGTGTTGGGTGACAGGTCCACTTTAATGAGAATTTACAATAGTGAAGGAGCTAAAAAGTCTGATAGTGATTTGGGTTTTTTTGACCGCTTTTTGCTGATCCAGCTATATGCTCCCTTTCATGGGAAGCCAAGAGCGATTTATTTTATAGCACAGACTAGTGAAGTGAACGAGCTTCCGATAATGTGTTTTATGATGGCAATGCTTGCGCAGTGTAGTACTTTGTCTCTGTAGCAGCATTTTACTTAGCACAGCAGTAAAAAGTCATACCAAGCTGTCAAGATGAAAACTTCATGAATTGATTTCATTTATTTCCTGGTAACATACTATGCACTAGGCAGCACTTTTACTGAAATTAATGAAGGCCTGCAAAATATAACTCGTATGCAAAAGCTCACAATACAGAGCAGTAGGAGATTTATTTTATTTTGCAGAAGTAAAATTATTTAACTGACCTGCTCCCCGTGGGTTTTCATCTTATAATCTCTCGCAGCTCTGCTTGTCCATCTTCGTGCCTCCTTATCCAGCACACTCTCCACATTTTGGGCCTTTGGTGAGGGATTCCAGAGTTGACACCTGCAGAGCAATTACCAAGAGAAGACAGGACAGCAAAAGAGAGTAAAAAAAAAACGCAAACAGAATGGTAGTTGAAGTTTCCTCCCTAACAATCTACCAAGGGTTACACAGGAGACCCTGAAAATTAGGTTGAGATACCTACATCTGAATTGGAAATGAGTGCTTAATGGTTGATGACTATTGCTTAAAGGGGTTGTTCCTAGGGATGCACCGAATCCAGGATTTGGTTCGGGATTCGGCCCCTAATTTGCAAATTCGGATTCGGTTCGGTATTTGGCCGAATCTTCCAAGATGGATTCGGGGATTCGGCCGAATCCAAAATAGTGGATTCAGTGCATCCCTAGTTGTTCCCCTTTAAAGCAACTGTTAGTCTGATGTAGAAAGTGATATTCTGAGACAATTTGCAATTGGTTTTAATTTTTTTTATTTTTTTGTTATTTAGTTTTTTATTCAGCAGCTCTCCAGTTTGCATTTTTAGCAATCTTGTAGCTAGGGTCCAAACTACCCTAGCAACCACTGATTTGAATAATAGGCTGAAATATGAATAGGAGAGGGCCTGGACAGAAAGATGAGTAACAAAAACAAAACATTTGTAGCCTTAAAGAACATTGTTGTCAGTGACCCCCCCCCCCCATTTGAAAGCTGGCTTAGAGTTAGCCGTTCTATAACATATTAAAATTTAACTTAAAGGTGAACCACCCCTTTAATACTATCCTTTAATAATGGGAAAAAATACTCGTAAAATCTTTAAAAATACCCATTAACATCATCAAACCTGAATACATCACTGAAAACGATAAAAAAAGAAAAAATAATGGGCAACTGAAAAGTTGCTTAGAATTAGTCATTCCATAAAATACTAAAAGTTGACTTTAAGGACCCACCCCTTTAATAATTTTCTTAGGGAAAAGTGGAAACATAAAAAAAGCTCCAACAGATTACAGTGGGAAATGTAGTGTAGGCTAGAGACATCTTGGTACATTTTAAATGGTCATTCCCAACTTGAAGTGCACCGGGCTGTAGTCAATGGGAAAGGCATTTCCAGTGTTTAATCATAGCTACTTGATCCTGAGGAGAGTAATGCAGACAAAGCTCTCCATGTCATAGACTTTATTAAATCAAGTTGGGTGCTGAACTGCTAATATATTTATTCATGTTCCCATTTGAGTCCATAAATATGGCTGCCTTGTTGCTAATGATAATGTGTATCAAACTACTGATACTACAGTTTGGCAGAACTAAAAGTTTCAGTCCGGCAGCTGAGTAATCCAGGTGCAGATTCTGAACGGTTACAATTTTGCTACATTAGTTGATACATTTCCCAGCAGCATCTGTGGAATATTAGCAACTATTGTGTCAATTCAGCTTACGGAAAGCATTTTAGGACATGCTCAGGGGAAATTGCTCTCTCATGCATGCGATCTCCTAAGGTAGAGGAATGCAGCATTGACTGCTTTATCTCTTACCCATCCTGAAAGGCTGCAGTCGCACCTCCATCCAGGGTCCTCGGTCCTCCCTACTCAGCCTTCAGCTCCGCCTACTCAGCCCTCTCTCCTCAGGCATCAGCCTTCAGCCCTCCCTCCTCTGTCCTCAGTACAAACGCTCTCCGTCCTCTGCCCTCCCTCAGCCTGGCTTAGGAGCTGAGGTCTGAGGTGGGAGGGCTGAGAGCTGAAGAAGGAGGACTGAGTGTTGAGGAGGGAGGGCTGAGAGCTGGGGAGGCAGGGGGGACATTGCAACAGGATATGTGGGCAGCACGGATGTGTTACTGCAGCCTCTTCGGATCAGTGAGTAAAATAAGAGGCGGGTCTGCATATTTCTTCATTAGGAGAGTGCACGCAGGAGCATGTGTTCTCCTGATGATGTCCTAAAATGCTTTCCGTATCAGCTACCTTTAATAAAACTCAGGGATTCTGCTCAGCAGGGACAAAGATACATGTATCAACTAAATCTATCAATTTAGAACCGTTTACCGGGTCGCAACCCCCCCCCCCCTCTGCTTTAGAAAGTGAAAAATTCAACTTTACGCTTCAATATTAGAAAAACGGTCAAACATCGAAAATAGAAAGTTACGGTATCTGGAAAAGTCTTCATTTCTGGTGAAAAATCTGAAACCAACTGAACTGCAGGAAGGTGAATAACCACTTTAATAAACTTTTTTTCTTAGATCCTTTCTCAAGAAAAGCCCATACCTTATCCGATCCTGCAGACTGGAATTTTTGTATTAAAGTGGGGGAGAAGAGGTTGGTGTCTTTCAAGAAAAGCTGAAGATTTTGTTGCCGAGATACCTGTAAGAAAAGGAGTAGAGTGGGTTAAACATCAATAACACAAAAGCTCACTGATTATTTATTAAAGTGATCCCCAACCAGTGTCTCCTGAGCAACATGTTTCTCACTAACTCCTTGTATGTTCTCTCAGTGGCCTCAAAGCAATTGCTTCTTTTTAAATTGGTTACAAAAAAAATGTACTGCCAAACAGAACCTCCTGTAGGCTGTCAGTCCATATAGGGGATACCAAATAGCCAATCACAGCCCTTATTTGGCATTTCATGCTTGTGTTGATCCCCAACTCTCTTTACATTTGAATAAAAAAAAGGTTGACTTATACAGACACATAGGGGCAGATTTATTAAGGGTTGAATAATAAATTTGAATTTTCTAAAAAAAAAAAAATTGTGTCAAAACTCTCAAATTCAAAATTGGGAATAATCCAAACTCGATTCAAATTTTAATTTGAATTCAAAAATCGAGATTTATTAAACCTTGACCCTTGGGACAATTCGAATTCGACTATTCGAAACCTAAAACCTGCCGAGTTCATGTACTGTATAAGTCAATGGGAGAGGTCCAGTGACCCATTTGAAGACATTCAAATTATTTTAGGAGGAAAAACTCGATTTCAGTTTAGTCGAATTTGAATCGAATTCGATTGGAGTTTTCGAGTAGGTAATATTTGAGTTTTAGACGTTCAAATGTTTTCTTGAATCCCAATCGAATTTTGAGTATATTTGAATTTAATTTTAAAAATTCGACATTTGATAAATGGGCCTCTAAATACAATAAAACAAGGCACAGTTGTGGATATTCACCCATCATTGCTATCTCAGCCTATGACTGTGCAACTTGAGTGTATATTTAAAACATTTAAGGGATATGTCAATTTTTGATCAGTGTTTATCATTATGATTGATAAAGGATGCACATAATTATATGATGATAAGTAGCTTCATCTGACCAATATTCCCAAATAAGGATGGTGTTTTGCACTCATATTTCACAAAAATGGCTAACATTTCAAAAGTTCTGCTCTGTATTTTTATAATATGCCCTGTAGAAAGCACTGCCATGGCTATTTTCCTTTCATATTCTATGGCAAGGACTGTAAGGTTACTTCATACCAAAACATTCCATCTCAAACATGACTCTTCAAAGCTGCCATATTGCTTAGACATCTGTAATGTAAAGGTTTTCTTCATGAACTACAAATGCAAATGTCCCTACCAGTGAACACTAGGTGGTAATATTGTACAGTTTCGAATTAGCTCACACAACTCTCAACAAAAATATGCAAAGCAATGACACAGGAAAGGGAGTATTTACAGCTTAAATTTGCCAGTGCTTTTCATTACATTGTAATTTAAAGTTTGACGTCACTTTAAAGGTGGAAGATAGCAGCAATTGTGTATAACCAGGAGAAGGTGGATGCCACTGAAGGAAGGTTTAAAGTTGACTATACACCTAAAGATGTATGTGGCCCTGGAGCACCAAGACAACAGTTTTACCAGCCCATGTATGACCACCTTAAAGTAACAGTAACACCAACAAATGAAAGTAATACAAATATAATGTACTGTTGTGCTGCACTGGTAAAATAGGTGCGTTTGATTCAAAAACTCAACTATAGTTTATATAAACAAGCTGTGATGTAGCCATGGGGACAGTCATTCAAAGCTAAAAAAAAAAAAAAAAAAAGCACAGGAGACACAGCAGATAATAGATAAGCTTTATATTATACAATGGGAATCTTCAAAGCTTAACTGTTATCTACTGTGTATCCTGTGCTTGAATGGCTGCCCCCATGGTTGCACAGCAGTTTATATAAACCAGTAGCTCGTGAGCAACATGTTGCTCTCCATCCCCTTGGATGTTGCCTCCAGTGGCCTCACACCAAGTGCTTATTTTTGAATTCCAGGCTTGGAGGCAAGTTTTTGTTGCATAAAAACCAGGTGCACTGCAAACAGAGCCTCTTGTAGATTGACAGTCCACATAGGGGCTACCAAATGGCCAATCACAGTCCTTCTTTGGCAACCCAAGAACATTTTTCATGCTAGCGTTGCTCCCCAACTCCTTTTACCATTGAATGTTGCTCATGGGTTCAAAAGGTTGGGGATCCCTGATATAAACTATAGTAGTCTTTTTGAAGCAAACACACCAGTTTTACAAATGCAGGGCAACAATATTGTCATTCCTTTAAAACACTTTCATTTTTTGGTGTTACTGTTCCTTTTTAAAGCATAGCTGTGCATAGCTTTAAAACAAAAGCACACAATTAGGCCCACTAATTGCTAAAAGCAGATTTCCATTATACTGTATTTGGGAAGAGGGAAGGCATTTGGGGAAATTAGTCGCCCCAAAGAAGAGGCGATTAAATCTCCAGGCTACTAAATCTCCCCGAAGCGCCAGGTGTGCCCTTACCCGAAGGTGATAAGAGAGATCTGAATACGTCAGGGTTTTTCATTGCCATACATGTCTGCATTTGATGTTTCTATGCTTTTGTGAACCTAGAGTTTATTTAGCTATGTATATCACAATTTTCTTTAAAGATTCAAGCATGCATAAAGTATATACAGGTATGGGACCTGTTATCCAGAATGCTCGGGACCTGGGGTTTTCCGGATAATGGATCTTTCTGTAATTTGGGTCTTCATGCCTTAAGTCTACTAGAAATTAATTTAAACATTAAATAAACCCAATAGGCTGGTTTTGCTTCTAATAAGGATCAAAAATATCTTAGTTGGGATCAATTACAAGCTACTGTTTTATTATTACAGAGAAAAAGGAAATCATATTTAAAAATTTGGATTATTTGGATAAAATGGAGTCTATGGGAGACAGCCATTCCGTAATTCGTAGCTTTCTGGATATCAGGTTTCCGGATAAGTGATCTTATACCTGTACACGCACTTGAATATATTATTGTCGAATAGCGCCACAATATGAGACATCCATTACAATTGGTCTATAAGGATTCCTACTAGCAAACGTCAAATTAATCCCAGATAGCTGCTGACTAAATGACAAGCTCAGAGGTGACTGACAGATCTTACCTGCTGGGAAGCCACTAATATATCTCTGAATCGTTCTTGTGTGAACTTGCAGGTGTTCAGCTCTGTGTTACGGATCAGTATCAGGTAATCACGAAGCCTATCATAGATATCGCCATCTAAACACTGTACAGGGAACACAAATTACAGCTATTAGAATCAACAGTCTATCCAGAATTCGGTGTCTGGGGATATGAAACGATCACTCAAAAGCTAGAACTATTAATCAATAAATAGAATTTAAAGCCTGGACTGTAGACTGGACCCAAAGAGATTAGTCTGTAGATAAGATTCCAAAGCAGTCAATGAAAGAACACAACCAGACCTGCTTAGAATAGGTTCATCTCTAACATAAAGTTTATATAAAGATGAACATTGTATTTTGCACGCTGCACGAAGCATTAAACACCCTGTAAGACAAATACAACCCACCCAAGCTCTCCACCCAATGCATAGACGGAGTACAGGGTGTACAAACACATTCATGTGCAGAAGGGTCTCACCCACAGTTATGCAATGCAACTTGGCCATTGTGAAGAGCCCGGATAAAGGAGAGCTGGGGAGCTGGATTTATTTGGTTCTGATCGAAAACAAGCTTTGTGTACAGGATTTTGGAGTACATAGAACTTTGATTAGGGCTTTACTTGCCCTTTACTTGCCCTTCATAATTCAACCCCTGTGTGAGAGATGGCAGCCTGCCACTATCCCAGGCACAAACAAAAAAGACAGATTATAGATAAATGAAATAGATAGGTCCAATGATAAGTGGGGGGGGCCAAATGTAAAAATAAATGGCTACTTGTATTTAATATTATCTAGTGCTGTTAGTACGAGTAGGTATTCATTCCTACCCCCTGAAATTTGCTGATTATACTCAATTCTCTTTAGTTTTACAGTAATCAGCAGCTTTCAGAGGCACAAAATGAATACCTACTGGCACTAAGAGCACTAAATAATATTAAATACAAGTTGCCTTTTTATTTTTAAAATTTGGCCCACCCAGTCTTCTCGTGGACCTATCTGTTTCATTTATTTGTAATCTACCCATTTTTTGGATTACTTTTGCAGCATTCACGTGACTGTAGATTGATTTACATATGAATTGTAAGAAGCCACCGCAAACAAAAATGGCCCCAAAAATATATAAAAATGGCCCAAAAGCATATGATCTGAAATTCTTGTGTTTAATATTATCTAGTGTTTTAATACTGCAAACTTTGTTTTTCCTGGCTCTTGTTTTCTGAATAACATGCACGTTAGGGGTGTTCCAGCTGCATACAGAGAGGCACAGTGTTAAGAACTTGGTATACTATACCAAAGCCAGATGGAAAGTCCTGCTTGTAAGTTACTTACCGTCATGATATCAGGAAGGTGCATTTGGTAGTAATGGTTGAGATGGGCATTTGCTGCTGTAAGTGCCAGTAGGTATTCATTCCGCGCCTCAGAAAGCCGATGATAACACTCAACCAACTGTGTGGAAAACTAAAGAACACCATGGATTACTTTTGTAGTACTCACATGACTGTACATTGATGCACGTATGCAAGCAGCCACATCAAATAAAAGATTGGTCATTTCTGTAATTGTATTCTGACTAAATGGACTAAAAGCATATGCTCTAAATACAATTCTCTCTTTTTTAAGGCAAGAAAATGGATGATGTAGGGTCTATAGCCACAGATCTTTGACAAACTGCTCAGTGTTTAGCACGGGCATCTTTAGGGAATTATTCAGTATACAAATAAGAACTGGGTAAACCGATAAAAATAAAAAAATAAAAAATGTTTTCAGTATAGTTAGCAAAAATGTAATGTATAAAGGCTGGAGTGACCAGATGTCTAACATAATAGCCAGAACACTACGTCCTGCTTTGTAGCTCCACTCATTGGTTTCCAGGCAGTAACCAATCAGTGACTTGAGGGGAGGCCACATGGGTGGTTTTGAATCTTAGCTGAATGTGGAGGATCAATTGCAAGCTCACTGAACAGTTATGTCCCATGTGCCCCCCCCCCTTTAAAGTCACTGACTAAGAATTAGAGAGCTGCAAAACAGGAAATTGTGTTCAGTTCTGTTATATATACACTCACTTCGGCCTTTATACGTTACATTTTTAGCTAACTATATTAGAAACATTTATTATTTTGAACAGCCTATTTATTTAGCCAGTTTTTATGTGTACACTGAACTGTTCATTTAAAGCACTGGTGTAAGTTCAACATCATTCAGGGCACTGTCTTCAAGGTGACACCCTTACCAGTACTTCTAATTCAGGGGCACCTTACTGCCATGGTTCAATTGTTTTTCAGTCAGTGCTATTTCTATCTTGGCAGGGGGTGGATGGCAAAAATCTTGAATTTTACTCTTCATATACTAACATGGGAATCATTCTTATGCTTCCAGTGCACCCACAGGTCAGGTGATTACCTTTCTGAAATTCATCAGTTAGCGTCCCAGAAATGAAGACATAAAGACCCAAAATGAGCACTATTAATTCCCCCTTCACTTTGGACCTGGAGGGCAACGCAGAACTCTCATAGGAAAAAATGCGTACATCTCTACAGCAGCTCACCAGCAATGGACATCATTCCCAGCCCAAAATAAAAAAAAAAACTGAAAGCTCTGGCAATGATGAGCTGTATTTTTACAGATATCTGTATAAGGATCAATTGCACATTTACTGTATCTATGTGATTTGGACGACAAATGGAATCAAAAGCTTTAAAAGGGAATAATCCAAAATATGTTCTAGCATATGTCTGTGAAGGTTCTCATTCATCCCCGGTCACGGTACATCTAAAGTAGTAGGTCAAATCAGCTGGACTGTATTTTAACTCTTGAAGACGTTTCTCTAGTCATCCGACTGGCTTTCTCAGTGCAGAATTGTACAGCAAGTCCAGTTGATCTTACTTACTACTATAGATATGTTCTAGCATAACTCGACTTAGTACAAATGCACTAGGCTGTCTGTTTCTTCTTTTGCTGTTTTATCCATTTTATCACAATTCGGTTTATTAAAAAACAAAACAAAAAAAAAACACAAATGGTGTGTGATTAAAGAGCTTTAGGAGTTATAGTTACAAGAACAATGGCGTACACAAAGACTAAGCATTGTTTGCATATAATATCAGTAATATATTCACTTAAAGGACCAGTAACGCTAGTTTTTTTCAAGTTCAAAATCCACTCTATCCTTTTCCACCTGCATATCCATCTCTCAGAAATGGTAGTATGAATAATGCTTAATAAAAAAATACAATTATAAAACACAGCCTTAAATACATTCAAATTTCGCGCCAAAACGTGCGCCAATGCACGCTGGCGCAATCACGCCATCGCGCCTGTACCTTTAAGAGGCGCGCCCTAAGGATCAAAGATGGCGCAGGCTCCGGACTAAGAACCACGCGGCGGGTGACCGCCACACAGGTAGTTTTGTTACACTGCATTACACGCTGTACAATAAAAAAACACTTTTGGGAGAAATGTAGCTATATTGCAATCATAATCATCAACAAAAAACATAAAAAGGTTTAATCCCATCTGTCAGCAGCAAGCATTGGAACAGTCTATGCATTCTGTAGGTTATATTAGCGCTATTGGATAAGTGATTGAGACAATAAGCTCTAGTGAACATAGCTTTGTACTGCTTTCTGTCAGAAATACAGTAAATGATAAACATCAATAAATCAAATGCTAAAGATAACAGATCAATTGAAAAATCATTACTGTCCCAAAGAAGCACAAATTTCACCCGTTTTGTAAATGACCAGTTTCATGAGTTGAAATGGTGATAAGTGAATTCATAAAACAGTGAAAATTCACAAAAAATTTGTGGTCAATGGGTGTTTTTTGTATAATTAATTTTTAACCCAAAATATATTAATAGACATTTTTAGAATATTTTTTTTAACCTCACCTTGCCTCCGTGTCCATAGCCTTTTCCTTTGCAACTTCGTTACCCCGTTCCAGCTGGACGTAATGTTTCTTGGTCTTGTTTACTTCTTTCATAGTCTCCAGCAGCTCATTCTGGACTTTCTGTAGCTGTTCAATGCTCTGGCAAAATAGTTTTAATTTAATTTCTCTTTTTTACAAGGAACTTATAAAGCAGGTGGATTTCTAATAAGACATAGAGAATCCTCATTCTGAACCCATCTTTTATAAACCCATTGATTTTGTACAGAAACATATTTGGTGACGTCAGAGAAGGGCCAAATAGTATTGCTGACAAAGGTAATACTACCTGGCCCAGTTCCCTGCCAGCCTGTCCTGCACACTTGAAATCTGCTCTCCCACCCACTCGTCCGCTAGCCACTCATCCCCCCCCCCGAGCTGTCACTCACTCCGCGGTTGTCTCTACTGCAATAGATACAGGACAAGAATCAGCTGATCTGCTGGCTCCTGTGTCTTCACTAAGAGACAGATTGTCGGCCTGGGTGCAGACACACGGGGGGATTTTGGCAGAGAAACGTGTGCATTTTCATGCCGATATTCGCTCCATGGGATATATTTATCAAAGAGTGAAGTTAGAGATCACCATAATCCACTAGAGTGAAATTTAGCCATTCTACATTTATTTCTATGGGCTTTTTAAAGGCACATTTATAAAAAGATGAACTTTCACTTTCAACCATTGATAAATACTGTTTTAAAAATCCCATAAAAATGAATGGAATGTGGCGGGATTTCACTCTAGCGAATTGTGGTGATCTCCAACTTGACTCTTTGATAAATATACCCCAATGTGTCTGTACCCAGGCCAACGCAGATTCATCTGGTGCAGACACAGAAACCAGTGGATCGGCTGCTTCTCTACACAAGTCAAGAATCAGCCCCATATGCCAGTAACCTAATCACATACACAAGTATGTTTTATTCATCGGGGATAGAATTATCTCTGATAAATAAAAATGAAATTCTAAAAAACTATTTCCCAGTGTACATTAAAGGACTAGATCTATTAAACATTACAACTTATTGGACTTGCATATCTCCAGTCAGTTCTGCAGCCTCCTCTATTTGCAACCATTTAGCTGTGCAAGCGCCACACTTTATAAAATAGCAGCGAGTGCTTAAAAAAGAAAATACCACAATCCATCAGTCCCGTGATCAGACCACGAGTTGCGCAGGGTGTGAGGAAGCGACGACGCGCATTGATTATTATCAGGAGAGAGATTTTACTCGTTCTGAAGCAGCACACAATGATTGGCAGATGGGCGGATGCGCAGGTGAATTCCAGGGGCCATCTTGATAATGTGTCACGGTCGGCACCCAACACCAGAACAAACACCAGGCACCCTGGTCTCGGCTCGTGCTTCACCAGTAGTGTGACCGCCTTTGGGCCTCGGGAGGAGCCCTCGGCTTACTTGGATGCCACCTGGACTTAAATGAGAGGTGCAAGATGAGGGTTGTGGATAGGCAGAGGGGCACGACAGTAAAGCAAAGTCTTTGGACAGAAGATCGTAGTACAAGGCATTAGGCAAAAGAGTAGTCAGATCAGGCTGGGTCGAGGCAGGCAGAGAATAAACGTTATCAGGCAGGCAAGGGTCAAACCAGGAAGTCAATCAGAGGGTTAATCAGAAGAGGTAGTCGGTAATCAGGCAAGGGTCAGAATCCAGAAGTCAGAATAGTCAAAATAGCCAGGCAGGGGTCAAAAACAGGAATCAAACAGGTTCAGAATATAGCAACGAATAGCACAAGGCTCAGAAGCACCAGGAAACAATATCCTATCACGGGCAATGCATAAAGTAAAACTGTACCTTTAAATACATTTGAAATTCGCGCCTTTGCCAGCGCGCCTGCGCCTTTAAGACGCAACCAGACGCGGCTCGCGCGCCGAAGAACCCTGCGGGCATCCCCGCTTGGAGTGCGGCGGGCGTCCCTGCCGACCCCCAACACCCCTACCGGGGTAAGTTATTACATAATGTCTCAGAGCTGTATAAAGTAGACTTTGCATAGGGAAACGCTTGAAAAAAACGGTATCTGTTCAAAGTAACCTAGCGATCAAAGCCAGCAAGGGGGCCTCTATAACATAATGATTGGGAGAAATGGTTTCCAAGTCATTTGTAAAAGTAATTGCTATCGAAACCAGTATTTGTCTGAATGCTGAAGTCAGCTCTCCTTCAGCAAAGACAAATTGATATGTTGTTCCAAGTCAGAGTAACCCAGGCAAAGAATATCAAGGAACAGACAGATTCATTTACCAATATTTACCAATATTGTTAAAACTATAGAACATTATAAATTAATGTATATTAGGAAAAATATTATTTTTGGGTTCCTATGGCTTGAGCAATATGCACATACGACCACACAGTATGATTTAGGTGCATGTGGGTCGCTATCCCAATAATATAGTTTAGGCAGCAGATTAATAATAACCTTTCAGCCAATAGGTAACTGACCTTGCCCTGAGCCTTGCTTTAACCCAGAATTGCAATTTAATATAGAACATCAGCCAACAGAAGATATGACAGAAGAAATAAAAAAACAGTAAAGACACTCACCTTTGCACCCACAAAACTTGCAACAAAGTGAGATTGACTCTTTCCCATCAATGACAAGAATCAAGCCAATATTACTAAGAGCACCATATCAATCAGTACTATTGGGCTGGAGTACCACAAATTCCAATAGGCAGGGTTTAGTTGATGCTTGCAGTGCAACCTACAGGAGGAATGTACCACCCCCACCCACTGTGACTGACAGAATAAATCCAGCAATTCTGGCTAAGGTAAAGAGAACTAAAGCTTAACAAAGCAGAGGAAAAATTATGCATGCTTTATTTTGGGGCTCTGGACCAGGCCAAGACCACCACAGCCATTTCACAGTGAAGATCTGTGCCTCTAAATATGCCCCCCAGTACCGACGCAAATAAACAAACAAAAATGCAAAATGTTTAGTCTGTACCTAAGGTAAGGGCACACGGGGAGATTTAGTCACCCGGCGACTAATCCCCAAACTGCTTCCCCGTGTCTTCTGTCTGCTTCAATGAAAAAATGCATGCGCCAATGCACTCGCGGCACTTCGATTTCCGAAGTCACACTTTTGACTGAAAATGTTGTACATTGTTACCTTTTTAAGCAAAAGCTCCTTTGCTGATCTGGCTGTTTTTGCAGCTTCTGAGGTCAAGTTCCTATAGTTTTCAGCAGCCGCGACTCTGGTCTGTCCAATGGAAGCAGTGCCTTCTACCATGGACCTCCATACTGAATACACACTCCTGAAAAACAGAATTCCATACACAGTAGTGACAACTCATTGCACAAGTGACAGCAAGGGTGTGCTGTAGCATGAATACGTAACATAAAATAAAATGTTCCAGATCACATGAGAATACATAACTCTAAGCAACATTGCAATATTCACTGAGGATGTATTTGAAATGTTTTTAAAGTTATCAGTTTAATGCAACTGAACACAGTATTTGTTCTCTGGTTCTGAATCTTGTCACCGAGCGACTAATCTCCCCGAATTGCAACGTGTGTCTCTGCCCTAAAAGCTTTTAAGTGGATATTTGTAATTGTAATTCCTATTTAAAGCAGTATCTGCCTGACCCTTACGTTCTCTGCACTCTCCTTTCTGACTCCTAAAACAATGCAGCCGAAAGCCAGCCGATGAACAGACCTGGATGAGATCTTCTCTTATGGAAAAGCATGGAAGAAGTCTAATGTATAATGAAAACGACTCACGAGGAAACTTCTGGCGACTTTGGAAAACAAAGCGATCCGAGTGCCATCCTGCCGGCGATTTACATTCTAGCCGGCAGGAGGCAGTTTGTGGAGATTAGTCGCCACGAAGAAGAGGAGATTTGTCGCCGGGCGACTAATCTTCCCGAATCTGAGCATGTGCCCTGACCCTTAAAGAGATACGGACACTAAACTACTTTTTAAAATATGAATGTACATTAAAAGTTACCTATAGGTCATGCTGATTGTTTTTTGCTGAGAGGTTAGTTTTTATAAGTAATTGTTAGTTGAAGTTCATAAACCGACTGTTTTGCCAACCTGACTGTCCCATTTCAGCCTGTCCATTAAATTTTCTAATGCTAACGCACTCCTGCTGCACAAATATGGCAGCCCCCTCATAAAGGAGCATGGGGCATCAGACAGATAATGTAAATGCATTGTGCAAATACTTAATGGCAAAATTATAAAAAGCATGCAAAGTTAATTTTATGGTACATGTAAAAAAAAGTTCAATTTCTGATGTCAGTATCTCTTTAACATATTTTGGAAAGCTGTTTAGAATAACATTTTCTTTCGTTATGCAAAAAATAAAAAACATGCTAGGTGCTGTTCCACTTTAATCTCTAATAGAAGCAAAACTAAATGGAATGAAAAACCAAAACGGAATAAAAAGGAACAGGACCATGTATAACTTCTCTTGCCTCTGGCAACAGGAACCCTGTCCTCTTCGTTATGACTCAGAAGCAAACAAAATATTGTAGCCTCATTCAATGGTATCAGGAATGATTCTTTTGGAAGAGCATGTATGATGTTTGGCAGCTTCTCTCTCTAGTCCAAAGTACAGAGCAGCTATTTACCACTGTGAATTATACTACACTGCTCTGCCAGAACTTGTTTAAGTGCATCCATCTGTTCTGCAAATACCCTTTCACAAACGGGAAACATCTGAAATGGTTACAGCCGAAGTATCAATAGCTCTTCCATCATCAGACTAATAAACAGCACTAAGTATTGGGAATACATGGGGTTCTGTCAACATATTAACAAATGTTTATCCTGAATGGGCCACAGAGGGCCCCATGTAAATGAGTTTCATGAACATGAACATTGTATATGTGTTCAAGTTAGAAACTGTAAAAAACGGTTACTAAACAGAATCCTTATAACTATATGGACTTGACTTAAAAGTCTGATGTTACGCCACTTATTAACGGAAGCATGTGGATATCATTTCAGTATCATTCTGGACTGTGCCCTTCATTACGGATGCAGAAGTAACACCTACTAAACCCTAAAAATTAATATGGTTAAAAATGCCATATTTTATATACTGAGCTTATTGCACCAGCCTAAAGTTTCAGCCTCTCAATAGCAGCAATGATCCAGGACTTCAGACTTGTCACAGGGGGTCACCATCTTGGAAAGTGGGCTCTGAGCAGCTGTTGTGAAGCTAAGCTTACAGTCGTTGACAATTATCAAGCAGAAAACTAGGTTTGTCTGTAACATAAGCTGATGCTACAAGACTAAATATTAAATTCTGATGCTAGTTTCACTGGTTTCTTAGCAAACGTAGTAATTATCTGTATTAATCTCAGCCTTATATCGTGACATTTATATTCTGTATATACAGTATATTGTGAGTGGGTCCCTAAACGTAGAAAATGAAGACAGCACAGAGCATGTGCAGTGAATCAGCAGAAAAGAAGATGGGGAGCTACAGGGGCATCTTTGGAGACACAGATCTTCCCTGCTAAAGGGTTGTGGTTGTCTTAGACTGGTACAGGAGCCCAAAACATAATTTACAACAATTTACAATTTCTAGCTAATTCTTTAGTTAGCCTTTATATTTCCTTTAAATGAGGTCAGGACCATTGTGAAAATACTGCACATCCACCTAGCACATTTGGACACGTCCTGCAATAACCATAACTGTCTTTATATGCCCAGATTTGGTCTCCATAGCTAGATTAGGCCAACACTGACCATTAGAGACATCAGGTCTAGCATCCGCGGAATAATCATAAAGTGGTCGGGTTTGGGTAGGAAATGACAGATTCCCTGACCGTGCAGGCAGTCCACGTAATACTGCCACTTAATACTGACCATTAGAGGCCTGCATTGGTTTGGGAACCCACAGAATACCTGCAAAGTGTTTGGGTAAGGAATTCCTTATTCGCTGACTGAGTAGAACCACTGGTCCACAGTGACTTTCGGTTTCGCGAATCCCAGGTCAGAAGGTAAATTAATCTATTTCGGGCCAGGTCAGGTAGCGGATCAATGGAGGGGCAAATAAGGGATTACGGGTTACGAGTCTCAGAAAATGAACCCGCGCTGGACTCTATTGACCATATAAAATGTAGTTTTGTCACACCAACCTTGGTTCCTGTCATATTGCAGATGATTCATGAAAGTTGTCACCATGAGATTCTAGAGCAGTGGAAACACTTTTTTGAAGAGATGAATCTCGCTTCCTTGTCTGTCTGGGTTTGTCAGAAGTGAATGTTACCTGTCTAATACAGGTCTGTAAAATTGGTGGAGTAGCAATTATATTATAGGCTGTTTTTCACTGTCAGAGTTGGGACCCAAGCCTCTAGTTAAAGCAAACCCTAACGCTAAAGTACAATTACATTTGTGACAATTCCCTGTTTCCAACTTTGTGCCAACAGTTCCCGAAAGAATCAGTTTGCAGAGAAGGAAGTAGAAGAATTTGACTGACATACTCAAAACTCTAACCTCCAACAAAACATGTATAGGATGAACTGTAATGATGACAGTGAGACAAGCCTGGTTGCTCAGCATTACTTATACTCTTGTGGCTGAATAGAAGAAAAGAACACCAACAATGTCGCAACATCTAATCCAAAGCCTTCCCAGAAGACTATTATAGAAGAAAAAGTAGGGCCAACTTCATAATGATATTTTGGATAGGTATTAATCCCCCACACGTTTTGTACAATCCCTTTTGCCAGAAAAAAAAAATGTGTGCACCCTCTGGAAGGCATTTGGCCTATTCTTCCAGCAAATTTGCTCTAGGTTACTCAGATTAGTTCAATGGCAAGTATGCACCTCAATTTAGGAATACTCCCACCGAATACAAAATGAATCAAATCAGGGATTTGACTAAAATTGTAGAACATTCACCTTTTTTTGTTCAGGACCCACTTTTGTTTTATGTTTGGGATAACAGTCATAAACTAAAGCTCAAACTTCAGGATTCTGCAAAGCTAAAACAAGTTCTCTTAAAGTTACATGTGTTTTGCTCCACCTAACCTTGCTGTCATAACAAGATTCTCAGGCAATGCTGATGAAAACCAGCATGACGATACCACCACTATACTCCAAAGCAATGGAAAGCATGCGTATTGGTCTGATCATCGGCCCACCTGAAAATCGTTTAAAAAGATGGGTACATGTATGGTACATGTATTGAGAAGGATCCTTGAAAACCCCACTCCCTAATTAACTCAAGGTTTGATACTAAAATTATCCAAAATATTTTCATTTTTGTTTGCAGAATAAAATACTACATTTTAGATGTTCTAGTTACAAATCTGTAGAAATGTTATGTTTGAACCTGTAACTTGGACAGCGCTTTGTTAAGGTGGCCATAGACATAAAGATCCGCTTGTTTGGCAATCTCTCCCCGATATGCCCACATTGAAGTGGGCGATATTGGGCTGATCCAATCGTGGGCCCTGATTATAATGGATCCGATACGGGCGCTCGGATCGTGTGACCACATACATGCATAGATGATCCGGTGGGATTTTTTAACCTGCCCAATCAAGATCTGGCCAACTGTCGGATGGCCCCACACACGTGCCAATGAGCTGCCGTCGGCAGCTTTTATCGGCACGTGTATGGGGGCCATTAGGTGTTTGTAGAAATCTCTGGTTAAAAAAACTCCAGGAACTATGCTCCCTTAAAAAAAATAAAAAATACTCAACAAAACTGAGGAAAGGTATGCAACAATTTTAATATTCTTCTCAGTCAGACAGGTTAAGCAATACCATAAGCAACACAGCTGAACAAACATGTTTATTATCAAAAAGGCACATGGGGTACTGAACGGAAATCTCAAAGAAGCTTACCCACCTGCATTCACTGGTCTCATTTTTCCCACGATGCCAGTCTCTTTTAAGGTACTGACTAGCCAGCCTCTGCAGTGCCTAGAGGTCACAAAAACATAATGTTCATAAAAGAGTCCTGTCTAAAGCCCTTGTTTATAGGAACACGTTGCTTTCTTAGCTCTATTCTGCCACATTTTGCACTTGAACACCAGGCCCACACAGTCCATCTTCCAGTGAGATTTATGGCAGCAGCCACAGAGGTTAACGCCATACCCATAAACACTGCCCCCTTGCCAAGTAGGATGTATGCTGTAAACAGCCTCTGGCGTAATACACATAGGAACACTGCTGGCACACAACCAAGATCAAGCATGGAATAATAACGTCAGAAAAATTCAACTTTCTTTGAAAAAGAGAAATCAATTTAGAATTAACATGGATATTTAAATATGATTTGGGGGGTGTCCAATAGGCTTCATACATTTCAAATTTTAAAAGAACATAGAAATAATTAAATATTAGATTTTCATTCTTAAAACTGGGAGTATTCCCAACATCACAAAATATCAAGTGTAACCTTCTAGCTACGAAACATGGCCTCCAGATGGTAGATCAAAAATAGATCTACCATTCCTCTCAACATTTAGGAAATAGTGCGGCAAATCTTTTGTCCCTCTTTCTGAGTGCTGGGAAAATTGTTTGACCACACCCATTTTGTGGCCACCCACCCTAATTACCATGTTCATTTTACAAAGTTTGGCAGGTTATGAAAGATAAAACACATTTCTGGGGTTTTTATGTGTTCTTACAGTATTGCAAATGAAGGTGAATTGCCCGTTTAAGGGCACCTTTTGGGTAAAAATGTTATCCCCAACCAAAGGTGCAGGTAATAGAGCCTGCATTCTGGTTGGGGATAACAGTATTTATTTTTTTTTCCTAAAAAAAAAAAAATGACCGCACGCTACCCGCACCGGGAGGGAGCCATGTCTGGTCACTCACATGTGCATAATGAAAAGCTGCCCCATTATGCATATGCGTGTGACGTCACATGCGTGTTATGCGCATGCAAATGACCGGACATGGCTGCTCGCACCGGGAGCTCCCTCCCGGTGTGGGTAGCGTAGCTGCAAGTCAGTTTCCCCAAGAGACCTGCTTACATTGCCTTGCAATAGTTTTCACCCCCCTTGGCATTTTCCATGTTTTGTTGCCTCACAACCTGGAATTAAAATGGATTGTTTGAGAGTTTGCAACATTTCATTTACAGAACATTCCTACAACTTTGATGGTTTTTTTTTATTATTATTGTGAAGCAAACAACAAATGGGACAAAATAACAGAAATCTTCAGTGTGTATAACTGTTCCCCCCCCCCAAAATTAAGTACTTTGTAAAGTCACCTTTTGCAGCAATTACAGCTGCAAGTCGCTTTGGATAAGTCTCTATGAACTTGCCACTGGGATTTTTGCCCATTCCTTAAGGCTAAACTGTTCCAGCTCTTCATGTTGGATGGTTTTTGCTTGTGAACAGCAATCTTCAAGTCTGACCACAGATTCTTTAATTGGATTGAGGTCTGGACTTTGACTAGACCATTCCAACACATTGAAATGTTTCCCCTTAAGCCCCTCGAGTGTTGCTTTAGCAGTATGCTTCGGGTCATTGTCCGGCTGGAAGGTGAACCTCCGTTCCAGTATCAGATCACAGGCAGACTGACACAGGTTTTGCTCAAGAATATCCCTGTATTTAGCAGCATCCATCTTTCCCTCGACTCGGACCATTTTCCCAGTCCCTGCTGCTGAAAAACGTCCCCACAGCATGATGCTGCCACCACCATGTTTCACTGTGGCAATGGTGTTCTTGGGGTGATGGATGTGTTGGGTTTGCTCCAGACATAGCATTTTCCATGGTGGCCAAAAAGTAACATTTTCGTCTCATCTGACCAGAACACCTTCCTCCATACATTTGGGGAGTCGCCCACATGCCTTTTGGCAAACTCAAAACGTGCCTTTTTATTTTTAACATTAAGTAATGTTTTTTTTTCTGGCCACTCTTCCATAAAGCCCAGCTATATGGAGTGAACGGCTTATTGTGGTCCTAAGGACAGATACTCCAGTCTCGCTGTGGAACTCTGCAACTCCTTCAGGGTTACCTTTGGTCTATGTGCTGCCTCTCTGATTAATGGCCTCCTTGCCTGGTCTGTGAGTTTTGGTGGGCAGCCCTCTCTTGACAGGTTTGCTGTGGTACCATGTCAGAAAAGGTGTGTTTATACTGATCATGTGACACTTCGATGTAAGTAGGGGGGTCTATTGCAGTCTAAATTATACTACAGTAAATTTAATTTAAACAGCCAGGAAGTGCCCATTGTAGCTTTGAATTATTAAAGCTGCAGTTGACAGAAAATGCTTTGTTGTAAATCCATTCTATTTATTGTGTCATTCCAGCATTCTGTGTCTTCAACATGAAAGTTGCACGACAGCCAAGAACATGTAGGCATTCTCTCAAGCAGCCTAATATACTCACTCACTCTCTAGCTACATAAATGCAAGAGGACAGGGAAAGGACACAAGGCACTGAGATGAGAAATCACTAAGAAAGTCTGGTACGAATATAGTAAAAGATAGCTGACACCTTCTGAAACACAGGTAACATATACACCACTTCCATAACATTTATACATACATACTGTATCTAAAATCTGCTATACTGCTTTGTGAAAAGAACTAAAAAAGGACTGAATGTAGATAAAAACAACAAGCGGATGGACTGAGTGACAAAAGAAGAGTGAAGGGAAAAGACGTTTAGTAAGTGGAAAGACAAAAAGAAACAGAAAAACAGAATGGAAGAACATAGAAAACAGAATGTAAACTTACACTGGCCATCCAATTAAAGATCCACCCGTTTGGCAGGTCACTAAATACCTGTAAGTGTATCTTTCCATGATATACCCACCTTTTCAGATCACGATAGTAAAGCAAACCGTGGCTGATTTCTGTCAGATATTGATCAGGCCGGCCCATTGGAGGGCCCTAAACACAGGCCAATAAGCTGCTGACATAGTCCTGAAGGCCATTGCTGGAAATGAATCCAGTCGTTTAATATAGGCTTATCATTATCTCAGACTGTTACTAGTTAATAACTGCTCCAAGATCTACCATTATATGGCGTGGTTTAATGTTGCGGACTGAGCTACAAATCCTGTATTTACACCAACCCATCAGCCCCTTCCAGAAGCATCCATCCAATCACACACAATCAAAATTAGAATGAAAATAAATAAAATTAGAGCTGGGCTGCATACTGTCGGTCCGGATAAAGGAAAAGCCCTTATCTTACGCACTTTTCCTGAATGTAAGCAACAACGTCCAATACACGCTTGCGTATTTAATTGTATAATGAGTGACCATATATACAAACGTGCAGATAACGATGTATGACATGGTTTCTTTCTTCTTCCTTCAACAGAAGCTACAGCATTGCTGCAAAAGCAGTTGCACTTTAAGGGCAACTAAAGCTCCACATATTTTCTGTAGCAGCTACCCTCAGATGTTTGTACTGAAACTTTCCCATCCCCTGGGCAGACACCCACTTGTGTTTGCTCAGTATGTACAGTAGGCAGAACCCACAGTGATCTCTGTCTGAGCAATGTACATCTGTGGTTAGTCATTTTGTCTATACTACTCGCTACCCCAGAAAACTTACTCTGATTGAAAGGTATACTGCAATTAAAATCCCCATCAAATAGGGCACATGCAGTGCTATTATTCTGGATAATTATTGTTCAGACATCACCATAATTGATCCTGATACCGCTGGTATGTTGGGTTACATGGCAACCTGAGTCAGTATTCAGAATTTCACATTAACAGACTCTGCAATGACTGAATTATTTTAATATTTCCTGAGTCATTATCATCATACCTGCCCATATTCTTTTTCAATCGCAGCTCTCTGTTTGCAGAATGACCTAAAATGAAAAAAAAATTTTGGCCTTGAATTCAATATTTATATTTTACTATGACACAAAACATGTTATGAAATTTGAAATGAGGACTGAGAAGTGATTTTGTTATATGGGATTCCAAGTTTATAACATTGCTATTGCTTTGGTGGAACTGAATGGCTGAAAAACTCCTAAAAATAGTGAGGTGGTATAAATAGCTTGGTTCTTCCTTGGAGAAGGGGAAATGGCTTGGTGTTACAAGAGGCAGAGGTGGGGTGAACTCAAATACAAGTATGGGACCCGTGAACTAGAAACCCATTATCCAGAAAGCTCTGAATTACAGAAAGGCCATCTCCCATAGACTCATTTTATCCAGATATTCCAAATTTTCAAAAAGGTTTTCCTTTTGCTCTGTAATAATAAAACAGTACCTTGTACTTGATCCTAACTAAGATATAATTATATAATAATCATCTTTGGATTCAAAATCACCCTATTGGGTTTATTTTGATTTTCTAGTAGACAAGGTGTGAAGATCCAAATTACAGAAAGATCCATTATCCAGAAAGCCCTGTGCATTCTGTATAACAGATCACATACCTGGACCATATATTATAAGGAACAAGGAGCTTCACCGTTTTATTTCAATATATATAAGTACACACACCAGGCAAATCTCAGAAAGGAAATCTGCAGTTTTAAAAGAAGAATGGCCATCCATAAAGAAAAGCACTTTGTATCTATTTATATAGAGAACACCACAACAGCAAGTCATTCCTATATGAAGTGTATCTTGTGATCTATACCCTTGCAGGTGGATCCTCTAACAGCAATACTGGAACACCGTTCATTATCCACACTTGAAAAAGAGTAGCTTAGGTTAAACAAATGTAAGTAAAACACAAATAGGTGTGGCATATAAAATTTATGAGATGAGCACTAAATAATGTCACTTTGAAACATCTGTGGGAACTGAAGCTTGGGCCGATTATTATTTGTTACCCTAACAGCCCTAACAATACTCTGAAAAGAATGTTCTTGAGAAATAAAAAACAATAACAGTTAAAAGTTTTTTTTATCACACTGTATGACATATACTGAATCTCTCACCAACTCTTTAAAGGAGAAGGAAAGTCAAATTATATTAGGCTCCAAGTATTGCCAATGATAAGTATGTATCTGTGCCAGTATCCTTTCCCTCCTTAGTTTTTACATTAATATTTTACCAGCAATCGATGTAGAAATAAGTTTAAACATGTATAAATTGACATACCCTGTCTGCAGTCCAGAAATCTGTTAGAATAGGGCTTGCACATGCGCAGAATGGATCTGCAGTGCCCTGTGCATGCGCAGAAAAAACCTCTGAGTTCCGTGGTTAGTACTGACATTTTCATCACGTGATCTCTGCTGACGTCAGCGCTGACCTCTCTCATCCAGCCCCATTCTGTAAGCAGCCAATAGCGCTCCTGCTTCCATGTTGCTAAGCAACTAAGGAAAGCGTTTTTATCTCCTGCGCTCGCTCTGCTTTTCATTCAGTCACTGTCAGCGAGCGAGCACAGAAGTTAAAGGGGAAGGCAGCCATCCAGCGAGCGGGTCTGTCTGTCAGAGGTAATTGCAGGATGGACTCCGTGCTGGCAATCAGATGCGTCTCGGATGACGTCAAGGGGTCACGAAGGGAGCGCATGCGCACTACCGATCAAGCGCAGGGCGGAAATGACGCGACTAGGTTAAAATGGCGGCGCCAAACTATGACAATCGCCGCATCTTCGACATGAAAGTGCACGGATACAGCAGCAAAATGCGAATTTTAAATATAGCGTTTCAGGAGGGGGCATATTGATGAACCTAATGAAGTAGGAATTATTTATATTATATATATATTATGTTGAGATTTTTAAAAGATCCGATCCTCATTGCGAGACCATGATTTTCTCGGAACGATCGTACGAATTGACCATCAACAAAAAAGACCAATTTGCCAGGAAAACAAAGTGGAGCTGCCTGCTTGGCCCTGCAAACATAGATAGATTGCACTGGGACCGACAGTGACCTGGCTGATCAATTTCCTGACAGATGTCGGCCGAAAAATCATAAGATGTACGGTCGTTTGAATACCACTAACCGCACGATAATTTCGAAGGATTTGTCGGACTTCTCTAAAATTGGTCATTCGGCAAGAATAATCGTCGCATCTATGGGGAGCTTTAAGGTATGAAGTTCCAAATTACGGAAAGATCCGTTATCTGGAAAGCTCCAGGTCCCGAGCATTCTTGATAATAAGACCCGTACCTTTACTACAAGTTTAAAAAGTGAATGTGAATGTCCTAATCATAGTTGTGATATACATCAAGGAGCATTTTAGGTCAGTGTCAGCTTTATTAATTCATTTATTCATTGTTATTCATGTTTCAGGCTTACAAACCCCTCATTTAGCAGTTTAATGGGCCTGTGAGTGTATGACTCTTCCTCTCCTGCAGACTGACATCCATAAAAATAGCACTTGCTGTTAAAATCTATTTCACCTGACACTGAACTATTTTTACCTTGCTTTTAACAATTGTGGTCACTGAGCAGAAACGACAAGGGGTGCATATTATCTCACAAGCTACTGCCTGTATGCATTAAAACAATTGATTGTTTTTTCAGTACTGAAACTCTTGACCAATTCTTTCACTTAACTACTATACATTGAACATAGACTCGTTCAAATACTTTGGCATTGTGGTGCATAGGAAATTAGACACCTTTATACCCTCTAATCTCGACCCGATCCTCTCCACCATGAAGGACAAACTGAAAGTGTGGGCTAACCTGCCCTTTTCTATCTGGGCAGGGTTAATCTTCAAAAAATTATATTTCTCCCCAAGTTCTTCTACATCTTCCTCAACTCGCCTGTTCCTATCCCCCGTTCCTTCTTCACCTCTATTGAAATGGCCCAAACAGCATTTCTCTGGGCAAACAAGCCCCCCAGATTTGCTAGAGGCAAACTGCGGGCTCCTGTTAGCGAAGGGGGATTGGGCCTCCTGCACTGGTATTTTTACTCTTTGGCAGCCCAGATCTACTATATACACTGGTGGCTTAATCCGGATCCATACAATCCGAACTTCCCACTACAAGCCACTTTAGCGAGCTCAATAGAGTCACTATCCAATATTCCATTTCGCAAAGTTCCCGATCTATAAACAACCCACTTTAGCGAGCTCAATAGAGTCACTATCCAATATTCCATTTCGCAAAGTTCCCGATCTATAAACAACCCACCCAGTTATAATCACCCCATACAAAGCGTGGGTGGCAGCACTCAAAATTTGCAACCTAGCACTATACATTGAACACGCTCTCTGCATCTCAAAATGTTTTATTTCAAAGGGGTTGTTCACCTTGACACAAACTTTTAGGGGCAGATTTATTAAGGGTCAAAGTGAAAATTCGAATTGTCGAATTTTTTTTTTTTGGTCAAAACTCTCAAATTCGAATTGTGAATTATCAAACTCGATTTGAGTTTTAATCTGAATTTAGAGATTTATCATACTCTGGCCCTTTAAGAACTCGAATTCGACTATTCACCACCTACAAACTGCCGGATTACTGTATAAGACAACGGGAGAGGTCCAGGGATCAATTTGGTGTTTTTTGCAGCCTTCCCGACATTTGAGTTTTTGTCGGAGAACAAAACTCAAATTGAGTTTTTCGAATCGGGTTCTTCTAATTCGAATCATATTTAAAATTTCGGGTTGATTCAAATCGTCCGAGCTGAGAAAATTCAATTTTATGAATACATTTTGCTTGTTCTATTTTCAAATTTATGGGAGTTCACAGGAACTTGAAAATTGAAATCTTGATATGATGTAGAGAGTGAAATTCTGAGACAAACTGCAATTGGTTTTCAGTTTATTATTATTTGTGGTTTTTGAGTTATTTAGCTTTTTATTCAGCAGCTCTCCAGTTTGCAATTTCAGCAATCTGGTAGCTAGGGTTCAAATTACTCTAGCAACCATGCACTGATTTGAATAAGAGACTGGAATATGAATAGGAGAGGGTCTTAATAGAAATAGGAGTATTAAAAAGTAGCACTAACAATACATTTGTAACCTTACAGAGCATTTGTTTTTAGATGGTGTCAGCGACCCCCACTTGAAAGCTGGAAAGAGTCAGAAGAAGGCAAATAAATAAAAGAAAAACTATAAAATAAATAAATAATGAAGAACAATTGTAAAGTTGCTTAGAATTGACCATTCTATAACATAGTACAGGTATGGGATCATTTATCCAGAATGCTTGGAGTACTGCGGATAATGGATCTTTCTGTAATTTGGATCTTGATAAGGATCAAGTATAATCTGTTTTATTATTACAGAGAAAAAGGGAATCATTTTTAAAAATTGGTGTTATTTGGATAAAATTGAGTTTGTGGGAGACAGCCTTTCCGTAATTCTGAGCTTTCTGGATAACGGGTTTCCGGATAACAGATCCCATACCTGTAAAAGTTAACTTAAAAGTGAACCACTCCTTTAACTGCTATATGTTTGAAAAAATATCTGCCTTCCAATGGTATAAGTCATTTAATTTCCATATTTTAACATTTCCAGCAGCCCATTTATGCAGCTAAAACTGTCTGAGGTAAGTCTGCGCCAGACTGGAGTATGGTTCTGGGAGGTAGTGTTTGGGTTACAGGGGTGACCCTATTTCACCAAAAATCTTAATAGTGACACAGACTTTGATACAAATAAACAATACACAGTGTATATGAACTGAACTCCTCATACTATCGCTTGTTAAATTGGTTCTTGGGAACTTACTGGTGCCCGCTAAAAATAAAAAACTGTACTGGATGGCATGAACCCAAAGATAAAGTGTAAATGCACCCCCTTAGATTGGACTAAAGGTGGCCATAGACGTAACAATTACCATCTTTGTTGGAAAAGAGCTTTCCAAAAAAGATTGTTAGTTTCAACACATGTGTAGAGCTGAATCGTCAGCTATACAGGTAGAAACAATAGAATTCTACCTGTATCTGAGGATTCAGCACTTAACAATGGCCGATGTTTGGGTGCCTTCAAAGGCACCCGATCAAAATTTTCCATCCAGCCTGATTGATGAGCCAACCAATATCCAAGTCTTATGCCGATATCGGTTGGCTTGTTTCCCACAATACACGCACATAATATCGTCCGAAAATCCGTTTTGTACGATATTATCTGTGCGTCTATGGCCACCTTAACAATGTCTGATGTTTGGGTGCCTTCAAAGGCACCCGATCAAAATTTTCCATCCAGCCCGATCGACGAGCCGACCAATATCCAAGTCTTCTGCCATTATCGGTCGGCTCTTTTCCCACCATACACGCACCGAATATAGGACGAAAATTTGTTTTGTACGACATTATCCGTGCGTCTATGGTCACCTTTAGAATCACCCTTGAAATGGTCGCAAGTATTGCCTGTCCAGCTCTGATACAAGTGCTTGGAGGTGATTTCAGTGCAAGTCTAGTGCACTTTTTGGGCTACTTAAAAAAAGGAAACTGATTAAAAACACCATGTGCCATTACCCTGAAAGGGGAACTAAACACCCACACAATTTTTTCCATTTAAACCCATTTCACAGGACCCCAAGCCCGACCGCATGGCTGTATTTCCAGGGTAACATTTGTTCATCCTTACAGATTGCCTGATATCTTCCAGAAGCTCAGTATCTTGAAGCTGTTTGTTCTGAAGGCTAGACAGTTGCTCTCCAAAACGCACCTTAACCTCTTGTGTGACTTTTACCTAAAAACACAGATATGAGAGGGATATGAGGATATACTGGTGGTTACAATGTGTTTTCTTCTGCATGTGATGTACCAGGAGTGTTAGATACAAAGTTCCACAATGTAAATATTTGCACATAATCTACATTACTGATTCAGCACAAAGTTTTTTTTTTTAGAAAAGTGCTGCTTCTGTTAAAGACAGCATTTTGTATGTATAGCATTCATGTTTATTTTTAGGTGGGTTTGTTACCCTTAGCACAAAACACATTCACACATATGTTTATATTACATGAACAAAACTCAAAGACAAGTGATTTCATAATCACAACCTGGAATTCATTTATGGTTTGTCTATTACACTTCAACTACTGCTACAACTACTAACCGGCCCTGGAAGTTTGAATCAGAGTACAGGTATGGGATCCGTTATTCTGGAAACCTGTTATCCAGAAAGCTCCAAATAACAAAAAGGCTGTCTACCATAAACTCCATTTTATCCAAATTGTTTTAAATGATTTCCTTTTTCTCTGTACAGGTATGGGACCTGTTATCCAGAATGCTCAGGACCGGGGTTTTCTGGCTAACGGATCTTTCATTAATTTGGATCTTAATACCTTAAATCTACTAGAAAATCCAATAGGCTGGTTTTGCTTCCAATAAGGATTCATTATATCTTAGTTAGGATCAAATATTACAGAGAAAAAGTAAGTTGTTTTTAAAAAATTTGGATTATTTATATAAAATGTCTATCGGAGTCTATGGGAGATGGCCATACTGTAATTCGGAGCTTTCTGGATAACAGGTTTCCGGATAACGGATCCCATACAGCATAAAACAGCACCTTGTACTTGATCCAAACTAATATTTAATTTATCCTTATTGGAAGCTAAATTGGGTTTATTTAATGTTTACATGATTTTCTAGTAGACTTGAGGTATGAAGATCCAAATTACAGAAAGATCCATTTTCTGGAAAAACCCCAGTCCTGAGCATTCTGGATAACAGATCCCATACCTCTACCATCTTACCTTGTTCATCTGGTTCACCATCAGACATAGACTCAGATTTAGATTTGCGTAGAATGCACAAATCTAAATCCGCCATAACAGAGCTTTTGCCATATTTTTGGACTGATAGCTTTTTTGGGCAGGGCCCTCTTTACTTGTTGTATTGGTTATTGATTGTTTGTGTATGTTTTCTTATATGCTTAAGGTATACAAATTATTGTGCAACACTGCAGAACATATTGGTGTCTTATAAATAAATGTTAATAATGATAATAATAAAAATCTCTCTAAGGGGAGTAGTAACAGGAGGACACGTTGGTGATGTCCCCCCTATTACTAATCAATACTAAATACTGCTTTCAGAGTACCAGAAACAATGTGATACCTCTTATACCCCCTAAAGTCACCTGCACTACTGTAAATGAATATGTGTTTAATAACTGTAATATCATTGTTTATAGCATGTGTCCAGTCCACTTTAGTTTTGTGGACACGGTTTCTTGCTACCCTACCATATAGCCCCATAGAAAACATCTTCTAACATTAGGTGCAAATCTCACTAAATGATACAAGACTCACCTTTACAGAGGTTCTGAGGTCCGGAGGCTAAAACTGTGTGTCTGCAGCCCATCTTGCTACTTTGCAGGATGGATTTTAAGTATCTGTGGTTACAGAGAATTGCAGCTGAACAAGTATATATATTTATAGTGAACAGCCCTAGTATAGTGTATTACTGACAACTGTATAATGCTCTATTATACAGTCAATGCACTGCTCCTCTTTGGGCTGTCAGACCACTGCCAATACATCCTAGTGCACTGCCAGTACCTTCCTATCCAGACACTGCAAGTCCCTTCCTATCCAGACACTGTACCTTCCTATCCAGACACTGCACCTTCCCATCCAGACACTGCCAGTCCCTTCCTATCCAGACACTGCCAGTCCCTTCCTATCCAGACACTGCCAGTCCCTTCCTATACAGACACTGCCAGTCCCTTCCTATACAGACACTGCCAGTCCCTTCCTATCCAGACACTGCCAGTCCCTTCCTATCCAGACACTGTCAGTCCCTTCCTATCCAGACACTGTCAGTCCCTTCCTATACAGACACTGCAAGTCCCTTCCTATCCAGACACTGCCAGTCCCTTCCTATCCAGACACTGCCAGTCCCTTCCTATACAGACACTGCCAGTACCTTCCTATCCAGACACTGCAAGTCCCTTCCTATCCAGACACTGTACCTTCCTATCCAGACACTGCACCTTCCCATCCAGACACTGCCAGTCCCTTCCTATCCAGACACTGCCAGTCCCTTCCTATCCAGACACTGCCAGTCCCTTCCTATACAGACACTGCCAGTCCCTTCCTATACAGACACTGCCAGTCCCTTCCTATCCAGACACTGCCAGTCCCTTCCTATCCAGACACTGTCAGTCCCTTCCTATCCAGACACTGTCAGTCCCTTCCTATACAGACACTGCAAGTCCCTTCCTATCCAGACACTGCCAGTCCCTTCCTATCCAGACACTGCCAGTCCCTTCCTATACAGACACTGCCAGTCCCTTCCTATCCAGACACTGCCAGTCCCTTCCTATCCAGACACTGCCAGTCCCTTCCTATACAGACACTGCCAGTCCCTTCCTATACAGACACTGCCAGTCCCTTCCTATCCAGACACTGCCAGTCCCTTCCTATCCAGACACTGCCAGTCCCTTCCTATACAGACACTGCCAGTCCCTTCCTATACAGACACTGCCAGTCCCTTCCTATCCAGACACTGCCAGTCCCTTCCTATCCAGACACTGCCAGTCCCTTCCTATCCAGACACTGCCAGTCCCTTCCTATACAGACACTGCCAGTCCCTTCCTATACAGACACTGCCAGTCCCTTCCTATACAGACACTGCCAGTCCCTTCCTATACAGACAGCTCTGAAGCCAAACAGTACTAAGCCCAAACAGTAGCACAGAGCTGAAGCTCAAACAGTACAGCAAAGGGTGCAAGTAGTAAGTCGAGGCGGTAGGACAGCGAGTGACCAAGCTTCAAACCCAGTTGGGTACAATAAACACTCACTTTTCTCGGTGGAGGCTGCATCCCGAAATCTTCCAGCCTTCTGTCTCCCCCCTGTTGTGCAAGATGCTTGCCGTCCGGACCTGATATCTCCTCCCCATCGCTACCAAACTGCACAGCCCAGCGCACGCCGTTCCCTCCGACACCCCGCCCCTTTTCCAACTAATACTCCGCCCATGTAAACATTGTCTCTCCCCGCTGGCCACGCCTTCTCTATTGACACTACGGCGGTCTCTATACAGTTGTTAAAGCTTCGTTCCCGCCCACTCCAGTGTATAAAACCATTACTTCCAGCCAATATCAAATCATCCCGCCCACTCCTACTGACATACTGCTACGCCCACATATACTCACACACTTTGGAACGGACCGCCTTCAGGTTGGGGAAAGCCAATCAGAGCATTCATCGTTTTCATGGGCTTTACAGTAACCAATCACCGCATTCATATTTACAAATATTGTCTCAATTAAATCACACTGTCGGATACAGTGTGGGGCGTAGTTAAGGGGAAATTGCTATTCAGTAATTGTGCAGAACAGAAACAATACGCACTCACCAGTGCCGGGCAATGGAGGCTGACCACTTTGCACTCCGCCCCTTCGCCCGGCAGAGCGCAAAGGAGGACGCGCGTGCGCAAAGGCCTTGGTTCTCCGGAAGCTCCGCCCACTATCTATCAAGCCCGCCCCATTCGGGTTTCTGAAACTGGGGCTGCAAGGCGTCTGATATCATTATACATTACATTATTATCATTACAGTTCATGTAATGTACGTAATTCCATTTAACAGAGCTGCTGTAGAATATTGGGGATTATAAAGAATTTTTTTGTGTGGGTTAAGGACCCTCAGCTTTTCCCACTGAAGGGGTTGTTCTCCTTTGAATTACATTTTAATATGATGTAGAGAGTGTTATTCTGAGACAATTTGCAATTGGTTTTTATTTATTATTATTTGTGTGTTTTTTTTTTTTTTAGTTATTTATATTTTTTTTCCAGATGGCAATTTAAGCAATCTGGTTACCAGGGTCCAAATTACCCTAGCAACCATGCATTGATTTGAAAAAGTGTAGAATATTAATAGGAGAGGGCCTGAATAGAAAGATGAGTAATAACAAGTAACAATCATTGTGTAGCTTTACAGCACATTTGTTTTTGTTTTTTTTTGCTGGGGTCAGTGACCTCCCATCTGAAAGTTGGAAAGAGGCAGAAGAAGAATTAAAAAACTATTTAAAAAAATAATGAAGACCGAAGTCAAAGTTGCAAAGAATTGTCCATTCTATAACATACTTAAAGTGAACTTAAAGATGAACCACCACCCCTATGTATGGGATGTTCCATAAGGGGGTAGTCTGAGAGGCACATGCCAAGAGCTCAACGGTAGGGGGTGCTACATACCGCTTTTGCCTACTTTCTCCTAGTCCAGCTTTCTGTAATTCTGAGGGACTGACAGAATATGTGCTCAATGGTGATTAGTGGGAAGTGGGGTAAGTGATAGACGAAACACAAATAGTTAGAGAGGGAGCACGAGGCAAACTTTATAGATGGAGCAAAACGCACGTCAGGCACACTCTCTTTTAGTTTCGGTTAGGCAAGGCACTCTTGATAAAAATGGGGCATTGACCAACCTCCTCAGCTTGGAGGAGACACTTTGGTGGCGGGGGTCACTTGTTAGGGTATAGGCAGGTTATGCTAAAATTCATTCTAATTATTGGAAGGGATTAGGTTATTAACAGCTGACATGTAAGATGTTATTTTGCGTAAAGATCCCCCTCCTAACCCTTATTTTTAATTCTTATTATTTTTGTTTTTGTGGACATATTTTTCTTTTAATTTACTATTAAACATTATGTTTTAATTAGCATGCAGATAGATAATAGATAGATAGACAGACAGACAGACAGAGATAGATAGACAGACATACAGACTGATAGATAGATAGATAGATAGATAGATAGATAGATAGATAGATAGATAGATAGATAGATAGATAGATAGATAGATAGATGATAGATAGATAGATAATTATGATAGATAGATGATTGATAGATAGAGAGAGAGAGAGAGAGAGAGAGAGAGAGAGATAATAGATGATAGATAGATAATTATGATAGATAGATAGATAGATAGATAGATAGATAGATAGATAGATAGATAGATAGATAGATAGATGATTGATAGATAGAGAGAGAGAGAGAGAGAGAGAGAGAGAGAGATGATATAGATAGATAGATAGATAGATAGATAGATAGATAGATAGATAGATAGATAGATAGATAGATAGATAGATATTGGGAAACAGACAGAGGTGTCAATCAATGGGGAGACTGAGCTAGTACAAAATAGATTTAATAGGAAGTGACAAACACAATAACACCTCCCTTTTTCTCTTGAATAGCTACAGAGGAGTTAGATTGGGATGTGTTGGGTTTCCTTGGAGACACAGAGGATAGAGACACACAGAATCAGCAAATAAGCAGTTGCTGACTGAGATGTAAAACTTCATTATAGGGACCTGGGGCATTTTTTCTTGTCCTGCTGGAGGGGAAAACTTCAGAATGGGGAAAGTGTTTCCTTTGCTCCAACACTTGGGTGAAATAAAATGTATGTGATATTGGTAGAGCTGAGCTATTGGGTCCATAACTGCTTTTCAGACCCCAGCTCACTGTAAATGGGGATTATTTGGGATTTTCCTACACCCTAAAGGTGTGAAATCTGTTTCCCGGCAACTGGAAACACCAATATCAAGTGATCTGTTTTTTTCTTCTCTCTGTACTATTATGTGTATGCAGTGCCACTGGCATTTTAGGCAAAGAGAGATACACCCATGGAGTTAACACTCTTAAGTGCTGGTGCCGTATATACAGGGACGTGAGAAGGATGTGATAAGGCTATTGGCTTCCATGAACTTCCCCTTTAAAATTTCCTGTGGGTGCCCGTGAACTAAACTGAACTACCAACTCCGAAACAAAGATAATTGTTTAGAAAATTACTGCAAACATTTTCCTTATTACTCCATACATCGAAAAACTGGTTCAGAAAAATGCCTTTATTTATTCTGTAATCATCGGAATACTACATTTAAGAACAATACCTTACGATAAAAGGTTGTTTGTTTTTTTTTAAAGAGAATAATGACATTAATAAATATTGTTTTCAGGTTCTTACAACATTTTTAAAGACACGAAGGATGTAGCAACACATATACATATTTTTCGACATTCAGAGGGGACTCTGTGATTACCGACAGGACTTGATCCTTTATAAAGGCTGGGGGGGTTCCCCTGGCTAATTCTTTTCTCCTTTGTTTCCTCCCCTCTATTGCAGTGAATGGATAAACCCCTCCCCTACGCTGTCTCCCTATTGCTTACACTGCCAAAGAACTGCTAGTCCACAGCAGCACCAGCTCAACAGGATCCAACATGCTCTATGGATCAGGGGAGGGCAGTTCTACATGAAATGCTTTATGGATTATGGTATTAAGAAAATGTATCCACTAGGACCCAAAGGGAGTTTAAATGGCAAGTATTTTGTTTCCTGCTTGCAACCAGTTTTATATTCCTTACTGCTCTGAATGTGTTGGAAGTGTTTGAAAGAGTCACGGCACTATCTTCATACAATGCATTCTCCGTGCTGGATTTAGGGCTTTTGTAGTGGGATTTCAAAATAGTTTTACATTATAATGTTCCCTGTCTCTACCAACTATGGAATTTCACAGCAACAAAAGCCAAAGGGCCATCTGGCTGATCAAAGAACTTTAAGTTTTGCCAAACAGCCTCAATTATAGTTATGATTGCTGATTATTTCGATTCCTTTTGTTTTTTTATCATACCAGTGCATTCATTATTATTTGTGCATTGCACGTTACCATAACTGTGCTTTATTATTGGAAGGAACCTGTACTCCCAAGTGCATTCCACATATTCTTGTTGCCGGTGCATTTCTGGGAAGAAGAAATGACGTGGGCTTTCACATGACGTGGCAGTAGTAACACTCGTTAAGTGATATTTTAATTAGCTCTCTGTTGTATCGGAACAGATTGTGTTGTAGCAGCAATATTTACTTCTTTTGCCATAATTCCCATGAAAAATTCATTAGCTCTATTTCTAGTTCCCATTCATTGGCCTTGGACCACAAATAGTTTTTCGAGTCCCTGTGGGTGGTAGCTGAGGCTTTCAATCCACGTTTAACAATAGAAACAGATCCGTCACAGCTGTAAAGGGGCTGCAGTTATGCAAAGGGTGCGTTCGTAATAAAGGGAATTTCGTAGGCAGCTGTTGTCCCTGACGTGGCCTTGTTTAACCCTTTAGTGGCTATGTAACCAATTGTGCACAGCAATTTTCCTCCCTGTGTGTTTACGCATGCAGCATATGTTGCTTTCAGAGACAACAACCTTTCATCGGTGATATTATGCATGAAGGGGTTAAATATGATCATTATAGCCAATAAAAAGGCTTTACACTTTTGACTATAATCCAAGAACGCACTGATTTTACAATAACTAAAACAATATAGGCAAATGATAAACAGGAATCTGACGTGCATTGTAGCCTGATTATTCTACATTTGTGTTTTCTTCCTCAGCATCGGGTGATAATATGTTAATATTCCATTGCAGCTATGGCAATTGACATTGGTTGGTTTGCAGACTAAAAAATCATGTTTACTGAATATAATGGCACAGGGAAAAAAATAGTAAAGTCATTTCTACGGAGCAGCGTATATGTTTATTTAATAAAAATAAAAATCACATTGCACTAGAGTATAGAGAAATGTTTTTTCTAAGTGAAAGCAGAAGGTGATTGGATACGCTAAAATATATCCATAGCCAATGCAGTGCTGCATACAATTCAATGGCCGATATGAGCATGCTCCACCTTCATTTTCTTTCTGTTGCCAGCTAGATTTTACCATAGCTTCTTTCTCTGATGGAAAAGGATATTACAAAAGGATCTAACCGGAATTCTCTCTTTTAAGGATTAGTAGCTTTGTATTCAAAATGTGCTGAAAGGAGACGTCTTTCATCCGAGGGATTTCTGCAATGATTCAACCAGCAGGTTACCGTGTTTTCCAAGTGGGGATACTGCATCTCTTTCCTTTGTGGCTGCTTGTAAATCTGACACATGCACAGTTCCGTTACTCTATCCCCGAAGAACTGAACAGGGGAGAAATTGTTGGTAATATTGCTAAAGATCTTGGAACAGATGTGGCTAAACTAGTGGCAGCTAATCTCCAGGTACTTTCTGATTCTGATTCCCAATATTTCTCTATAAATGTAAACAATGGAGCCATATTGGTGAACGACAGAATAGACAGGGAGCTTCTCTGTGCACAGAGTGTTACTTGTATACTAAACCTGAAATTTACCATTGAGAATCCAGTAGAAGTGTATAGAATTGAAGTTGAAATATTAGACATCAATGACAATTCTCCAAGATTTCAGGGTGATGAGCTTACTTTAAAAATCAACGAGCTGGCCTCACCTGGTGCTAGATTTCTCATCCCTAATGCACAGGATCCTGATATAGGTTCTAATGCTTTGCAGGAGTATCACCTTAGCCCCAGCGAGAATTTCGCTTTAATTGTTAAAAAACGGACTGATGGTAGCAAATTTCCAGAGTTAATTCTAGAGAAGGCTCTAGACAGGGAGCAGACTGCTGTCCACCACCTGGTGCTGAAGGCAGAGGATGGTGGTGTTCCAAGTAGGTCTAGTACATTGGAGATAAATGTTATTGTCTTAGATGCCAATGATAATCATCCTGCATTCGATCACCCTTCCTATAATGTCCAGCTAAAGGAGAATGCTCCCAAAAACTCCCTAGTGATAAAACTTAACGCAACAGATTTAGATGAAGGCCCAAATGGCGAGATTGAATATTTTTTCAGCAGCCACAACTCTGACGCTTTGAGCAACATATTTCACCTTAATTCAGAAACTGGAGAAATCCGTGTTCTGGGTAATTTGGATTTTGAAGAGGTTTCTGTTTATGAAATTGATATTGAGGCTAGAGATAAAGGAAGCCCAATCATGGAGGAACATTGCAGTGTCATAGTCCATATTATTGATGTGAACGACAATATTCCTGAGATGACTATAAGTGCGTTTTCCAGTTCTGTTCCAGAGGATTCACCGGCTGGGACAGTGGTTGCAGTGATTACTATAAAAGACAAAGATCACGGGGATAACGGAAGGGTACAGTGTCAAGTAGACAAAAACATCCCGTTTACCGTAAGGGAGGACTTTGAGCACCAGTTTTCATTGATCACCAGTGATAACTTAGACCGTGAAAGTGTTTCTGAATATCACATTACAATAACTGCAAAAGACATGGGTAATCCCCCTCTTTCCACAGAGAAGGTTATATCCGTGGTGGTCTCTGACGTGAATGACAACACACCGCAATTTGTTGAACCAGTTTATGAGGTTTTTGTTGAAGAGAATAACAAAGCCGGAGAACTACTTTGCACTGTTTCAGCTTCTGATCCGGACTTGGACCATAACTCACGCCTGTCTTATACAATATTACAAAATCCCAAAGAGGATTATGCTGCTTCAACTCATATTTACATCAACTCTGAAAATGGCCAAGTCTACGTTAAGTTTCCTCTTGATTATGAAAGAATTAATTACTTTCAGTTTCAAATAGAAGTCTCTGATGCTGGTTCTCCACCTTTAAAAAATAAGACCGTTGTGCATGTTTTTGTTCTAGATCAGAATGACAATGCCCCTGTGGTTGTTTTCCCATTGGTTGGAGCTAATTCAGTAGCACATTGTAAGATACCACTCTTAACTGGGCCAAATGTTATGGTAAGCAAGATATCGGCAGTGGATTATGACTCTGGTCGGAATGCATGGCTTTCATACAACTTACTTGATGCCACAGATCCTACATTGTTTAGCGTTGTCCTACGAACTGGGGAAATAAAGACAAAACGTGCTATTCAGGTTATTGACCCAACAATTCATGAACTTCTTCTTTTAGTCAAAGACTCCGGAGAGCCGTGCTTATCCACCTCTGTTACAGTAATGATGACTCTAGAAGATAAAGATTTAGAAATTTCCCAAGGTGTTAAAGACCATTCCAAGAAAAGGAATATTTCTAGCTTAACTCTGTATCTGATTGTGTGTTTAATAGTCATTTCGGTCATTTCATTGATTGGTTTGGCTGCTCTTGGAATTAAAATCCACAAATGTGAGAACAAGAATTTACCTCTTTGCTGTCGGCAAAGTCAAAAGAAAACTGTGGTTGCGGGTACTAAACTGCACGGAACATTCCAGCTTCACCCAAGTCTCTGTAACACTATAATAGGGGTCAGAGTGGATTGTGCTGGAAATATCCCATCTAATCGGAGGGTCAGAACATGTTTCTCCCCAGTCTCAGATATCAGTGAGTTTATGTTTATGAGGCCACCTCATGTTACTACAAACTCCTCATCACCAGGGATACTGGTTCCAGATCCTAACTTCTCTATTGCTTCCAATGAGGTGAGCTCACAGAATTTGCCATTCCATGAAAGTAAGCTCAAGCGAGATAAATGTAGTAAAATTCTCTATATCATCCTTCATGGCATCTGTGAGCAATGTGGTCAGCATATTCACTGCCCATTCTATCATAACAGATCATTATACCATACAACTCAAACCATACTGTCCCCTTTACGGATCAAAAGCCTTTTGTTCGGTGTTGCGTTTCAGGTCTTCTCTGAAAAAGTCTTACTACAAACTTTAAAGATAAAGTACACTCTATTATTTTACTTTACTGGTGTATTTGTGGAAAATGCTGTGTTTTCTGGTATTTTTTATGAATTAATAACCATTTGTTTTAATATCTGAAACACACCAAATAGAGTTAACACTAGCATTATATATATTTTTTTTATGATAATGTTAATAATGTTTCTTTGGAAATTAAATTTTTGCACCCAAAAAATTCACACAGTTTGCTATAAAATGAATTATATATTTTTTTAAGCTGTAGACAGCTGCTCCAGGTTCTGAAATGTATGCGATTGTCACACAGTTCCCATAACATCAGTGGTGGACATGGCAGGCAACTTGTGGCCTTTTAAAACTTAGAGCAAGGGAAAAAAGTGGCGGCAAATCACTGAAATCTACTGTGTGTGCTATAAGGCTAGCAATTATATTTCATTTTATCCCTTGTGCCAGAAATATGACTACAGGTCGGGACCCTGAGCTTTCCAGACAACGGATCTTTTCATAATTTGGATCTCCATACCATAAAGGGATACTGTCAGTCATGGGAAAACATGTTTTTTTCAAAACTAATAAAGTTAATAGTTCTGCTCCAACACTTCTGCACTGAAATCCAATTCTTAAAAGAGCAAATAGATTTTTTTATATTCAATTTTGAAATCTGACATGGGGCTAGACATATTGTCAGTTTCCCAGCTGCCCCCAGTCATGTGACTTGTGCCTGCACTTAGGATGGAACTACTTTCTGTCAGGCTGTTATTTCTCCTACTTAATATAACTGAATCAGTCTCAGTGGGACCAGATCTCCCAGGGAGCTGCAATCTTGTGTTAGGGAGCTCCTATCTGGTTACCTTCCCATTGTTCTTTTGTTAGGCTGCTGGGGGGGGGGGGTGATATCACTCCAACTTGCAGTACAGCAGTAAAGAGACTGAAGTTTATCAGAGTACAAGTCACATGACTGTGGGCAGCTGAGAAACTGACAATATGTCTAGCCCCATGTCAGATTTCAAAATTAAATATAAAAAAATCTGTTTGCTCTTTTGAAAAATGGATTTCAGTTCAGAATTCTTCTGGAGCAGCACTATTAAAGGGGACCCGTCACCCAAAAGAAATATTCAAAATCCTATTTTATCACATTAGTCAAGCAAAATGAACTTTATTTACACTATATAAATTATTTGATTCTTGTTTCCTTCAGTCTGGGAATTCAAAATTATAGCAAGCAGGAAGGAGCCATTTTGTGGACACTGTTATTAAGGCAAGCATTATATCATCTCAGAATCTTGTTTGTGCACCAGAATGTGGGACCTGATGTCTATTCCCATGCCCTGGCTACACAATTAAACGGTGAAGAGAATGGGGGAATGTGGGGAGAGCAGTGACATCTAGGAAGTGCTGAATGGAAAGTGAAAGTAATTGTCTGCCCCACCTCTATGCCATTGGCATAGAGGAGAGGCAGACAATATTTGATTGACAGCTGAGATTTTTAAATGAGCTTACAACTGTTATGAATGCTTTAATAAAAAATAGAAATTGTATTTCATATTTAATTTAAAAAGGCCTTTTATTATACAGATTTTTGTGTCTGGGTGACATGTCCACTTTAACTGAAAAAAACATGTTTTCCCATGACAGTATACCTTTAAGTCTACTAGAAAATCATTTAAACATTAAATTAACCAAATAGGCTGGGTTTGCTTTCAATAAGAATTAATTATATCTTAGTTTGGATCAAGTACAATGTACTGTTTTATTATTACAGAGAAAAAGGAAATAATTTTTAAACATCTGGATTATTTGGATAAAATGGAGTCTATGGGAGACAGCCTTCCTGTAATTCTAGATAACGGGATTCTGGATAATGGGATTCTGGATAGTGGATCCCAAACTGTTGCATTAAATTGAAATCTTTGATTAAAAAATCAAGTTCCCCTTGTTGATATTTATAGTGAATTTTATAGCTCTAATACACAAGAGCTACAAAAGCCATGATGATACTTTGCCTGTTTTTTGAATTCGGCACAAGTATAAATTATGTAGAATCCTTTAAGGGCCAGATTTATCAAAGGTCGAGGTGAATTTTCGAATAAAAAAAAAATTAGAATTTCAAGCTATTTTTTGTGTACTTCGATTAGTCCAAATTTTTTGTGTACTTCGATTAGTCCAAATTAAAAAATGTAAATATCTAAATTTATCATGGTCGAATTCGACTTGGCCATTCACCATCTAAAACCTGCCGAATTGCTGTTTCAGCCTATGGGGGGCCTCCTAGAACTTTGGACTTTGAAAAATCGAATTCGATCGATTGCGCTATTAATTCGATTCGAACGATTCTAATTTGGCCGAATACAGACCTATTTGATCGAAAACCGACCTATTCGACCCAAAAAAAACTTTGACTTAATTTCGGTTGGTCTTTTTGAATTCGAAATTTCAAAGTTTTTTCAATTTGAAATTCGACCCTTGATAAATATGCCCCTATGTTGATGGGAAGCGGTGGCATAACTATATATATTACCGGGCTCCCTCAGCAAATTATTTTTCAGGCCCCTGAAGTGGTGTGAAATGGGCGGGCTGACCTGATTTTCAAGATAATCTTTTTACAGTAATTGATTATACACCTGTTCATTTTACACACAAAGCTGACAATTCCTGAAATGCCTGAACTAAATAAGAGACCCTCTTGATTAATGACTATTAAATATTACCAACTGATTGTACAAAAGGTTTGCTGGATTCTCTTTACTGATATTAAAGAGCCACTAGGCCACAGATTTCTATTTCCCTATGGATTTGCATAAAGGAATTATTAAAAGCTTAAAGTATAATTAGTTTTCATTTGTTTTGGTTAACCAAGAATCTGTGATTAACAGCTCAGCTTGTAGTTTTAGCTTTGCCGGAATAAAAATGTCAATTTCCCCACTGCACATACATTTTATGTATAAAAGCTCCGGTTTCTTTAGAAGTACAAATGACAAATTTACACCGTAATTTACAGTTATTTCGCACACCCTTGGATTTTGTCCATTCAAAAACAACAGGAGAAAAACACCAGTGTAAAAACTTGCAAAGGAAAAAGTTAAATTAGTAATATTAGGTAAAGACATGTTGCTAATTATGTTTGTTTCTATGCAAGTTTTCTACAAACAGCTGTGCCGGCCCTAAAACCATTGTAACCATTTTCCACGGCCAATAGCTCTTGAAAAAGTACTACTGAAAATGATATTTCTGTGCCAAAAATGATATTTCTTTTTATATTACAGTGGTGGTTCATCTTTAAGTTAACTTTTTGTATGTTATAGAATTACTAATTGTAAACATCTTTTCAATTGACTTTCATTTTTTATGGCTTTGGAAATATTTGTGTCTTCTTCTGACCCCATCAAATGGGGGTCACTGAGCACATCTAAAAACAAATACTCTCTAAGGCTACACGTGTATTGTTATTGCTACTTTTTTTTACTCATCTTACTCATCTTTCTATTCAAGTCCTCTCCTATTCACATTCCAGTTTCTAATATAAATCAATGCACAGTTGCTAGGCTAATTTTGACCCTAGCAACCAGATTGCTAAAATTGCAAACTGGAGAGCTAAATAACTTAAAGGGATCCTGTCATGGGAAAGCATGTTTTTTTCAAAACACATCAGTTAATAGTGCTGCTCCAGCAAAACTCTGCACTGAAATTCCTTTCTCAAAAGAGCAAACAGATTTTTTTTATATTCAATTTGGAAATCTGACATGGGGCTAGACATATTGTCAGTTCCCCAGCTGCCCCAGTCATGTGACTTGTGTCAGCACTTTAGGATGGAACTACTTTCTGGCAGGCTGATAATTATCTTACTTAATGTAACTGAATCAGTCTCAGTGGGACTTGGTTTTTACTATAAAGTGCTGTTCTTAGATCTACCAGGAAGCTGTTATCTTGTGTCAGGGAGCTGTTATCTGGTTACCGTTTCATTGTTCTGTTGTTAGGCTGCTGGGTGGGGTGAAAGGGAGGTGGTGATATCACTCCAACTTGCAGTACAGCAGTAAAGAATGACTGAAGTTTATTAGAGCAAAAGTCACATGACTGTGGGCAGCTGGGAAACTGACAATATATCTAGCTCCATGTCAGATTTCAGAATTAAATATAACAAAATCTGTTTGCTTTTTTGAAAAATGGATTTTGGTGCAAAATTCTGCTGGAGCAGCACTAGTTACTGATGTGTTTTGAGAAAAACATGTTTTGCCATGACTGTATCCCTTTAAAAACTAGGGATGCACAGAATCCAGGATTCGGTTCTGGATTCAGCCAGGATTCGGCCTTTTTCAGCAGGATTTGGATTCGGCTAAATTCTTGTGCCTGGCCGAACCAAATCGGAATCCTAATTTGCATATGTAAATCAGGGGGCGGTAGGGAAATCACGTGACTTTTCATCACAAAAGATTTTTTTCCACTTTTTCCTTTCCTACCCTAATTTGCATATGTAAATTAGGATTCGGTTCGGTATTCGGCCGAATCTTTCACCATGGATTCGGGGATGTGGCCAAATTCCAAATAGTGGATTTGGTGCATTCCTATTAAAAAACGGCAAATAATAAAATAAATTTACAAATTGTCTCGGAATGTCACCCTCTCATACATAAAAATAATTCAAAGGTGGGAAACCCCTTTAATATGCTCAGTTCTGTCAGTGGCAGGCTTTATTTACAGTATGTTCATGACAACCTTGGAGATCAGAATTGTTTTTATTTCTATTACTGCTCTGCCATTTTCATAGTATAAATAGTATTTTGAAGGGCAATAAAATAAATTCCCACTAGTGATGGGCGAATTAATTCGCCAGGAGTGAATTTGCGGCGAATTTGCTGAATAAATTCGCAAAACGGCCGCAAAAATTCCAAAAAACGGACGCCGGTGTCAAAAACGAGACGCCGACGCGAATTTTTCACCCATCACTAATTCTCACTTGAATATATTCTTTATTCAGCAAAATGAAAATAGTGCACTTTATAATAAAAATAAAGGCGAGTACCTTAAGAAATAAAGTAGTCGTCAGAAATATTAAGGTTTCAGCAAAATCAGAACTGTTTTCTTTTAGATCAAGATCATTGCTTTCAGAACACGTCACTCTCGACAAGGGAATCTTGTTTGTGAACAAGTACAAACCCAAGTCATCATGAGCAGCCATAAAAAACGATATGAATGTCTTATTTTATCATTTGATTTCATGTAGATAACATTCCATTTTTTTGTATGATGCATTCATAATAAAGCATTTCCATTTTACTTTTCTTCGTGTCAAATTCAAGTGTGAATCATTAACCCTTTCATTATAATGTTCTGATCTGTTGATGGTAGATTAGTTTGCGTTTGTAGCATAACAAGCATAAATGTAAGTGATATAACATAAATATATTTATAAATGTGCAGGAAACACCGGTGTAGCATGGGACACTACTGTGGTAAGACCAAAGGACTCCTATAGGCATTCTGTACCTTCCTAAAAATCTGTGGCTGTTTAAGGGCTTTGGTTCTTGAAAGTTTTCCTAGGAAAAGGCTTTCAGTGTTAACAGCCATCATGAAACCATGACAAATCCAAACTTGCTAATTCTCTGGCAGTTCCAGGAGCAGATGTCACAGGGTGGGATAATAGTAGTAGGCTGAACACCAACAAAACTAGATGCCACCTGAAGCATAAATGACTTTTATTAAAAAAGGAACATTATTCCACATATGTATAGTCACCTTGCTTAAAAGAACGGTAACATTAAAAAATGAAAGTGTTTTAAAGTCATACAAATATAATGCAGTGTTGCCCTGCACTGGTAAAACTGGTGTGTTTGCTTCAGAGACACTACTATTGTTTATATAAATAAGCTGCTGTGTAGCAATGGGGCAGCCATTCAAAGGAGAAAAGGCTCAGGTTACACAGCAGATAGCAGATCTCTAAAACATAATGGCGTTATCTGTTATCCACTATTTGTCCTGTACTATATAGCCTTTTTTCCATTTCCGCCAGGTGATTGTTGGCTAGAAAACTGCAGGTGCACCACAAGCCGTCCCAGGCTTATATATTTAGAGGCAGCTAAAAATGATCATGGATGGAGATATTTTGGGGGCAAATTTATTAACCTCCGAAAATTCGCCAGCGACGGCTTCGCTCACATCGCAACACTTCGCCAGGCGTAGACAACGCTAATTCACGAAAATCCGAAGTTTCATACAGGGTGCCGAACGCTAGCAAAGTTGTGCTAGCGTTACTGCGCCAAGCAAAGCGAAGTTGTGCTAGCGTTGCCTTCTTTGCATACGGCGGGAAGTTAAAGTTGAATGGACGTATATGTTGCAGCAAATACATTAAATTACATCAGCCCGGGAAACCTTAATAAAATAAAATAAAGTTGTTATATTGCCCGACACATGAGCCCAGTGTATAGTTTATGCGCCATATGTTAGGAAATGTAGGGGGGAAGCAGGTTACCCCCCAAAAAAAGTCCTATCTACTCTATTGCACTTCGCCTGGTCTGAGGTGGCGAAGGCAAGTCTGGTGCAAGAGGTAACGATCAGTAAAATCTGCATCTTAGTGAATTTGCGTAGTTATGTCCATTCGCCAGAGCGCAAATTTGCAAGGCGTTAGTTAGCAAAGTACCACTAGAGTCTATCTCTTTCGCTAGCGAAGGTACACCAGCGCCTGTTAGTAAATCGGCGAAGTACCGAAATGACGGCACACTGGCAAATTTTCGCCAGCATTAGTCATTTCGCCCTTTGGTAATTTGCCCCTTTGAATTCTTGATAAGTAAATGATGGAAATTACCAGCTACATTACTGTTTTGATGCATGAAGGTCAGTTGCTACTAAACAAGCTTTACCCAGTTACCAGTGGGCTTGGAATGAGATTTCTATGGACTACGTAGAACATAAACCTACTCCCGAAAAGTACAACAGCATCATATTTCAGATCACCTGGTGACCCCCTGCAAGTGTCCATATATATCCTTGGCCAATCGAATTTTAAGTTTTAACTTAAATTTAACAGCCCGCTAACATTCAAGACACATGCAAGAGGAGTATTTAACTAAAAATTATAAAACTGGCCAAACAAAGGATTCACCGATAGTGGTCAAACCTAAAGACATAAGCTAGGCCTAACCTACTTTAGGTATAGGTTAATGTTTCAATTGTTTTCAAGTATAATGGTAAGTGAATCTTGCCCAGGTTGCTTTGTTTCCAGTGGTTTAATGTAATTAAGGTTTATAGCAACTCATAGCAGTTACTAGACCTGGGCAAACGTGCTGACTTTTACTACATGACTGCTCACTTACTGTAACTTTTACTTTTAGCAAAGGATTCAACTCTAAATGTATATTTTTTAACTGAAGGTGAGAAACTATTCATCCAATGGCCATTATGCAACTGCATGATGTAAGTAACTCTTCTGTGAGTTTCATCCCTTTTGTTGGGGGAATGGGTGCCAGTGGTTTTATACAGACTCACACATCCATACATACGGCAGTGTTGGGATGGGCCGTTTTACAGATTTCCACCATTCTGTCTCACTATCTGGACTTGTATGGCCAGGGGGCCCTATAGACATTAATGATGAGATGATAGTGAAGCTTGTGGCATACAAATATGTTTTGCCACAAAACAAAGGGTTTCAGAAAACCTTATATTTGCAGTAGTGGGAGCAAACACGCAGGGAGCTAGGCCATGAACCCACAAGTAGAGTGCATAGTGTGTCCACTAGAAGAGTGCATAGTGTGCCCACAGTAACTGCCTGTTTTTACAATCCCCTAGCTTTCTCCAATGAAGGTATGTACCAACAATCAACTCTATGGGGCAAATTCCCTAACCTGCAAAAATTTGCCAGTGATGGCTTCGCACACATCGCTACACTTTGCCAGATGAAAATTCGCTCAGACAACGCTAATTTACTAAAATGGAAAGTTGTATCCAGGGCGCCAAACGCTGGCGAATTTTCTCTAGCGTTACGTCAGCAATCAAAGCGAAGATGCACTAGCATTCAATTATGCCTAGCGCAACTTCGTTTGAGGTCTTTGCTCAGGCTAATTTGCATATGGCAGGAAATTATAAAGTTTAATGGACGTATATGTTGCAGCAAATACATTACATTACACAAGTCCAGGGAACCTTAATAAAGAGAATATAGTTATTATAATGCCCTACACATGAGCCATCTGTATAGTTTATGTTCCATATGTTAGAAAATGTATGGGGGAACCCAGTTACCCAAAAAACATAGTTAAGGACTTTTGCAGGCTATCACTCTGAAAAAAGGAAAAGACGCCAACATTTTTTGGGGAAAAACTTCCACTAAAAATTGAGGAAGTCCTATGCACCTCCATTGCATTTGGCCTGGTCTTAGCTGGCGAAGGCAAGTCTGGTGAGTAAAAGGTAACTTTCAGTAAAATCCGCATCTTAGTGAATTTGCGGAGTTACGTCCATTCACCAGAGCAAAAATTGTCCTGGAGTTAGAGTGCGAAGCAACTCTAGCGTCTATCTGCTTCACTAGCAAAGTGACGCCTGCGCCTGTTAGTAAATCGGCAAAGTAATGAAATGACGTCACGCTGACGAATCATCGCCAACGCTAGTCACTTTGCCCTTTAGTAAATGTGCCCCTATATATGTTTGGTGTGCTGTTCTGTGTGTTCCACTGCACACTGAAGTCATTCATAAAAGATAGTTGTGCCCGTACACAGGGGCAATCCTGGCCCCTTCGCCGCCTGAGGCAGCAGCAGTTGCTGCTGCCCCCCCTCCCCCAGAAATTCACTCTTAAAGTACCAGGAGCAGCATTTTTGCTGCCCCTGGTACCTAGTGGGGCACTGCCGCCTCAGGCGACAGCCTCAACTCCCTCATTGGCGAAGCACCCCTGCCCGTACATATTGCTAGCACTTGTGAGTACTTTTGGGGAGTGACTAAGCACCATCCATTCCTGCTTTAATGAGTAGTGCAGGCATTAATTCTTGTGGTCCCTGGAATTATTGACAGCCTTGATATGGTGGTAGTTTCAGGGTTCCACTAGAAGGATACATCAATAAGTGCTACTGATTTGCGCCAGTTTAATTGTGCAGTTATTAATTCTAGGTACATTCAGACCCAGATTTCTTAAGGTGGCCATACACTGAGAGATTTGCTTGTTTGGCAATGTCACCTTGAGGTGGGCAATATCGGGCTGATCCGATCGTGGGCCCTAGGGCCCAACGATCAGATCCTAACGAATAGTAATGGGCGGTCGGATCGTCGGATCGCATCAACGAATAGATGCGGCCGCGGCCGGGATTTTTCGTCCCATCCGATCGAGATCTGGCCGACTTTCGGCCAGCTCTCAATCGTGGAAGCCCGTCGGGGGGCCCCATACACAAGCCAATAAGCTGCCGACACGGTCTGACGCCAGCTTTTATCGGCCCGTGTATGGCCACCTTAAATCGGGTGCCCCTAGGCCCTTGTTCTTGCTACTATTCCTTGCGTGCTGCTGATTTAAAGGGGTCTGTGTCCCCATTGCTCTTGAAAAAAAGAGAATGTGGCTGGTTGGCATGGTGCCCCTAAAATTTGGCCACCCTAGGCCCGGGCCTTCTCACAAATCCAGGCCTAGGTGCATTGCAAATGCATGGTGGACTGTTAATAAGCAACACATTATGGATTTATTTGACAATGGCACAGGGCAAGTGCAAAAGAATCAAAGTGCGCAAAATTGTGTCTCTTAGGTTCCATGCACTAACCTGTGCTCTGCACTTTACTCCAGATTATAAAACTGGGCAAGATGCAGAGCGACGTGCAGTCAGGGGCAAGTAGGGTTGCCACCTGGCCGGTAAAAATTATGCTTGATGCTAATGTTACTAATAGCAAAAAATGTCAAGAATATAGGAAGGCCGGTATTTTTTTCCAGAAAAGGTGGCAACCCTAGGGGCAAAGCAGCCATAAGTGCAGGGCTTGCATAGCACCTTGCAAAGACTGAGCATAAGGAGACAACCAACAAGGAAGGTGCACATTGCAAAAAACATGGACCTTTGCCCCCTGCCCTGTACTTCATGAATGGGTCCCCTAGAGAAGAAAAAAGAGTAAAAGGACTTCATAGTGTCACCTATCGCTGTAATATTTTGCCCAGGAGCATGATAAGTTAAACTGAACATTATCTAAGCGTATCTATAAAAGCATATACATCCAATGTTACATTTCGATCGAGTGACCTTCAGAAAGGTTCCAATGGAGACCAAATGTCACATTAGTGTATGTGCTCTCATATCACAGTTCCAGGTGTTGCTGGTTATCGTGTGAATTATATATATTTATACAGAAAACCAATGCTTACAATGCTGTTTTTGTAGCTGGATTAAATGCAGTGTTATGTAACATAACATCCCTCTTAGTATATACTGTGCCTGTGCATACAGCTATGTAATAAGATTCTAGCATTTGCTTTATTTTATCATTTTCCGTGGGAATTTATTTGGGTAAAATATCGCTCTGATTGGCAGCTTTTGACACGAACTGGGAACACGGAAGCGTCTGACTAATAATGTTGTTACTTGTGTTCCTAGACTGAATTCCCACGCTTCCATATCAGCAGTTTCTCTAGTGTGTGGGTATATTATAAAAACCTAACTCTGCTCTACAAATTTAGAAGACAATTTACAAAGCGGGCCAACTATATGTTTATCAGAGTCGGACTCAGGCCCAGATTTGTGTAAAGGCCACCAAGGCCCGGGCCTAGGACGGCAGGATTTTAGGGGGCGGCATACTGCCCAACCACACCCACGTTGGTTCAGAAACACTGGGGATGCGAAGGAGATACGATCGTTTTATAAAGGGAAACTGTCATGGGAAAACATGTTTTTTTCAAAATGCATCAGTTAATAGTGCTGCTCCAGCAGAATTCTGCACTGAAATCCATTTCTCAAAAGAGCAAACACATTTTTTTATATTCAATTTTGAAATCTGACATGGGGCTAGACATATTGTCAGTTTCCCAGCTTCCCCAGTCATGTGACTTGTGCCAGCACTTTAGGATGGAATTACTTTCTGGCAGGCTATTTCTCCTATTTAATGAAACTGAATCAGTCTCAGTGGGACTTGGCTTTTACTATTGAGTGTTGTTCTTACATCTACCAGGTAGCTGTTATCTTGTGTTAGGGAGCTGTTATCTGGTTACCTTCCCATTGTTCTTTTGTTTGGCTGCTGGGGGGGAAGGGAGGGGGTGATATCAGTCCAACTTGCAGTACAGCAGTAAAGAGTGACTGAAGTTTATCAGAGCACAAGTCACATGACTGGGGGCAGCTGGGAAATTGACAATATGTCTAGCCCCATATCAAAATCAAATACAACAAAATCTGTTTGCTCTTTTGAAAAATGGATTTCAGTGTAGAATTCTGCCGGAGCAGCACTATTAACTGACGCATGTTGAAAAAAACATGTTTTCCCATGACAGTATCCCTTTAAACTTCCCGTGTGCCAATCCCCATTTCTCTGCACGAATAAAGGGGAGGGTACGGGGGTGACAAATGACAGCAAGCCTAGAGGCACCCGATATGTAAATCCGCCCCTGTTCAGACTGGGCTGGCGGGACACACTGTATGTGTGGGGGTCCCTGTGGTAGAAGCCCAGGTGGGCCTCTGACCCTTCAGTCCAACGCTTATGTTTATTGAAAAACACTGACATTTTGTCACACAGAGTCAGGGACATCAAACCTTAGAAATTATGTTTTTCTTAGAACTGATGGTTTGATTAAAGTTAGACAACTTTTATCATTTTTAATTTATAGATTCCAAATTTCAGTTTCAAAGGAAAAAAAAGAAAGACATATTATTCCAGTACAAGTTCCGAATTACGGAAAGGCTGTCTCCCATAGACTCCATTATAATCAAATAATCCAAATTATGGAAGGACCCATTACCCGGAAAACCCCAGGTCCCGAGCATTCTGGATAATAGGTCCCATACCTGTACATAGACTGCCATTCTAATGTGACCTCAGCAGAATGGAGAGGGAGACTTGAAAGGCAGAATAGGAAAGAAATGAGTAACCCACAAAAAAAGTAAAACATTAATTTCAGCCCTCAGCCGAGCTTTGGTTAGGCAGGGCAACGAAACTCAGGGTAAAATAGAGCAGTAATTGTTCTAGGCGGGGGCTACCTCGGGTGGTGCGGAATGGTGTGGGTTCCAGTCTAGGTGTTTCAAAGCCAGTTATATTCCCATAGACACTACCAATTGATGCCTAAATGCTTCAGTAATTTATGATGTGATTGGGCAGATTTAATACCCATATTTAACCAGCCGTTGCATTGATCGTTAAGCTATAGATCTCATAGGGGCAGATTCCCTAAAGGACGAAGTGACTAACACTAGCGAAAGTTCACCAGCGTGACGTCATTTTGTAACTAGACTGATTCTCTAACGGGCGCAGGCGTCACTTCGCTAGCAAAAGAGATAGACGCTAGCATTGCTTCGCACTCTAACGCCAGCCGAATTTTTTTGGATAACCGGGTTCCCCCCTACATTTCCTAACATATGGCACATAAACTATACAGTGGGCTCATGTGCAGGGCATTATAACAACTTTATTTTATTTTATTAAGGTTCCCTGGGCTTGTGTAGTGTAATGTATTTGCTGCAACATATACGTCCATTCAACTTTCACTTCCCACCGTATGCAAATTAGTCAACACTAGTGCAACTTCGTTTTGCTTGCCGAAGTAATGCTAGCCTAACTTCGTCAGCGTTCAGTGCCCTGGACGCAACTTCGCATTTTAGTGAATTAGCGTTGTCCTGGGCGAATTTTTTCATTTTATAGCTGCTTTCATGGCAGTGGCCTGTGTATGGGGCCCTGCGATGGGCCTATGCAACTGATATATGACCTAAAATCAGACAGACGTCGATCAGGCAGGCTTGAAAATCTTGTCAGGGGGAAGACAGTATCAATGGCCGAAAAAAAATTCCCCTCATGGTGGGCATATTGGAGCAAGATCCGCTCCTTTAGTGACCTCACCAAAAAAAAGCAGATATTTCAACGCATAGCCACTTTAAGACTGATGGCACACGAGGAGATCACCCATTCTTTATGAAAGGAGTACAATGTGAAAATGAAAGTTTTGGGTGGAAAAATCACCATGTTTTTACTCATCGTGCAAAAAATGCCCCAAAATTCCTGTGTAATAACAAGCACATACAGAATTGTTTTTGGTATACCACACCCAATTTGCAGTTATACTATTTCCCCATCATTTGTGTTAGAATGGCATCAGGGTGCAGCATTAATAACACCATTAGCATCTAATTCACTTGAGGCGGGAACCCTGCAATTACTGGCAGGTCCAAACGTCTCCTGCTCCAATGCACGTAATGCAAGTACTGTTTTCTGGTGCTATTAGTAATTATTTTATTTTTTTATGTATAGGGACAGAATATTATAAAACAATGTCATAGAAATAGGTCTTGGAAATCTTGTGCATGCTGGAGGCATACAAATCTCTTGGTGGGCCACCATGGACCTCCAATCGGACAGTTCTGCCATATATAAGATCCCCAAAACCTCGATTACACCATTATAACACTTGCCTCTCTGCATGCTAGCCAGTTAAAAGAACATCAGAAAATTAATGGTATCAATTAAATGAAATTAAAGTATAGGCTGTATCAATAAATACATACTGCCATATTCTGTATATATGTGTGTGTGTTTGCATTGAACTTTCATTCATTCAGGCATTTAAAGATGTTGCCAGCAAAGTGGTAAAGAGTTGACTACCAACCAGAATCAGCCTTGTTAGAGATGATCAGTGTAGCACAGTGTTTCTGATCAGCATGTGGGAAGCCATTGAACAGGCGTCAAACAAAAACACATTTGGGGGCCATCGAATTAAAATACTTTGAATACCGAATTTCATCGAATTTGGCCATTGAACGTTTTTAGTGTACGATCGAACGATTGTACTTCGATGTGTAAAGACTTAGAAAAATGGTCTACAAGGTATAGACAGTACTTCGAATATTTGAACGATTTTTACTTCGAATTGAATTTGAAGTAAATTCGAAGTCTTAGTATCCTATTCGATGGTCGAAGTATCCAAAAAATGACTTCAAATTTTGAATTTTTTTACTTTGAAAATTCCCTCGAATTCACTTAGACCCTTGATAAATCTGCCCCTTATAATCAGTAGAACACAAATGTTGACAGAGGCTCTACCTCCTTTTATTTCCAAAACTGAAATCATTTTGGAAAGTATCTATATCACCAACTGGTAACAATGGCAGATTAGTGTTCTGTAAACATTGCTTGTACATACCTCCATGTATGTCACTTCATATACTTTCACATCCTTTTTCATTCTCTGCCTTATGAATATTTTTCTCCCCATCAGTCCTACTTCCTTCGTTATTTTGTCCATCTTTTTGATCTTTTGTTTTTAAGACAAGACATTCCTGATAAATAGGGATCCCTTTTACTAATGAGAATTCTGCAGGAAATCACATCCAATCACAAGTCGCATCCAATCACAAGTCACATCCAATCACAAGTCACATCCAATCACAAGTCACATTCAATCACAAGTCACATCCAATCACAAGTCACATCCAATCACAAGTCACATCCAATCACAAGTCACATCCAATTGATCAGCAAGCCACTAAGAGAATAGTCTGGGATGGTGAAAAGAATTCAGGATGAATAGCCTGTATGTTACAAACCTTACCGTGGTTAAAGGGGATCTATTGCAAAAATGAAAATGTAATATAAGCATCATCTTGCTGAAATAAGAAACTTTCTGAATATATTCAGTTATGAATTCTGTACCGTTTATGAAATAATAAAGTTATACTTCACTATCTCGCTCTATGCAACCTGTCTCTCTTCATTCTGTCTTCATGCAGTAGGTGGAATCAGTTTTTGACTGAAAGTTAGGTCTAATACATTCTATGGGGGGGGTTGCAACTTTAACCTAGGTGCTCACACTTTAAAAATAAACGGCTTTGATGGAAATCCTGTTTCTCTGCGTGCAGGGTGTTTGCCAGAGTCTGTTATTCTGTTACCTTTTGTTTGTGCTGGAGTTGGTTATTTGAGTTATTCTGCTAAGAAAGGGAGCCCCCCCCCCAAAAGATGTATTAGACCTACCTGTCAATCAAAGTCTGATCCAGACCTCAGCATGAAGAGACAGGTGGTGGAGAATGAGATACTGAAGAGTAACTTGATTATTTCTTAAACTGTACAGAATTTTTAATTGGCTGTATTTAGAAAGTTTCTTATTTCAGTGAGATGAAGCTTATATTAAATAAATTTTCATTTTTGAGATAGATCCCCTTTAAGCTGAATTACTTGTCTATTTAAATGAAGTTTGTTTTTCTAATTATACAAGAGAGAAGTTTTAAAAATCTCACAGTAGTGGGGCACAGACAATATAATAAATGGACACTTTTCTCTGTATATGATAGAGAATGGGAGTTGCCCACTGGACCTGGTTATACCACACTTCTTAAACTGCTAGATCAGATTCCCAGTCTGGCCAGTGGTTAGAAATAACAGTTTAGGATAACACTGCAATAACACCTTTGTAAAAAGCAGGATGAAATATGCATTCATCTCTTAATACCTTGCCATTAGCGCTCCATTTCTCTTCTGTGATTTATTTTCCATTTATTAAAATGCTCACATTATATATATATATATATATATATGAAATATGTTGTGCTAAAATGCCTTTGTGCTTTATAGAGGGAGAAACGCAATTAATGTCATTGTTTTGTTCAGCAGGCACAGGCTAATGTGGACTGGCATTTCTCACAAGCTCAGAAACCTGGGACCAGCGGGTAAGTAAATGTTTACTTGTTTTAAACAGACTTTCTCCACATACATTATTCAGAAAGCTCAGAATTAAAGGAAGGACATCTACTATAAACTCCAATTTACCCAAAGCTCATTTTTAAGAATTGTTTAGGCATAAAATAACCCCAATAGGATTGTTAAACCACATAATGGATTCATGTAGTTCCCGTCAAATACAAGGTACTGTTTTATTATTAGGATATGGTCACGCAGGCTGAAGGCTTTGGCTGTTGTCAGCCTGCATATTTTTGCAGGCTGAGAGGAGCAGATCTGCTCGGTGCCCCTGCTCTATTGTTCAGCCTGTGTGCTCTCAGGGAGAGTTGCGCTCAGGGAGGCGAATGGTAGCGAAGTTGCGTTAGCGTTAATTCGTCAAGCAAAACGAAGTTACGCTAGCGATGCCTAATTTGCATACGGCGCCAAGTTAAAGTATAATGGACGTATATGTAGCACCAAATACATTACACAAGCCTGGGAAAGCTTCATAAAATAAAATAGAGTTGTTATTTTGCCCTATACATGTGGCCACTGTATAGTTTAGGTGCTATATGTTAGGAAATGTATGGGGGAAAGAGGGTACCCCCAAAAATTTAACAATCTTTTTCAGCCTATCACCCTTAAAAAAGGAATAGACGCCAGCGTTTTTTGGGACTTAGAAAAAATGTAGCCCTATCTACTCTATTGCACTTAGCCTGGTCTGAGGTGGCGAAGGCAAGTCTGGCGCAAGAGGTAACGTTCAGTAAAATGCGCAAGTTAGTGAATTATCGTAGTTACGTCCCATTTGCCATAGCGCAACTTCGCCTGGAGTAAGGGTGCGAAGTAGCGCTAGAGTAGGTCCACTTCGCTAGCGAATTTACGCCAGCGCCCGTTAGTGAATTGGTGAAGTTACGAAATGACGTCACGCTGGCGAATGACGTCATTTAGTGAATCTGTAAAAAATAATAAGTGAATCTGCCCCAAAGTATAGTGATCTAAATTACATGAATATCTATTCTCCAGAAAACCTCAGGTCCCAAGCATTCAGAATACTACTTGTAAAAGAATAAGATACTCTAACTTGCAACCCATTCTAATAAAGTAGCATGCCCCGAGCGCTATCACGTTAAGTTAGGCATAACAGATTTGCCTCCCACATGTATTAATATGCAAATATGGACTGCGAGATATGAGCGCTGAATTATTTCTCCTTTATTTTTACATTACTGTGATTCTTCAGAACCCAGCCTACTGAAGAAGCTGGAGTTTGGCCAAACAACCCAGTCGAAACAGAAAGACTTCAAGCAATGATCTTGGCTTCTGCAACAGGTCAGTTTGTAAATGGTTTCCCATCAGTCCATGTTTCCTGAGGACCTTGGTCCCCGGGCAAAAGTGTCCCTGGGCAAAATCACACCTGTAGCTATTGGCTCGAGAGTGTCCCTGGTTTTTGGCTCATTCACCCTATGATTCCACTGTCAGGAGCTGCTTTTGTGTTCACAGCAACATCAATGTGACAGCAGCCACAAGATATAAGTTTCTCACATCCAGTATTTATATATATGTATATATATTATATATATTCTCGTTCTTTTTAAAAGGAACTTTATAGCTGTGATGTCGAGTGGGTGTGATCAAAGGGAAGTGGTCAAAATTCAAACATAGCCTAAATAAAAATCAGCACAGCGTGCTATACCCACAGGACTTTTATTAGCGTCCCTGGATTTCACTTTAAAGGGGAACTATAGCGAAGATGAAAATGTAATATATGCTTCATCATACTGAACTATGAAACTTTTTAAATACAATCAAGTAAATAGTCTGCATCCTTTCTGAAATAATCAAGTTTATGTTCACTGTCCTTCTCAGCATCTGTTTCTTTTCATTCTCTCTACATGCAGCAGTTGGGTGTCAGATAGTCATTGACAGTTAGATCCAATATATCTTATAGTGGGGGACTTCATTCCCTAGCAGATTAATTAGAGCTCACTCAAAAAACTGATTCCAGTACAAACAAAATCAAATCTGCCTTTTAAACAAATCCTGCATGTAGAGAGACATGATGTCTGGTGCTTGTTATAGAGTGAGCTCTAGATCTTCTAGGCAAAAGGAGCCACCCTATAAGATATATTGGATCTAACTGTCAATGAATATCTGACACCCAACTCCTGCATGAAGGCAGAATGAAGAGAAACAGATGCTGAGGGATAGTGAAGAAAAACTTGATTATTTCAGAAAATAATTTTTAACTGATTATATTTAGAAAACTTTTTATTTCAGCATGCAGAAGCTTGTTTTAAAATTTTATTTTCACGATAGTTCCCCCTTTAAGAATTTGGTAACTGTAGTCATTTCTTATTCTACGGATTACTATTTTCTGCTTTTAAAAGATGTCTTCACATATAGAGCTCTGTAGTTTATGGGTCTTTAACAGGAACACAAGATTCTGCAATTCCAATCCCGTATGCATTCCAATCACATGTACAATCAGAGATCTGTGACAGAATGCAGAAGCAGATTTATGTATCTATCCCTAATTCCTGTTTTACAGAAGCAGCAGAAAGTTCCAATTTGGGAGGAGGAACAGGTACCATGGGATTAGGATCTTGTTATGGACCACAATTCACCCTACAGCATGTGCCAGACTATAGGCAGAACATATACATTCCAGGAACTGCAACACTGGCTAATGCTGCTGTGAAACAAGAGGGAAAAGCTTCTGCGCCTTCAGGAAACAAGAAAAAAACTGCTAAAAAAGAGAAAAAATCCTGACTTTGTTGAACATTTTTCCCCATCTGGCAGAACCCTCAGAGCATATCACCCCAGCCAATATCATTTGGTGAATGTCATCTTTGCAAAGAAAGTAATACTGACACACTAAGGTGAATGTTAATATCCACATATTTAGTTGTAGATTTATGCTAATAATTCTAATTGTACAAAGTCTTATTATTTTTTACGGCAGTTTCACAACTGTTACAATATGAAGTTATCAAATAGCTGCTAATGAGTTATTCTTTCCTAAGGGCAGAGACACATTCTGCGATTTGGGGAGATTAGTCGCCCGGCGACAAATCTCCGCTTCTTCGGGGCGACTGATCTCCCGAACTGCCTTCCCGTCGGCTAGAATGAAAATCGCCGGCGGGGTGGCACTCGGAGCTCTTCATTTTCCATAGTGGCCCAAAGTTGCCTCACAAGGAAACTTCGGGCGACTTCGGAAAATGAAGCACTCTGAGTGCCATACCTCCGGCGATTTTCATTCTAGCCAACGAGAAGGCAGTTCAGTGAGATTAGTCGCTCCGAAGAAGAGGAGATTTGTCGCTAGGCGACTAATCTCCCCGAATCGCAGCGTGTGTCTCTGCCTTTAACATTTTTATAATTTGGATATTCTTCTGATTCTAAACCAAACGGCCCTTATTTACTTGCATAGGTGCAAGTCTGCACCCGTAACACAGAACAACCAATTAGTAGCAAGCTTTGATCCACAAAATGAATGACCTTATTGGTTGCTATGGATTACTCGTTTGCAAATAACGGCCAATGTGTTCCAAGTAAAAACAATATATATACAGGTTTATGGCACTGCTAGCTGTGAACTACTTTATAGTTCTGCGTTCTTTATATAAAAAATGAGTGTACAGACTTTTTAGAAAACTGCAGGATTTATTTTATTGTCAAGCGGTACTGTGGATATAGTTATAAAGGACAAGTAATATATACACCCATATGGGTCCTTTACTTCTTGCTGCCTTGTGTGTTGTCTGTTATAAAGAAAAAGCAAAAAAAAAGCATTTTTGCATGATCAGTTTTCTACACCCTAAGACTAAAACCCAGTACCCAGCCTACTGTGGCACATGGACAATTATAGATCTTATATGTTTCTACATACAAAGCATGAGAATGAGAAAGTGAATCAGACATTAGCAGGTATGTTACTTGCCTTTCAAGAAGAGCACACATTATCCAGTAAAAATAACGGCCATAAAACATTTTAGCAGGGGTGTAACAATAAGGGTGAACATTCACTGAGGCTTCTGGTGAGCTCACTATTGTAGGGGAGGACCTGGGTGGACTTAATTGACAATGGTTTCCCCTAGTTGATGCAAATCTGCTGGGAGGCTTGGGGCCTTTAAATGATTTAAAGATGAGCGATACACTTTCTTTCTTCTGTAGTATGGAAATGACATAACATTCTAAGATATATTATGGAAAAAAATATATTGTTAAGGACTACAAGCCTCAGTGCACCTTTAGGAAGGAGGGTGTCTCGCTGGCGTTGCCTCTAAACCCAGAGAAAAGCCTCTTTATAAAGCCTTTAAAGGAGAATTCAACCCGTAACATAAAAAACCCTAACCCCCTACCCTTGCCAGACCCCCCTCCCTCCTTCCCTCCAGCCTACCTGGTACGCAGGGCAAATACCCCTAACTTTTTACTAACCCCTCGGTGCAGATTCTGTCCTCGGGATTTCACGGCCGTCATCTTCTTTTCTTCGTTAAACTTCGGAAGCAGACCGTCGTTTTCGGGGCATGCGCAGTTGGAGTAATATTCCAATATTCTTATATTCCAAAAACGACAGTCTGCTTCCGAAGTTTAATGAAGAAAAGAAGAAGAGGACAGAATCTGCACCGAGGAGTAAGTAAAAAGTTAGGGGCATTTGCCCTGGGTACCAGGTAGGCTAGGGGGAGAGGAAGGAGGGGGGTTTACGTAGGGTAGGGGCTAGGGTTTTTTTATGATACGGGTTGAATTCTCCTTTAAAATCTCCTCCAAAAACTAAAAAGCAATCAATAGTTAGCTATGACTGGTGTACCGCGAATAATGAGCAAACATCATAGAAAAGAACAACTGAAGTTAGAAGGAATTCAATAAAAGCAGGTGGGGAACATTTCTATAAAAAAAACATATTTTATGAGACACAAATAAACTAACAGAAATCTATAGATTTTTATTTATATGCAGCATTAAATTATATGAATACAACAAGGGAAACAACTTCATTTGTTTGAAGTATCCCCACCATGCTTGGGTGTAAAGCAATAATATCCAGATGTAGATCAGGAGCACCGATCCTTCATTCTCTGAAATTCCAGAAGCTGAAAATAAGTAGAAATATTTTCTTAGGTTTGGGGAAAAAAACAATGCTACTTTTGTAGTTGTATAGAAGAAGGTGGTTTCCTGAATCTTATTTGGCTCCATCCCTTGCTGATACCTGATATGCTAGTTCTCTTGAAAACCAAACATGAGCCTCAAGAGTCGCTAGATTTCTCTGTCATATGTACCACTGCTGCCTGTAGAAGCAATGAAATAGTCTTATCATCTATATAATCAACTAAATGAAGTTTAGATTCTGAGTAGTAAGATTTGCTGGATACTTTTTCCTGGTGTGACTCTGTATTTAGAGGCTTTACCTAAGGCACTCATAGAACCGGTTTATGGGCAGGACAGAGGGTGTATTGACCTTAGATTCTCAGAATCACTAGAAAATATCTTATGTAAAAGAATATATCATTAAGCTGTGCAATAACGCAGCTTAATTTTTTCTTTGGGACCCATATTGTGTGCACTCCATACCCACCTACCCCATAGCCATTCACACTAAGGGACATATTTATCAAGGGTCGAATTTCCGAATTTAAAAGACTTCGAAATTCAAACTCAAAAAGACCAACCGAAATTAAGTTAAAGTTTCTTTTGGTCGAATAGGTCCATTTTTGATTGAAAAAATGATCAGTATTTGGCCGAATTCGAATTGTACGAATCTAAGTAATAGTGCATTCGATCGAATTAGAATCAAAGTTTTTCCCAAAAAAAACATTGATTTTTCAAAGTCCACCAATTGACTCCAAATAGATTTAGGAGGTCCCCCACAGGCTAAAACATCAATTTGAAGTCAAATTTTAACATGATAAATTTCGATACGCATCGAATTCGGCTATTCCCTAGTCGAGGTACACAAAAATAGCTCAAAATTCGAATTTGTTTAATTAGAAAATTCACCTCGCCCTTTGATAAATCTGCCCCTAAAGATGGCCATACACGGGCAGATAAAGCTGCCGATATCGGTCGTTTAGACCAATTTGACATCTTATCTGCCTGTGTATGGGGGCTTCCGACAGGTCTTCCCGATCGATATCTAGCCACGAATTGATCGGGAAAGTTTGATTTTTACCTGATTGACCCGTCAGAGCCCCTTGGCGTATCGTAATCCATGTGTTCTACCATACGGCCGAACGGCCGGATTACCCCCGATATAACCATGCCGATCTTTGAGTCTATGGCCATCTTAAGTGTGGAAATGAATACCAGGAAACAATAGAGAGAAAAAAGACCACTGTTTATAAAAACAGTAGGGTCCACAAAGCCTTTGATATTTGGAAGTGTTCTGTGCGTCCTTATGATCTCCCACGGGTTTTCAGTTGAGAACTGAGCAACATAACATAGAACTTAGAGCACTATTGTAGCGACATCCAACTTGGGTCTGGAGAGTAAAGCAGCAAAGCTTATGATCTATTTGAATTTAACGGCATACCTGTTTATTTTCTACAGCGAATGTCAGCTCTGTGGGTGCAATGGAAGAAAATGATAAAATTATGAACAGTAACTGGAAAACAACTAAAATAATGAGAGAAGAGCCACTTAGGTGGCTCGGCTGCAAATATTTCTCTGCCTTTATTTCTGTTTTTGCAAAGCTTGCATTGTGCAGTTAATCCCATTGTGTACTGGTGAAGCGTTCTTTTTATGCTAACAATGAACTTGTAAATGGCAGTATTCCAATTAGCCCTGTTTGTTCTACGTGGTTTGTGATGTACATGACCATAAAACAAAGGCACTGGTATTTCTGGTGTTTCATATAATAAACCATACCTAAACATGATTCTATATGCTTATATTAACCATTCTTGTTGTACTACATGCAAGTTTTATACTCTGATATTTATATTTCTCTTTTTCCTCTAAGGAAAAAATAAAAAGTTTTCTTCAGATATGTATTCTGAGTTTGGTTCTTTACACTACATTGTTTCAACTTGATCTTCTGCTACAGACAGTGCTGAGGTTGGCCTGACCCATGTCGTTGCTAAGATCCCAGATGTGGGTATGTCCAACCATGGCTTTGCTTTGTATGATTTGTGTTAATACTTCATGGAGCTCAATAGGAACTTAGGGTTGTGGGCCCCAGGTCAAACTCTTGCATGCAGAACCTTAAAGGGATACTTTCAAAATGCATCAGTTAATAGTGCTGCTCCAGCAGAATTCTGATTTGAAATCCGTTTCTCAAAAGAGCAAACACATTTTTTTATATTACAATCTGACATGGGGCTAGACATATTGTCAGTTTCCCAGCTGCCTTCAGTCATGTGACTTGTGCTCTGATAAACGTCAGTCACTCTTTACTGCTGTACTGCAAGTTGGAGTGATATCACCCCCTTCCTCCCCCCCCCCCAACAGTCTAACAACAGAACCATAAGAAGGTAAACAGATAGCAGCTCCCTAACTCAAGATAACAGCTGCCTGGTAGATATGAATACAGCACTCAATAGTAAAAATCCAGGTCCCGCTGCGACACATTCACTTACATTGAGTAGGAAGAACAATAGCCTGCCAGAAAGCAGTTCCATCCTAAAGTGAAAGCACATGACCAGGCAAAATAACCTGAGATGGCTGCCTACACACCAATATTACAACAACAAAAAAAATACACTTTCTGGTTCAGGAATGAAATGTTTTATTGTACAGTGAATTATTTGCAGTGTAAATAGTGTAATTTATAAATAAAAACTACATCATAAAAATCATGACAGAATCCCTTTAAGGCTTATCCTGTGTTGCAACAGGCATGTCAGAGTTTTATGTACAAGGCCCAGCAGTGCAAATTCACTAAAATCTGAAGTTGCGTCCAGGGAGCCGTAAGGTAGCGAAGTTGCGCTAGCGTTATTTCGTCAAGCAAAGCGAAGTTACGCTAGCGATGCCTAATTTGCATACGGCGCCAAGTTAAAGTACAGTGGACGTATATGCTGCAGCAGCTACATTACACTACACAAGCCCGGGAAACCTTAATAAAATAAAATAGAGGTATTATATTGCCCTACACATGTGCCCACTGTATAGTTTAGGTGCCATTTGTTAGGAAATGTAGGGGGGAAGGAGGGTACCCCAAAAAAAAATTACGATCTTTTTCAGCCTATCACCCTGGAAAAAGTAAAAGACGCCAGTGTTTTTTGGGACTTTGGGAAAATTTCAACTATTTATCTACTCTTATCTACTCTATTGCACTACGCATGGTCTGAGCAGGCGAAGTAAAGTCTGGCGCAAGAGGTAATGTTCCGTAAAATCCGCAATTTAGTGAATAGCATAGTTACGTCCCTTTGCCAGAGCGCAACTTCGCCTGGCGTAAGGATGCGAAGTACCGCTACAGTCTGTCTACTTCGCTAGTGAATTTACGGCAGGGACCGTTAGTAAATCGGCAAAGTGGCAAAGTGGCAAAATGACATCACGCTGGCGAATTTTCGCTAGTGTTAGCCACATCGCCCTTTAGTAAATTTGCCCCATAGTGTTTAAATGCGGGTCACTGAACTCGGCAGCCACAAAACTATTGCTCTGAGAGCTTATTCTACTAAAGGTGAATCTATAGGAAAATGTGGTGTTGCTAATACAGAGCTTTCTTTTAAGAACTGGATGGGTTAATATCTCTGCAGGGAGTTGTTACAGAGGATTCTGCTACGGGACTTAATTAGTTAGTAATATGCATCAGTTTTGGGTACCTCTCTATACAGGTTATGAGACAACATTTAGGGTGGGGGGTTCTTGAAAATACAATGGATGAGTATTCAGTTTCTTCTCACATTGACAATGACATGGCTTCTTGTATGAATTTGTACAAAGTAGATAAACATGGCAAGGGCCACTACTGCCAAAACCAAAAAATCTGCTTATAGTGTCTCATTCAGGACCAGGCCATGCCCATGGGAAAGAGAGCAGTCCAAAACCAGGAAGTACAGACAATCGACGCTCTGTACCTATATAAACACTTGCAGTATTTGTTCATACAGAAACCAAGGCACTTAATTCATCAAACAAGCATATCACAAAGTAAAAAATGTTTAAATACACCCAAGCTATCCAAGTGTCATAATAAATGCCCAAGCAGGAGAGAGAGTATCTAAAGAGGAGGGAGAGAGAAAAGTGCACCACTTCGCACAAATCACCAGATGCAGACGGCTTTGTCAGGAGAAAATGGCGGCATCTAGTGTCAACTATAAATAGTGTCATCAAAGATGGTGTGTAAAAATACATCACATTTCATTCATGCCAAATACAGTCAGTATATGCACTTGGGCAATGTAGCAAAGTCAGCACGTGTGCAATGTACCACAGATGCATGCAAGTGTCATACAAACTATATATGTGCATGGTGCTTGGGATATCAAAAAAACAAAACAAATGCATTTGCACATTATGTTCCCATGGATACTGCCTATAATTAGAGCACACATTCACAAAAAAAGTGCCATCCAAGATACTTAACACATATGTTCTATAATTCTAATAAACTTGATCCAATGGAGACCTTCCCCCAACACAGTCCATCGAATTAGCTCCAAACAGGCCATATGTGCACACTTCACGGAAGTCCCAGAGGATACAATATAATACCATAGGCCCAGACAGTCACTAGATGGCACCATCCAGCTGTAAATTAGTCCCAATGGTGCACATGATCCTCCTATTAAATTTCTTGTGTTATAATGAAGATCTTCTATTTGCGTCCAGAAATCTATAATCGTGTCATGATGACTAGCCTACAAAACGTAAGAAATTTATTTTTAATGCAGAATTTAAAAAAAAGTGAGTCCATTCCATATATCTCATCCCCACAGGGCCCAGGTCCAGAGGTGTTCTGCCTCCCTTTTCTAAGCATTGAAAGTGTTATCAAGTTGTCTTGAGATAGCAATAACGTTCAACCTCAGGAATGTCAGACCGTTGACTCAATCAGAATGGCACCTTGAAGATTGTTGAGAAGTTTATTTCAAACTGTGAAGATCTTGACAATAGTGAACAAACATATAGTCAAAAGATCATAATATGGTCCACTCGAGCAGGCCTGGACTGAGAATTAAAATAGGCCCTGGCATTTCAGGTACACAGAGGCCCAATCAGCCCACACAGAGGCCAAAACAGCCCCCACCAGCCCACTAAATACTGACTTTTTATGGCACCTTATAGCAGCCCCTCTGGCATTTGCCAGAACCCACAGATTGCCAGTCCAGGCCTGCACTCTAGCAATTTCCATGCAGTATAGCATATACTACCAGACAAGTGGAGTAAACAGACAGACAGAGATTAGAGGGGACAACAGGAGGAGAGATGGGACAAAACAAGTTAAATCAAACCATGAAACAAATGATGCATGTGTAACATGACACTCTTTGTCAGATTGTTCATGTCTATATTGGAGATGCAGCCTCATCTTTGGATAGAAGAAGCACCTGTTCATTAATGGGTCTGATGAAGAGTTTAGGTGAACCTTCTTTAATGATCTAGACATCTCCCATGTGAGGTGAGTGAGGCGGGCTGAATTCCCATTTTGCATTTTCTCTTTGGGTGGCATGCTATTCCAGTCTGTGTTTTCAGAAGTAAGCTGTCTTACCCTGAATGATAAGAGGTGCAATGAAACCCAGAGGATCATAAATGCTTTTTACCACAGACAAAACTTTTCATTTTGTGAAAGGCCTACCATAAGCTGGCACTTGGAATGTAATTGATCGGCAATCCAAGGCTGTGTTGCATAGGGGAAATTTTAGACCCTAGCTCAAACTCTTTAACACTAAAGGAGCAGTCATAAGAGTCACTTCACAAATTTGTGAAGTCTGAGGTTAGCAGTGGCAAGCATTTGCTTCTTCTTCTGTAGGCTGAGATTTGAGCCAGTCATCTACATAAAAGTTCCTTTCAACAAACTGACGTGTATCAGCTCCATACTTCAGCGGTTTTCCTCAAGCCATAAATTGCAACTGCGGGTGATGGTCTGTTAGCAAACACATGTACTTTAATACCGTAGTCTATCACTTTGTCGTTAACATCATTATTATTTCTGTTGTCTTCACGAAAAATGAAACAGTGAAACATATGTTGGACATCAACTATTACAGCAACTGATTCTTGCCTGAAATGAAGCAAAACTCCTGTAAGGTTGTTGTTCAGATTAGGCCAAATGAGAAGAAGGTTGTGGAGGGAAACGCCTTTATATCTAGCGCTTGAGTCAAAGACCACCGTGATCTGGTCCGGTTTGCAAGGGTGGTGCTCACCAAAAGGTGGAAGGTACACCTTTTGACAATGGTATTTCTATACTGCCATTCAGAGGAGCTACCACAAGACCACTGGCTCATCTTCCTAAGACTTCTATAATGTCCCTTGGGGTACACACGAACATAACATATTTTTGAACAAGACTTATTTCCACAGATTTTAGTACATGTAGAAGATTCTGGGGTGGGGGTTGCTGTCAGATCTGTGCTCTCCTCACCTTGCTTTGCCACAGGAGAATCATCCTGCAACAGGAAGTGAATGAAGTGCTCGTACATGATCATCACTGTATGCACTTAATAGTTTCCTTACAGTTTTTGGCAAGGTGTACTGTGGAGGCACAGCCAATAATTTTCCTGAGCGGGTGTGGTTTGTTATGTAAAGGGCACTGGCGATTTGGGTTCTAAACTTTGTTGCTTTGTCTAGGTAACTAAGGCCACACAGCTGAGCTCTTGAAACTTTAGGTTGTCTTTGCCAGATTCCTTTGGGAAGCTTTGCAACTTTTTGAACAATGCATCCTCAATTACTTCAGGCCTTCCAAAGCTTTGCTCGAGTCTGTTCCAGGAAGCATTAAATCCTGCAACAGGATTGTCCATATATACTGCTTTGAGTCTCTTGATACGTTCAGCAGAAGCCAGTGAAGCCACCTGATAAGCAAATCAAAAGTGGCCTTAAAGGTGGATTTCAAGCCTCTATAATTTTCAGGTTTGTCATCAAACTTAGTAATTTCTTTGTGAAGCATGTATTTAGCAAACTGGGACAAGTCCGCATTTCCAGACCTTGGAATTATGGCTTCAGGTGAAACAAAGACTAGTGAATAAGCATTCAACTTTGGCACTGGTTCAGATTTCATTGATGTGTTGGGTTGCAGCTGTGGAGGAGTGTGGTAGATTTGTGGTAACTGATTATTCCCATTGTAGGGGAGATTTTCTGGTATTTACATACGAGTGATCATAGCTTTATGTGATACTGTGGCCTGAACTGAAGAGATAACAAAGAAGTTGTCTTCTGTGGACTGGTACATACAATGTACAGACCTTGGTCAAGTAATGCAGCCATGTTGAGGGAGTTGAAGTTTTGGAGAAACGTCTGTTGCATTAGATGCAACGGAATGTATTCTGCTATCATTTACGAAATAGTTGGTAAAGCATTCAAAATCCTTTATGTCTGTTGGACTGCTAAGATTTATTTCACTCTCACTAGCCTCTTGTTCTAAGACATGTAACTTTGCCAGAGCCGTGGCATGTTCATACTGCTTTTCCAAGGCCTCCATTTCTGCTTTCTTGCGTGCAGCTTCTGCTTCCATTTCTGCTTTCTTGTGTGCGGTGTCTACTTCCATTTTCTTTGCTCAAAGGCAGCCTGCACCTTAGTGACTTCAGCGTCAGCACGTGCCTGAATAAGCTGTTAATAAAAATGGAAGATCCCGATTGTCGGGATTTGGAGAATCTTGTGGAGTGTCTACTAGATACAGAATGATGAGATCTGGATTCATCAAGTTGTGTAATTCTCACTCCTGCCTTTGTTTGCAATGCTAAGATATCTCTGTTTAGATTCAGCTCGTCAAATTCCTTTACTTTTTTCTGTGACTGTACCACTTTAAGAAGTTGGTATATTTAAAACACAGTTGCTGGTAACACTCATAGGTAGCAATTAATTGTTTAAGAGCGCCTTTGATTTGAAAAGGATCAAAAGCAGGTTGAGAAATGGCTGACATAGAGTAAACAGTCTTAGACCACAAATGGTTAACACTAGAAAGCAATTCCTCTTTATTGCTCTCAAACTGCTGAGCCTTCCAAGTCAATTTGGTTGTGCGCTTTGATTTTGCGCTGGGTTCAAGGTTTACTCCCTGATCTGGAAGGAATTCTAATTCTTGCCGTGGATCAGCTTCCACAGAATGTGTAGCACTGTGCTGAGACATTGCACTGGTAGAAAAGGAGATAATGCTAAAAAAAAATGAATCAATTCTGATTTAGCTGGAAGTTTGCAGAGTCTATGCTTGCAAGGTAATACAGACAGGATTCACTTTAGCTTAATTCACAGAATTGCAGGCAGGAGTCAGAATGCCAAGTGCTAATGCAAACAGCTATACCATGCATGTATGATGCACAAGCTGATTTGAATGATGAAGATCCAATAGTCACAACGCATTTGATAACCTGAAAGCTGCTGTTAGTTTGTTGGCATACTGTATATAGACTATATTGCAATGGCGTCTTTAAGTTGCTATATTCCTAGTGTCCATGTATAACACTTCACATTATATTCCAGAGATATCAAATGATCTTTTGACTATTCTGCCATACTTTTTAAGCATTGAAAGTGTGATCTCTTTAACTTTAAAGTTGAATAACTTACAACCTCAGGAATGTCAGCAGATAGTTGAACTCAGAATCAGAATGGCACAAGTTTATTTCAAACTGTGAAGATCTTGAGTTAATATCCAGATGGGTCAAAAGATCATAATATGATCCACTATAGCAATACACATGCAGCTCAAAATGGAGCCTAGCATATACTAGGCTATACTTTTCCGACTCGCTGCGACAAAACGCCTGCAACAAGTCTTATGCAACGGAAATAAGGTAAAAGATAGAAATGTCGGATGAAGTCGCAGCGTTGATCCGAAAGTCATGTCATGCAACGATGCGACTTCATCCGACATTTCTATCTTTTACCTTATTTCCGTCGAATGCAACGAAAACGTCCCTGTAGTCCTACCCTTAACCAACAGACAAAGACCAGAGGGAACAACAGGAGGGGAGATGGGACAAAACAAGGAAAAGCAAACCATGAAACAAATGATGCATGTGTAACATGACAAGAGGTCTGTGACCCTCATACTGTTTGGATCAGACTTATGACATTTTAGAAAAGGGGCAGTTAACGGTGTCAGAATTTCCCCTGCTTTCTTATCTCCTACTGCATTCCAGATCAGGAAGATTATTCGGTGGCTGAGAGACAGATTCATTAAAGAAGGTTTGAGATGTTTAGATAATTGAACATAATTTTGTAGGCTACATTGTCTTTTACAAGCTGCATTTCACTGATGACTGTGCAGCAGTTTAACGCAAGAAGAATGCTATTGTTGGATGAAATTTTTATCTAGGTTCAGTGGTATAAAAGGAAATAGAGAAAGAAAAGGCCATAGAGGAGAAAACTTGGGGTGGGGGATAAGGGTTAGCCAACACAATAAAGAAGAACATTATCTATATAGAAATATTTACTGTAAAACATAGATTTCATCGAGTCATGTGACGTTACCACTCACTCTTTACAAAGATATGATTTTAGAGGATATTCATGGCTTTTGTGTACTATACCCTAATAAACATTGCCTAATAATATAATCAATTATAATGACTGCTTGGTGACGTCACTTGCAATATGCTTAGCTGAAACATGTACGTTATAAAAATCACATAAAATATGAGCTTATTAAAGTTGCCTTAGTGGGAGAGAGTGATCCAGTTAATTGTTTGGGGTCACATATAAAGTCCAATATATAGTGGTGCAAAATTCTGTGTATATATTCCTGTTGTGCCTTGCTGCAAACCTTGGTTCCAATCATCCATGGAATGTAGAAAATCAGATGGCACACACTCCAGCAATCATGCTAAATATTTGCAGTTTATTGAGCTCTCCACACAACGTTTTGGAGGTACAAGCTCCTTTCTCAAGTGCTCTCCTCTGTGTAACTTAGTTCACAGGTATATAAGAGTGCAGAGGAGGCACATCCCTCCCCTTTAATTAAGTGACATCACATAGTGCATATACAAACGAAATAATAAAAGACTGTGATACATTGTGTATTAATATAACATTATAATACCTGTATAGTGACGTGAAGTGCTTATTACTTGTGTCCAAACAGTAATAATAAAGGTGAATTGTCCATTTATATCAATGCATTAGCGGGACTTTTCCTCTAACTGTGAAATAGAAATAAAATAAAAGCATAGAATGTTTACTGAATTTTCACCACTAGGGGTCAATGCAAGTCACTGATGTATCTAAATTACATAAAGAAAAATAAATCACGATCTCAAAAAAAAGCATGAATAATTCAAATGTTCATTAAGTCCCCTCGGGGCCATGGTATTCAGCCTATCAATCCACATTATTTCTTTCTGAAGTTACGATTGTAGTCACCTCCTCTAGGGGGTATGTTCACCACCTGTAGAACCAACGACCTTTATTGATTACTGTTATGGCCCTGTTGCCGAAAGTGTCTACTTACTGGGGTAACGTACTTTTGTGTTTCTAAATCACAATTGGTAATTGTCCTTTTGTGTTCCCCAATCCTCATTCTAACCCCTCGCTTCGTTTTTCCAACATATGCTTTCCCAAAAGGGCATATTAACATATAAATAACTCCCAGGGTGGTGCAAGTGGAAAAATGCTGTAATTTAATGTTATGTCCTTTAGAGGATTTGATAATACTGTTACAGCACCCACAAGACAAACGCAGGAATGTTCCCATCCTCCGATTACCAAAAAATGTTGGTTGTCTCACTTTGGGCTGTAAGAGATCTGCTTTCATCAGTGTGTCCCCTACATTTCAAGATCTCCTAAATAATTCACCAAACTCTTCGTCCTTTTGTAAAATTTCCCAATGTTTGTAAATGAAAGACTTAATACGACATGCATTGACATTGTAGGTGATAACTAATAAATAATAGGGACCCTATTATGATTTTTCTTAAACAATATATGCTTAAGCAGTTCTTCCCGCTTTAAAGTCTTCACTCTTTCTTTTTGCGACTCGACTAAGGACCTACTGTAGCCCTGTTCAATTTTCCTTGGACACAATCCTTTTCATCCTAAGCAATTGGCTATAGCAGGGATCCCCAACCTTTTGAACCCGTGAGCAACATTCAGAAGTTAAAGTTTTTGGGGAGCAACACTTGCATGAAAAATGTTCCTAAGGTGCCAAATAAGTGCTGTGATTGGCCATTTGGTAGCCCCTATGTGGATTGTCAACCAACATTGAGGCTCTGTTTAGCAGTGCACCTGGTTTATATGCAGCCAAAACTTGCCTCCAACCCTGTAATTCAAAAATAAGCACCTGCTTTGAGGCCACTGGGAGCAACATCCAAGGGGTTGGAGAGCAACCTGTTGCTCACGAGCTACTGGTTGGGGATCACTGGGCTATAGGGTAGGCCCTTCTTAGTGTTGTCAGGGTGGAAGCTACTGTACAATAATAAATAGTTTTTATCGGTAGGTTTCCTGCACAGATCAGATTTTAATGTACTCTCGTGCAAAAAATGTGTCACATTGGGATGGTATTGTAAGGTAAATTTCAATGTAGAATGCAATGTATTTATTTTTTCACTCATTGCTAACAATTCTTGCTCACTCCCATGCCAAGTGAAGAATACATCATCCACATAGCGAAAATAATTTTTGATATATTTCTAAAACACTTGCTCAAGAAGACTACTTGCTCAATAAATAAATATGTTTGCATAGCTGGGAGCTACATTGCTTGTACTTGTCCCTTGCTTCTGCAAATAGAAGTCTTTGTGGAAGCGAAAGTAGTTCTTTGTGGAGTCACATCGAGGATAGAGGATTCGTGTGATTTTCGGACCGTGTGTGGAGAGTCCCGACATTTTATGTCCGGCGGAGATCAGTCGTTTGGTTGATCGGACAAGTTTGATTTTGTCCCGACTGATCCCGCCGGAGCACATTGTTCTGTCATCGTAATCTGATAGTTCGACCATAGGGCCGAACATTCAGATTACCCCCGATATAGCCATGCCCGTTAGTGGCATATTGGGGAAAGATCGGCTCATTTTGCGATGTCGCCAAACGAGCGGATCTTTTCGTCTATGGCCACCTTTACTCTGTAGCCTAGTTTTCTCTGATCTCTTTGAATTTTGCTCTCGGTAAACAGGTGCTTCATTGCAGGGGGCAACACAGCTAAATAATAAGGTTTACACAGCAATTACATGTTTGATTAACTCACATGTAGACTTTTAATTTTTGACTTTACAGCGCCTTTAATACCTTCCATAGCTGTTTGTTAAGTGAGCCCTAATTTGTGGATGGCATTTAATGTGGTAAACTGGGAGCAAGACAAGCAAGCATCTTTGGTGAAAGCATGTGTATATGATTTTTTGTGAATATGCAGCAGTAGCTATTGTTTCTTGTTAAATTGCCAGTATCTGATTTTATTTGGACTGATAAATCAACTCCTTACATCTATTATTTTAATGTATGACTAATCATTTATTAGTAGGACTTGTTGTTCTCAATAACTGTGATGCAATTAATTTTTTCTCTCTTTTCCCTCTTTAAAGGGGAACTATCACGAAAATGAAAATTTACTGTAAGCTTCAGCATACTGAAATAAGAAACTTTCTAAATGCAATCAATTAAAAATTCTGTACTGTTTCTGAAATGATCAAGTTTATCTTCACTATCCTTCTCTCAGCAGTTGGTTGTCAGATGAATGATCCAATATATCTTATAGGGGGCCCCTTTTGCCTAGAAGATATATTCAATTTATTAAAATTACCAGAAATCCTGTCTCTCTACATGCAGGATTTGTTCAAAAGGCAGTTATTGTTTTAGATGTTAAAAAGATGTTTAAAAGAACGTTACACTATTATTGTCTTGTTTTTCTCCCTTTTCTCTTTTTTGAGGAACGACCAGTGACACATTTTGGATTTTGATTGTTTTAGATGTTGTTTGTACTGGAATCAGTGATTCGAGTGAGCTCTAAACCATCTGCTAGGAACGGAAGCCCCCCTATAAGATATATTGGATCATTCATCTGACACCCAACTGCTGCATGAAGACAGAATGAGGAGAAACAGATGCTGAGAGAGGAATAGTGAGGATAAACTTAATTATGTCAGAAACGGTACAGAATTTTTAATTGATTGTACAGGTATGGGATCCATTATCTGGAAGCCCATAATCAAGAAAGCTCCGAATTACGAAGAGGATGTCTCCCCTAGACTCCCTTATAATCAAATAATCAGAATTTTTTCTTGTACTTGATCCAAACTAAGATAAAATAATTATTATTAATTATTATTGGAAGCAAAACCAGCCTATTTAATGTTTACATGATTTTCTAGTAGACTTACTAGGTATCCGTTATCTGGAAAATCCCAGGTCTAGAACTTTCTGGATAACAGGTTTCATACCTGTATTTAGAAAGTTTCATATTTCAGTATGCTGAAGCTAATATTAGATTTAAATTTTCGTGATAGTTCCCCTATAATGATAAACCAAAATAAAATGAAACCTGTAAAACTTTGCACCATCATGCAGCTTTGCTCTGCACCATGCCTATATATTATTGAAGTTTCTATTTTTAGGTTTCTATTTGTAGGTTTTTATTTTATGTTATTGATGAGCTTTGCTGATGCACGTTCCCTTGGTGTGAGCGAGGTCGTTGGCATGGCTTCAGGAAAGGGAATTCTGGAAAAAGTACTGAATTTTGATTGCTTCTGTGGTTGGGCATAGGCTATGAGCAATAGTCGGTGGTACGGGAATGACTGGAAAAATTTAGCACTTTAGCACCTGTGCCATTATTTACGTTGTTGAGTTGAATCAGTGCACAGCAGAACTGTCCTGTACTAAGTCCATATAGTTTATCATTGACATGTAAATAGTAGCAATACCCCATGTAGATCTATGTTAAAATAAAAGAAACACAGAGCAATACATATACACCCTTTACATTTATTCGTTTTACAGGTTGCATCGAAACCTACGCAGCCCTGTATCCACTTTATTACAGCATTAATGTTACAATGAAATGTTGTTCTTTCCCTATTGAATACTTTGAGTACTTTGCTCCAGATTTTAAACTTCATCCAGAATTGAGAACCAAAACACCCGGCAGGTAAGACTATTCATTAAATAAAAATATACCCTATTTATAAATAGGATTTACATTCACTTAATTTTTCTAAAATGGTTTATCAAAACCTGTTGGCATAAGCTATTCTGCTAAGGCAGCCTTATTTATCTGTATATATGTATGTATTTATGCAGTGCTTTCTGTCTTATTTTATCTAATGGACTTATTATTTGCATTATTGGGGCTCCAATAATAGTAAAATTATATGGTTATACAGGAAAGTGTGTTGATCCCTTGGTACAGGCTGAGGGCCAGGTCTGGACTTAGAATTAAAATAGGCCCTGGCATTTCAGGTACACAGAGGCCCAATCAGCCCACACAGAGGCCCAAACAGCTCCAACCAGCCCACTAAATACTGACTTTCTATGGGACCTTATAGCAGCCCCTCTGGCATTTGCCAGAACCCACAGATTGTCAGTCCGGGCCTGCTGAGGGCAATAAAATTATTTTGGAAGGCCACATTTATGCCATGGTTTCCAGTTAAAGGGGAACTAAAAAATGGAAATGTAATATTAGCTTCAGCATACTGAAATAAGAAAGTTTCTAGATACAACCAATTAAAAACGCTGTACCGTTTCTGAAGTAATCAAGTTTATCTTCACTATCCCTCTCCACATCTGTTTCTCTTCAATCTCTCTTCATGCTTTTTTGAAGGGGGGCTTCTTTTGCCTAGAAGATGTATTAGAGCTCACTCTATTAAAATCACCAGACATCATGGGGCAAATTCACTATGCGCCGAAGCGCCTAACGCTAGCGTCAATTCGCTAGTTTTGGGCATTTTCGTTACTTCGCAAATTCACTAACGGACGCTGGCGTAACTTCGCTAGTGTAACTTCGCACCCTTACGCCTGGCGAAGTTGCGCAACGGACGTAACTATGCAAATTCACTAATGCGCGCATTGTACTGAACGCTACCTTTTACGCTAGACTTCCTTCGCCACCTCAGACCAGGCGAAGCGCAATAGAGTAGATACGGATTCCTTCAAAAAAAGTTAAAATTTTTTCTAAGTCCCAAAAAACGCTGGCGTTTTTTCATTATTATGGGTGATAGGCTGAAAAAGATCGAAAAAATTTTTGGGGCTCCACTCCTTCCCCCCTACATTTCCTAACTCATGGCAACTTAACTATACAGTGGGCACATGTGTAGGGCAAAATAAAAATTATATTTGATGTTTTGAAGGTTTCCCAGGCATTTGTAGTGCTGCTACATATTCCTCCATTGAAATTTGAATTTGGCGCCGTATGCAAATTAACCATCACTAGCGTAACTTCGCTTCGCTTAGCGAATCAACGCTTGTGCAACTTCGCAACCTTACGCTACCCCTGAGCGCAACTTTGGATTTTAGTGAATTTGCGGAGCACTGGCGAAGCTACACCTGGCGAAGTGCGGCGAAGTTACGCCTGGTGCAACTACGAATCTTAGTGAATGTCCCACCATGTCTCTCTACATGCAGAATTTTTGCAAAGGGTAATTATTTTGTTAGATTTTGTTTGTACTGGAATCAGTTATATCTTATAGGAAAGGGAGCCCCCCTAAAAGATATATTGGATCATTCATCTGACACCTAACTGCTGCATGAAGACAGAATGAAGAGAAACAGATGCTGTGAGAGGAATAGTGAATATAAACTTGATTATTTCAGAAACAATGCAGAATATTTAATTGATTATATTTCGAAAATGTCTTACTTCAGCAGGGTCGGACTGCTGTCCAGGGCTCACCCCTTACTGCAATGCTCCGGCTCGGCTCGCATGCGCAACAGCGGTGCTCGACGCACATGCGCAACAGCCACGCTAGGCGCGCATGCGTCACTGCGTAGTGCCGGATTTTTGTATTTTTTTTCAAAATCCAAATATCTGGAGAGGGGAGCCGGGCCAGTTCGACACTGTACTTAAGTATGAGGAAGCTTATATTTAATTTTAATTTTCTTAAAATAGCCTTGTGTTTATGTGTATGGGAGCTGCCATACTTACCTTTCCGAGATCTATGATCAGCTTTAGCAGCTGTGAGGAAGCATTGCCCTCTCTTGGTCATGATAAATGGTAGAATGCATGCTTTTATGCTTGGATCTGAAAACCGTGTTAATAACAGCAGTGTAGAGTAGATTCTACATAGCAGAGTACAATACCATACAAGTAATATATCAGGTGTCACAAATACAAAGTATCACATACTCATTAGATCTATCTATCTGATTGTTTACTTCCCGCTACATTTTCTTCCCCATGTGTTTAAACAGTATCTAGATCAACAGACAGACAATTTTTGAGAACCTAAAGATGTTAAACCACGCACCCAGTGTTCAGATCCATGATGTGCCGTTGGACGTTCTGAGCTATGAGAGCACAGATGAGCCAGACCCAGAATAGAGAGGTGCACAAGACAACTACAGCAGGCAAGTTAATGGCTTTCAGTATTTTGGACTCCATGACATGGAGTCTACATGACCTGTTAGGGAGCTGTTTCTAATACATCCAACAAACTGTATTGTTTGGGGAGAATTTATGTTTGAGGCTGATGATTTGTTTCAAAGGAACAGTTCAGTGAAAATAAAAACTGGGTAAATACTGTAGATAGGCTGTGCAAAATAAAAAATGTTTCTAATATAGATAGTTAGCCAAACATGTAATGTATAAAGGCTGGAGTGACTGGATGTCTAACATAATAGACAGAACACTACTTCCTGCTTTTCAGCTCTCTAACTCTGAGTTAGTCAGCGATTTGAAGGGGGCCACATGGGACATAACTGTTCAGCGAGTTTGCAATTGCATGCAGCTCAGATTCAAAAGTAACAATTATGACCCATGTGGCCCCCCTCAAGTCACTGATTGGTTGCTGCCTGGTAACCAATCAGTGGAAACCAAGAGAGCTGAAAAGCAGGAAGTAGTGTTCTGGCTATTTTGTTACACATCCAGTCACTTCAGCCTTTATACATTAAAGTTTTGACTAACTTACTATATTAGGATTTTTTTATTTTATTTTGCACAGCCTATCTATTTACTCGTTTTTTATCTTTACACTGAACAATTCCTTTAAGCCCAGTTTATATAAGCTAACAAGAGTAAAGAGCAATAGCTTTTCTTCAAACAATCTGATCAATGGAAAGGTGGTCATACCATGTCTCGCCTTATATGATCTGTCTCTGATGGCCCATGGGACAATTGGTTGGAGAGTTTACCAGATATTTAAAGTATTTTGGTTTTTTTTTGCCCTTTAAAATAAAACATAATGCTTAGTAGATTCATTTTGGAAAACAGACTTTGTTATAGTCACATTAAGGCCTATGGCCTCTGCCTGCTGGAGTTGGCTTTGGTAGAACCATGGTGGTTAAAATGACCTACCCAGCCTGCAGCCACTTTACATTTACATGAATAAATGGATTATACACTTTACATTTTCATGAATAAATGGATTACTTTATATTTCACTAGTTCGCCAAGTTGTCTTGTGGCAGGCTGGCAGCTGCAGACATTATATTTTAGTACTGGAACTAAACCCTAACAGGACAATCTCAGAACTACTTTTGCTGCCCACATTTAGGGATGGATTTATAAAGGTTCCCCTATTAAGGCCCCTTGATCTAATCTGCATGATTTTTATTTTTATGGATCAGGGTGTTTTTAAGCCTGCTTGATGTTTGAGGTTTTTTTTTGAGAGGGTTTTGCCCGAAAACTCGAATGAGTCGAGCAATTCAAGTTTTTTTTTTTGCCCAAAAACTGGATCAGTTCGAGTTTTCAGGTCTCAAATTGAGATTTTGGCATTCAAGTAAGATACCATTCGAGTTTTGAGGTCATTCGAGGTAAAAAAAAACAAAAAAAAACACTATCACTTAAAGGTTCAGTAACATACATTTTTTAAATTCATTAGTATAGAATGAAAACAAAACAAAAAGACAAATCGTTAAGTCTTTATTAAGAAATAACTTACCGAAACTCTGCTTGCGCTCCTCTTCAGAAAAGCAACAATCCATCATGCGGCATTCGATTTCTCCTCCCTGGTTATCTCCTATAAGGAAAACAGAAGAGAAAAGCAGAAAGGAGAAGCGCAAGCGGAGTTTCGGTAAGTTAAAGACTGATTTAAAGGTTTAATTTGTCTTTGTGGGGTTTTTTCATTCTATACTAACTATTATGTTACTGCTCCTTTAACTTTTGATAGATCAGCCACCTAGAGGCCCATTTAACAAAGGTCGAATTTTAAATTCATGTAGATTTTTTTTTTCATTTGAACATACTTACAATTCGACTGGGAGGTTATTTAAGAAAAAATGTGAACGTCTAATATTCGATCGAATGATTCCGTGCCGAAAATTCGAATCGTATTTGATTCATATTCGAGTTTTTCTCCCGAAAAAAAACCTAGAATGTCTATTAACATCTCCAAATCGCTCAATTGACCTCTCTCATTCACTTAAATGGAAATTCGTCAGGTTTTCGGTGGCGAATAGTCAAATTTGAATTCTTAAAGGGCCAAAGTATAATAAATCTCGAAAATCTAATTCTAAGATTTTTAAAAAACTTGAATTGAGTTTGGATAATTCCCTAGTCGAATTTGACAGTTTTGACCTTAAAAAAATTTTGAATTCTAATTTTCATGACCTCTGCAGGTTTTAGGTGGCGAATATTCCAATTAGGACTGTTTCCATAGTCGAGGTGTGTCAAATCTCAGATTCAAATAGGGGGATTAAAGTTTGAATGTGTGAATTTTGACACTCAAAATTCAAATTTACTATTCGACCCTTGATAAATTTGCTCCCTATTGTACTTTGCCCTTTATTTTTGTCTGAGAGAGAGAGTGAGAAAGAGAGAGGCTGCTTGCATTCCTGCTGACTTCTCCTAGTAAGGTCACGGCTCTGCCCACAGACAACAGGTAACAGCATCAGAATCATCAACAGTTTGATAAAGGGGTGACATCACACAAGCTTGCAGTTTAAAGGAAAACTATACCCCCCAAATGAATAGTTAAGCAACAGATAGTTTATATCATATTAAGTGGCATATTAAAAAATCTTACCAAACTGGAATATATATTTAGGTAAATATTGCCCTTTTACATCTCTTGCCTTGAACCACCATTTTGTGATGGTCTCTGTGCTGTCTCATTGATCACCTGACCAGAATACTACAACTCTACTACTATAACAGGAAGAAGTGTTGAAGAAAAAGACACAACTCTGTCTGTTAATTGGCTCATGTGACCTAAGAAGTATAGTTTGTTTGGTATGTTTGTGTGCACAGTGAATCGTATGATCCCAGGGGGTGGCCCTTATTTTTTAAAATGGCAATTTTCCATTTATGATTACCCAATGGCACATACTACTAGAAAGGTATATTATTATGAAAATGGTTTATTTTCATGAAGCAGGGTTTTACATATGAACTGTTTTATGCAATGTCTTTTTATAGAGACCTACATTGTTTGGGGGGTATAGTTTTCCTTTAAAATATCAAATTGTACTCTGCAGCTGGAATATGTAGGCAGTATGGGATAAGAACAGTTTAGTGTTCATATAATAAGGATAAAGTGTAAATGAACAAACAGTGTTATATATACATACACCCCCGACCCCCATTTCAAAAAAAGGCACCAAGATTACATCATTAACAAATTCATTGATGCAATAGGTGCAAATTCCTCCATTAGTTATTTGAGTGCAAGGCATTTTCCATTTTCACCACTAGGTGTCACTCTCTGATATATCACTGCATAAGTAAAATGTCCATATAGTCCTAAATACATTTGGATACAATTGCAAGCTAAACAAAAAATTATACAAATACTTTGTATCAGAGTAAAAAAAACAGTTACTGCTTACTTTGGTATCTGCCATTTCTGGATCATTTTGGGGGAGAGGAGGCCTTAGACATCTATTCCACATAACCCATACATGTAATGTGACTACCCTGTCTCTCCTCTCCACAAATGCAATACAAGATTTGAGTTAAATTTTGTATGAGACTCTTTGCTGGTACTGCAGGAACAAACATAATTGTGCTTCTCCAATAACCTGGAAATAAATGGGCAGATTTATCAAAGGTTGAATTTTAGAATTTATATGAATTTTTTTTACTGTAATAAATTTGAATATACTCACAGAAATATATTTATATATTTATATATATATAATTATAAATATATATTTATATATTTATATAAATAGAATATATATTTCAGAAAATTAGAATCTAGTTTTCCCTCCAAAAAAAACTCAAATGTCAGGAAGGCAATAAACATATTCAAATGAGTCAACAGACCTCTGCCATTGACTGAATATTTGAATTAGAACTGTTTCCATGGTCGAGCTGTGATAAATCTCACATTCGTATTTACATTCGAATTGGGGGGTTGAAATTTGAATGTGTGAATTTTGACACCAAAAAAAAAATCGTAAATTTTAATTTACTATTCGACCCTTAGTAAATTTGCCCCAAACAGTCCAGTTATACTCACATCATCCTCCTCGTACAGCTAAATCTTATATGCCAAGAGCTTTCCTTTAAAATCTATTTCCTTTGAACCAACTTCCTTATGTAGGAACACAGTTTAGCTTTTATTAAAGCAAGAGAGCTTTCTGCCATATTTTATATACTGAACTTATTGCACCAGCCTAAAGTTTCAGCCTCTCAATAGCAGCAATGATCCAGGACTTCAGACTTGTCACAGGGGGTCACCATCTTGGAAAGTGTCTGTGACACTCACATGCTCAGTGGGCTCTGAGCAGCTGTTGAGAAGCTAAGCTTAGGGCTCGTCACTAATTATCAAGCAGAAAATGAGGTTTGTCTGTAATATAAACTGATGCAACTGGACTGATTATTAAATTCTGATGCTAGTTTCACTGGTTTCTGTGCTGCCATGTAGTAAATAAATGTATTAATTTTATTGTATATTTTTATTGTAAATATTGTATATTTTGATGTGCTCCTGTATGTAACAAATGTGCTCACATTTACAGTCCTTCCGGCTAAACCGACTTCTTTCAAGAGGAGAATCAAGACGTGGAATCAAAAACACACACACAAGAATTCCATATAAACTTACAAATGATCACTTTACTTTCTGCTCCGTTTTTGTGCATTCAGTAAGATTTTATAAATAAAAAAAGTTGATGTTTCTAGTATTTATCCCAGTCATTATCGATCGTATGTGTGATTGTAGTGCAATCATTACTCACTAGAGCTTTAGGAGAAAGGACAGTAGGGTTGAACCTCCTGAGCACCTGAAGGTGAGGTGCAACATGTTCAGTTTATTTATAGACCAATTCAGATGTATAATCTGTTGTATGAACCAGTATCTTGACACAATAAATTAGATGCACTCAAACCCTGCCGCCTTCATAAACACATTTACAATATTTACAATATGCTGACTCAATTTGCTACAACGATCACTGATGACTGGGTGGGTCCGGGTGCAGATGCCCCAAACGCTTAGAATTTTAAATTCAGATGCATTCAGTATTAACAGGTCACTCACCGCTCCAGGTCTATGGTCCGGGTGCAGCGCCCTGAACCCGCAGCTTGGGGAGACCTAACAACCGATACACTTCCAATTTTACTTGCACTCCACGGATCAGTAGACAGCGGTGAATTTTAAAAGCAGCTTTATTTACCAGACAATCCTCCTAACGCGTTTTGTGTGATCCCACGCATACTCATAGGTATTTATTACAAACAACTTCATTAAAATGCATTGGGAACTAGCGTCACAGTTGACGTATTGCCTCCGTGTCAGAAACAATACTGCTTCACATCCACTAAATACAGCATTATAAAAGTTCACAACATAATCATTCAAAGTGACAAACAAAATAGCAAAGAGGCAACAATCGGTAATATTTATAGTTACTTAGTTTTATCTGAAAAAATAACTACCTATTTTATCCTTTTGCTGCAACATTGTTTAAAAAAAAAAATGCTACTGTAGCTTACAGTATAGTCCAAGTGTTTTACTCTATTTTAATTAGATCCTTGGCTACCTACGTAGGTACATGTGGGATCACACAAAACGCGTTAGGAAGATTGTCTGGTGTCAGGGCCCGAATGCTCTGTTGGGATTTTGCGGACCGAGGAGGAAGCTACAAGTTCAATTCAGTTCGCGGTATCAAAAGGGTTAGGCAAAAGAGTAAACAAAGTCCAGGCAAAGGAGTCAATCCAGGCAGCAAAGTTTGTAATCCAAATAACAGGCCTAGGTCAATAACAAGAATCAAGGAATTAAGCAATAGATCACATCCAGGAACTCACAAAGATGAACCTATATTTGGGCAAGGTCTGTAGTGCTCTGGCGTCTTAAATAGGCCAGTTTTGGCGACAAACGTACGTGCTGGCATCCTGATGCTGCATCCATTCTGATGCACTGACGTCAAGACGTTGCGCACGTTTTATGCACTGGCGTCAGAACGTGCCACGAGGGAGTCCTGGAGGCTGCCATCTTGCCAAAAAGAACCGGAACCGCCATCTTGCCGGTGAGTATTCCTTGCATCTGGTAAATAAAGCTGTATATAAAATTCACCACTGTCTACTGATCCGTGGAGTGTGTGCGAAATTGGAAGTGTACCAGTATCTTACCATGTTTATGTCATATACCCCCAAATGTAATAAAAGGCACTAAGTTTGCCCAGGAGCAGTATCCATAGCAACCAAAAAGATAAAGACGATAAACAGATAACCAGTAAATGCTACATGCGGAGTGGTTGCTATGAGTTACTGCTCCTGGGCCAACTTAGTGCCTTTTATTACATAACCACCCTAGTGTTTCTTTATTACAACATCTTTGATGTTCGAGATACAGCAATGCAGGTTTTTTTTGCCTGGTACAGGTATGGGCCCTGTTATCCAGAAACCTCGGACCTGGGGATTTCCAGATAAGGGATCTTTCTGTAATTTGGATCTTCATACCTTGTCTACTAGAAAATCTTTTAAACATGAAATAAACCCAATAGGATTGTTTTGCCTCCCCTAAGGATTAATAGTAGTTTAGTTTGGATCAAGTACAAGGTAATGTTTTATTATTAGAGAAAAAGGAAATTCATTTTTAAAAAATTTGAATTATTTGGATAAAATGGAGTTTATAGGAGACAGCCTTCCCTTAATTTGAAGCTTTCTGGATAACGGTTTTCCAGATAACAGATCCAATACCTCTATAACACTGTGCCTGAATGTGCAGAATGATGCATCTAACCTGTCTACTGTCCCTCATTTGCGTTTTACAATATATACATGAAATAAAACCGTTTGAAACAACGTAAAAAAAAAAAAGAAAGAAAAGATGATATGGTGCACATTTAGGTATTCGTGCTTTACAGACCAGTATTGCAGTAATAAGTAGCATTTCACTACCCAGAGATCAGCCGATACCTCTTTATACATCACATTTTATATTATATGTAACTTTGTCCTAAGAGTCTATATCACTTATTGGGTGAATATCTAGCCAAGGGGACCACGAGAGTCATAAGTTAACTTGATGGAGGGAAGAACTTTATTTATTAGGTTGATCCAATGTTCCCCCTAGGGCGTTATGTTCCCCATCCATTTCATGACAATTATTTTCTTTGCGTAGAATAGGAGAGCGCTTGCTTATGGACCTGTTTTTATTCAGTGGGAGAAGATCATCCACTAGGCCCAGCATCAGGCATACTTCTGGGGAATGTATTTAACTACTTCCTTCCAGTATATTTGTAGTGTTGAGCATTCCCATATTGAGTGATAGAAGGAAGCATTCAGGTCTCGATATCTAGGACAGTCTGCCTCTGGCCGAACCCCCCATCCTTTGCAGTTTCAGTGGTGTGATATACAGCTGGTGAGTACGTTTGAATTGAATCTGTCTTATAGATATTAAATCTTTATATATTGTGCCAGTGTCACCTCTTCCCACTGTTCATCACTTAAGGTCGGTAGGAACTGTAGCCACTTAATCTTCACCCTGTCAAAGGGTGAGGGGGCCAAGTCAATCAAAATTACTTTGTCAGCTATTTGTCCAGTTGCACTGTGCTTTCAGCTTCACAAAGGTACTCAACAATTATGCAATTCCACTGCCGGTGTTTACTGTAAAACAAGGAAAAGGCACACGCCCGGACTTGACTGGCCTGTTTTTCATCCTTTTGCTTGAAGAATTTCCAGAATAGCAGTGTGACAACAGAGCCTGTGTCATTGCACCCTTCCCTGCCACTCTGAAGATGTTTCTGTGGATAACATTGTTACTGAGAAAAACTGCAAACTTCTTCTAGCCACTATCACAGGCGGATACTGTTCGTTCCAATGCAGAAACACTATTCATTAGGCTGAAAGAAGTGTTCCAAATGCTAGGGTGCCCTCAGCCTCAAAGCTTTGGACGACTGAAATCAACAACAGGCAATATGTATTTACGATTGTTCATTGAATTTGGTTTGGCATCTGGCTGGAAAAATAAGGTAACCTACCAATAATTCAGCCCATGGACCTGCCAAACGCACCCCATCTCTTCCTGACCCATGGGTGTCCGCATAGAAGTTTTCCAGGGGGGGAGCAAATAAGCTAATATCACACAGGGTAGCCTCCCACTGAAGATGAACCTATTCATGACAATGCAGAAGATAATCTAATTAAGGCTTGCCTTGGGTGGGAAGTATAAAAAACATTTTGCATTGTTTGGAATTACATTTACAAACAATTTCTTGTAACTAGCAGGAGGAGTCAGGGTGGGACAACTGCCCCCTTCTGCGGACACTCATGTCCTGACCTAATAGAGCCACTCTAAATCCACCTAATCCCTGTCTGGAAAATAGTCTAGGGATGGTGGCAAGCAGCGCCGTGTCAAGCTGGCCAGGCATCCAACTGACCTGGCTAGCCACCACTACAGAGGTTAGAGACAGGTACAGTGGGTGGCTACTTTGGACAATAGCGCACAGGGAGATTTGTCACTCATGCTAAAAATGTCCAAAGCCTGCTGACACAGGCCCATCTGTGCTTGTTTGGGCACAGCTCAGGGTTGCCAGGTTGGTTGTTTTAAAGTTAAATTTTTTCTTAAGGGTATTACAAATTACCGGCAACTACATTGACGGTAAATTTGTAATACCGGCCCCGGCCTTGGTAGCTGTTTTACTGGCTAGGCCAGTAAAATACCGAACGGGTGGCAACCCTACTTAAGAGTGATGGGAGACTGGGGTACAGAGCCCAAAATCTGGTAACTGGCAACTTCTACACAAGTCAGTCCCATTGCATGCTGGGTATTGTAGTCTTACTTTAAACTTGGCAGCTGGCAAGAACTACATTACCCAAAATGCATTGGGAGACACAGTCTTGGCACATTAGGGCAAAAAAAAAACTTGGCAAAAAACTTGTTTCCAAAGTATCCCAAAAAGTAGCCCAAATCAGTACCTTGGCTAGTTTGTACTTTGAAACCAACCTGGGCTTTAAATTACTAGCCCAATTTGGTTGGAAACTTGCCAACCTGGTTTTGACCCAGCAACCCTGGCACAGCTCCTCACGCGCGTCCCCGTTTGCGCACGACCGCGCGTCTCCCTTTCCGCAGAGCCGCAGGGAGGGGCGCGGAACGCTACGTGGCCTGGTTGCCTGTGGCAATTGCCGGCGGAAGCTTCAGTAAAGTTTAGTAGCAGTCGTACATTGCGATTACTATTTAACAGCCAGCAATACGGATCCGGTACAGTTCTGTGATTAGCAGGCGACGCACAAAAAAACGCGGCGCCAACCCACGTGGGCTTCAATATAGAATCTCCCATCTTTTTTTGACATTTATTTTTATATTCTACACCGCAGCCCTATCTAGACAACAGCTAGTTAATCCCTTTCATATAAAAGGGCCGCTAAAAAAAATCTCACATTAATACAGTAAATGCAGCGTGCGGGAGACATTTAATAGTGTTTCTCCCCGCCCCCCCGATCTGCCAATGGTCCGTTCCAAAACCCGGAAGTGCAGAGGAATAAGTTTATTGGAAAGTGGAGTTTATCTGCTCTTTCTTCCGCCTCCCTCTGTGAACGGAGAATCTGTATCTGCGCGCGCGCTTATGAATATGCAAATGAGTATGCTAATGAGGCGTGCCTGGCAGCGGCTGCCACACTGATCTGGGTTGCGGGGAACAGCCCGGCAGCAGGGCCCGGAAGTAAGGGACACCCCAGCGCTGTAAGAGGCTTCCATAGGAGTCCGAAACCGGAGACTAACCGGATATTGGTGGAACGAGGTTCTGCGCTTGAGCCGCTGTCCTGCAAGGCCCGGGGTTATAGCGAGAGCATGGAACAGCCTCAACCGCCAGCCGGTGGAGGCGGATATGGAGGGGGACCCCCGCCACCTTCCAAGGGCAACAAGGAGAAAAAGAAACCCAAGGGCCAAGATGAAGGTGGAGATGGAAAGTCCAAGAAATTTGTAAGTTGGAGTGGGCGGGGTTCAGGTAGCGCTGAGACATTGCTCACTGGTGGGTGGGCTCCTCTCCTTCCCCTGCAGCAAGTTTTCCCTCTCAACTTCTTCCTACAACTCCCAGCATCCTCTCTCGAGTCACAGTCTCACCTAGAATTCTGGGAAAGAGCAGTGGAGCCACAGGTTCACTGCCCACTATAGATATGTCAGCCTTGGAATATACTGCTCATGTATTGCTCATGTACTCCATGTACTCCATGTGCTGCAGTAGAGTTCCACTAATCAATTCCTCTGCTAAACTGAAACGTTGCCCCTTTATATTCACAACTTTAAAGCCACTATCTCCCGTGTTTTCATATGTAGAACTTTAAAGGGGAACTCTACCCCAAAAATACTTGGTTTTGCATAATGAAAGAGATGTCACTCCAATCAACTTTCCAATATACATTTAAAGGGATTTTTGGCTCCTTTCAGCCCTTCTCACCCTAACCAGCTTTGGTTTTCCATTTACAATATACATTTACACATTTCTGTGCGTTTACGGCTTTAGCACACGGGGAGATTTAGTCGCCTGGCGACTAATCGCCTCTTCTTTGGGGCAACAATCTCCCCGAACTGCCTTCCCGCCTGTTAAAATGAAAAATCACCAGCGGCAATGCACTTACGGTGCTTCGATTCCCGAAGTTGCCTCACGAGGAAACTTCGGGCGACTTCGGAAATCGAAGCAACGTGAGCGCATTGCTGCCGGCGTTTTTTTTTTCATTTTAGCAGGCCGAAGGCAGTTCCGAAGTAGAGGCAATTAGTCGCCAGGCGACTAAATCTCTAAAGGGATTTGTTAGCGTAGCTGCCGTTTTCGTCACATCCCTGGTTCCGACCACTGAAACTGTGTTACAGAAGCAGTCGATAAACAGATCTGGAGTTAAAAACAAGAGAACAGAAAGGGATAAACATTGTTTACTGTTTCATTTACATTTCCAAATAACCGTAAACGTTGCTGAACAGTTTAACTTTATGTATACTGGAAAATTGCTTACAATGACATTTTCTTTTGAATGTTCTGAACTGTTTTTGGGCTGGAGATCTCCTTTAAAGCCTTTACATTCTGTACCAGAGAAAATTGTAGTTAAACTTGCATTATATGTTGGAATGGTCTGTTGAGCAGTTCTCACACAGCAGCAGATATGTCCAACGTGTTCATGCTGTTTAGATCTGTTCCTCTGTGGCCAAACATACAGATACATCTGTATTATATGACGTAATGAGGTTAAACATGTACGGGCCGTGCACTAGATCTGTTTCTGTAGGGCTGGTACATTGTCTCCTTACAGAACTGATGTTGATTGGTTATTTGTTCACAAGACCTGTAATTGTGAAGTCTCATTTCTGTTTACATTAAGTATTGAAAGTTTGCAGTAGTGACTGTCTGGTTATATGCTCTCTTTTGATCTTGGAAAAAAATGACGTTTACGCCGCAATGAATAGAGGATAAAGCCATCCTGTAGTTGTACTTTATTATATATTAACTATAGCAATGGGCCAAACTTGAAATATTTATAATACAGAAGTATTTAATCACTCACTTTTTTATTCCTCTACATATAAGTGGTGTTTTTTTGCAAACACATTTAGACTAATAATATTTATGAAAATGCCAGTTGATAATAGGTAGCAGGGACTTGCCCCAGTTCCCAAGGCACCATTTAATAATCATTAAATAAAATATATGTCCCATAACACGTGATTCATAAAAAAACAAACGTTTATTCAATTAGCATAATGACATATTAAAAATTAGTAGATACGGACCCCATATGACCCACCTTTACACGTTTCGTACCCTCCGGTACTTAATCAAAGTTATTTATATCAACACATATGATTAAGTACTAGAGGATACGAAACGCATAAGGTGGGTCATATGGGGTCAGTATGTACTCATTTTTATTATGTGATAATGCTAATTGAATAAACTTCTGATTTTTTATGAATCACGAGTTATAGGACATATATTTTGTTTAATGAACGTTTAGACTAATGGCACACGGATCATTTTCTCAGGTGGCGTATATTTTCACGGGAAAATACGCTCTTTGTGCATGCTAATGGGCTGATCCCATGCCCCTCGTCAGCACATATACATAGAAGGGACCGAAGACAGTGGATTGGCTTTTCTCTGCTAATGTATGTATGCCAGTAGACTACTGGTAAAGCAGACCCTGTGGTCACGGGGGTCCGGATCACGGGTTCTGCTGCATCATAGTCCCCCTCTTGTAACTTTAAAATAGTGGTGTGGGGATAGGGCCAGCAGGGGGTTCTGAGGACGAGGCACAGTTTGCGCCCGGCAACCTGAGTAGATTATTTTGTGAGGGGGGCTGATGCACCCAAGATACATCTCTGCAGTTACATTAGCACATTAGCATCCTCTGAGTTTGCATCTAAGGGCAAGCAGAACGAATACCTTGTTAAATACATACATAGTCATATATGTGTCACTGCTGAAGTAGCCAAAGCTGCTCCGCAAGAACACTCTGGGCTACTCTGTGACATGTATGGTTTCCCACTGGCAATAGGAAGAAAACTAGGGTTGTTTTCACCCACAGCGGCTCAGATTTATCGCAGACAACAAAGATTCCATTTGCCATTGTCCTTTAAAAGTGCTTGCAGCACTCGGGGTGCAAATGTTAGGCACCCCCAAGTGATTGTATATACTTAACTGAAACCCCGGGCCGGTGCTCCTATCATCAGAAAACTCCACCGGCCCGGGGTTATACCAGTGAGCACCACGTAGGATCCTCTTCCGTCCTCCTCCTTCTTCGCGCGGCTGCTCATGCGCAGTAGAATGAAAAGCTGAACTTTTACTAAAAAAGTCGACTACTTTGTTCAACTGTGCATGCGTTTGCCCAGGAAATTTTAAGAAAGAAGAAGACGGAAGTGGATCGCTCCGTGGTGCTCATTGGTATAACCCCGGGCCAGTGTAGTTTTCTGCTGAGCACTGGCCCGGGGTTTCAGGTAAGTCAATATAATCACTTGGGGGTGCCACCCCCAAGTGCTGCAAGTCTTTCCTTCTCCTCTAAAGGGGTTAAAACACCTTTAGTATGTTATAGAAGTGCTAATGCTAAGCAAGTTTTCAACTGGCCTTCATTATTTATTTTTTTAATGTTTTTTTTAAATTTTTTGTCTTCTTCTTCTGACTCTTTCCACCTTTCAAATGGGCAAAACAAAGGCTCTGTAAAATGTATTATTACCGCTACTTTTCATACTCATTTTCCTATACAGGCCATCTCCTATTCATATTCCAGCATCTTATTCAAATCAGTGCTTTGTTACTTGGACCCTAGCAACCAGATTGCCGAAATTACATACTGGAATGCTGCTGAATAAAAAGCTAACTAACTTAAAAAAACACAAATAATAAAAAATGAAAACCAATTGCAAAGTGTTTCAGAATATCGTGGTCTGCATAATACTAGAAGTCAACACAAAGGTGAACAATCCCTTTAAGTAAGCGACTCTTTGTCAGCTTATAGATATATGCAGAACCCTTTTCCTAATGCCTGGTCAAAGCAGTTTTTGAAGGACCAGAAATAACATAAAGTGAAACAAAAATTATTACATCCAAAGGGGTTGCTCACCTTCCAATACTTTCTAGTTCAGTTGGTTGGCACCAGTAATAAATACTTTTTAAAATTACCTTTCTATTTGTGACCATTTTCTAATACTGTATTGTGGTTTAATTTTCACTTTCTTATGTCTTTCTGAGGAACTCTGGTGGGGGTCACAGTCTCTGCAAATGGTTCAAAATTGATACATTAGTTGATACATTTATTATCTTTGTCCCTGCTGAGCAGAATCCCTGAATTTCATTAAAAACAGCTGTTAGAATTGATACAATAGTTGCTAATATTCCACTGTAATTGTAACAGAATCTGCAACTGGATCACTGAGCTGCCAGACTGAAGCACCAGAGACACGAACATTCAACTTTAACCGAGTGGTCCTCATCCTATTGATTTATATTCCCATAACTGCAATCCTATTGTTTGGGCCTGCGGCCAAAAGATTGGATTAGCCTGATATCACTTGCCTTTGGTGGGCATATCAGGGAAAGGAGTGGATTTTAGAGTGTATGGCCACATTAAAATGGCTCGTGTACGCAAACGTTTTGTTTGATATTCTGTATGTTTATGGAGGCCCATCAATCCCATATACATAAAACGAGATCACACTTGATAAAGAGCTAGTCTCGAAACATGTAGTGTTAAATAAAACACAAATTTTGCAGCAATTTACTGCGTTGGATTGAAGTTCATCACACCTCTCGTTTTTTGCATTATCTTTTTTGGACGTAAGCATCGTGATTGAACTTGTTGAGTCCATTCATCTTTACTAATCCCATATACATGTAGTATTGATATTGGTCAGATTGGAGATCGGGCCGGTATTAAAACTCTAGGTACGTATGCACCATGTTGGCCAGTGCATTGTGCATCTTTACTAAATAATAATACTTGAGTTTAGGTCGTTAATATGTCATTTTGTGAAAAATGTGCATCTTTAAAGGACAACTAAAGCCTAACTAAAGAAGTAGGCTAGAAATCTTGTACATTATGTTTTGGGCTTCTGCACCAGCCGAAGGCAACCACAACCCATTATCAGTAGAGATCAGGGTCTCCAAAGATGCCCCAGTAGCTCCCCATCATCATATTTTCTGCTGATTCACTGCACATGCGCTGTGCTGCTGTCACTTACTGACCTTAGGGACAGATTCAAAATATACATTACATATAGAATATAAATGTCACAATATAAGCCTGAATAGTAATTAAAGGAACAGTAACACCAAAAAAAATTAAAGTGTTTTAAAGTAATGAAAATATCATGTAGTGTTGCCCTGGGCTTGTAAAACTGATGTGTTTGCTTCAGAAACACTGTTATAGTTCATATAAACAAGCTGGTGTGTAGCAATGGTAGAAATTGAAAAAAGGCTATATGGCACAGGATAAATAGTGGATAACAGATAACACCATTATGTTCTACAGATAGGGTCGCCACCTGGCCGGTATTTTACCAGCCTTGCCTTGCCATCCAAGATGGTGACCCCCTGTGACAAGTTTGAAGTCCTGGATCATTGCTGGTGCACTAAGTTCAGTATATAAAATATGCCATATTCATTTTTAGGGTTTAGTTCTCCTTTAAGAAATAGACTACTTCCCTGTGCTATTCATGTGTGTATTAAAAATACAAGTGGGAATATAAGAAAATGAATGCTATTATCCCATTATTTCAGTTTTTATTACACTTTTAGTCTTGTCTCTTTGGTCACATGTTAGGTTTATGTGTCATATGTTGTGTATCTCCTTGTGATCCTGACACTAAAAGTATAGATAGAATCCTTGCTACAATTCCAGACAGGACTTCTGTTATTTGATAGGGTACAAATAGAAAGCTGGCAGATATGTGCCAGGGAATGCCCTGCTCTGTGGATGCACAAATAAGGCCTGTAACATCAGAAGCAAAATGTTTCTTTCCACTGCTTACACTGAATTACTTGTGTTTACTTTTGTCTGAAATCCTTTTTATTGTGTGAACAGAATCTCTTGACAGGTGAGGTCTTTTATGCTATTGTTTTTTTATTTTTAGTCCCATTGACTGTACCGCACCTTGAACATATGGGCCTGTTTCAATAATGGCGACACAATGTGGCCTAGAAAGTTGTTCCGCTTGAGCTGTAATCGAGTAACACCCCTGATTGCCCCAGAATATGGTCGTGCTTGGTAGTGCTTTCTCCATCAGGCACAAACAGTGTAGGACCTGTGCCCACGTGCCCTGATCTCGGGTCACTCTACTAACTCTAAAGATACAGAAATCTAAATGAATAGAAATGTTTGATACGCTTCCCAGTTACTTAGCCCTACCCATGCCGTCCGTATATTGTAAAATTCATGGCACTGGCACTCAGAGTCGGCTTTATCAAGGGTCACACTGAAAATCTGACTAGCGACTTATTCAAATTCGATTTGAGTTTTTTTTTTGTTTTTTTTTTAAAAATTTGATTTTTTGAAATTAATCATACTTTGGCCCTTTAAGAACTCAAATTTGACTAATTGCCACCTAAAACCTTTCCGAATTGCTGTTTAAGTCAGGCATGTATCTATTTTGAGTTTTTTGCAGCCTTCCTGGCATTCTTGTTTTGCTCAGAGAATCTAGTTTTTAAAATCCAAATCGAATTAGAATCGAGTTTTTTTAAAATTCAAATCAAATTTTTGGGTCAATTACATTCATGTGATGTTATTTTTATCTTTTTAAAAATTCAACTTTGCGGGAGTTTTTAAAAACTTACACAAATTCGAAATTCAACCTTTGATAAATGTGCCTCCCCGTGTATTGATTCTACATTCTGGTATCCTGTTTATTTTATGTGGGATTAGCAAATTGGCACCCTTCTCTCTGGAAATTGACCAGGCTGCATTCATAAAAGTTACCCATAAAACCTTTGAGTGCAGCAGCATTAGTGTGTAGTTTCTCCAAATGGCATTCCCAGCAGTAAGCTATGTGTTAGCTCCACAGACAAGGTAGATGCTTCATATGCATATCCACAGCCCTGGGGTAGATACCCTTACTGCAGGTCTTTTCTGCTAATCAGAAAATGTCAAATCATTTGCAGTCAGCTGGCACGGTTTTCACTTCATGTTTAGTACTGTATTACCCACATACATCAGTCTCCCCAAAATAGAACTGTGCGAGAGAGTTTCCAAATCTATATTTGAACTTGCTTCTGCAAACAAGCCAAGAAACATGATTTTCCCACAAGCTGATGTGCTCAGCAATTCTTTATGTGATAATTAGAGTCTGCGGTAACAAATAATAATGCCTTGGCGCATTCTGGGAAAGACAGGGACTCTTTATCTAGTTTGCCAGAGTAGCTTTTTGATTCTAAAATAGTAGTATTCTCACAATATTCTGTCGCTCAGACAGGGAGTTGATTCTGCCAGTGGGGTGGCATACATGTATTATGGGTAAGTGTATGGACAGCTTCAGTCATTGCTAATTATCTGGCAAGGCTTGGTTATTTTGGTTGGCCTCAGACACTGCCATATAATAAAGCAGCACTTTTGGATACTTTTTTTTGTAGTGATTTTGTTCAGTGTAAAAATAAAAACTGGTTAAATAGATGGTATGTGCAAAATAAAAAAAAGTTTTCAATATAGTTAGTCAGTCAAAAAATGTATAAAGACTGGAGTGACTGGATGTGTAACATAATAGCCAGAACACTACTTCCTGCTTTTCAGCTCTCTTGGTTTCCACTGATTGGTTACCCTTGTTTCCAGGCAGTAACCAATCAGTGATGGAGGGCCCCATGGGTCATAACTGTTTGCTTTTGAATCTGAGCTGAATGCTAATGATCAATTGTAAACTCACTGAATGGGAATTATGTCCCATGTGGCCCCCCTTCAAGTCACTGACTAACTCAGTTAGAGAGCTGAAAAGCAGGAAGTAATGTTTTGTTATGTTAGACATCCAGTCGCTCCAGCCTTTATACATTACATTTTTGGGTAACTAACGATGTTAGAAACATTATTTATTTTGCACAGCCTATCTATTTATCCACTTTTTTATTTTTACACTGAAATGTTCCTTTAAATGCAGTGACAAAGTATGCTGTCTGGCCAGGAACACTGGCCCACAGGAAGGTAATGGGCTCCTAAAACTTGCAGGCTATCCTTCTGATCTCTGTTGCAGGCCATAAGATTTGTTTGTTTCAATGCCGCCTGTTGGCCCAAGTAGAACTGTAGTTGGGATGTCCAGAACATTCACGTGCTGTCACACCTGGCTTTCCCCAGTTCCTAGAATTTTGCTCATTTCAGTAGTTAGTGTAACTTGTTCCCTACCAGAGCAAACCAGATCGGGCCACATATCTTATGAGTTATTAGCCGCCTTAGATGCTGCAACTGCACAATAATTAAAGCAGTCTATAACATTGAATAGGGCTGTTATACATTTATTTTATGTGTTTTCTCTGACAGATTTCCAGAGACTGGTACAAAGGCAATATTACTTGCTGACATGGCCATTCATGGCTGAGCTAGGGTTGCCACCTTTGTAAAAAAAAAAAAAAAAAACATTACCTCCAGCGGGGGGACGGGAACAAAAGGGGTGGGGCGTGATGCAAAAAAGGAGCCACATCTCAAAAGGGCAAGATGAGGAAGGAAAGGTAAGTTTCCACCCGAGGGCAAGGCCTTTTCTTAATGGTATTACAAATTACCGGCAGCTACATTGCCAGTAAATTTGTAATACCGGCCCTGGCCCTGGCAGGTGTTTTACCAGCTAGGCCAGTAAAATACCGGCCGGATGGCAACCCTAGGCTGAGCTGACACCTTATTGATCTGTGCATGGGGCTAAAACAATGGCTTTCCCCAGTTGGTACTGAAAAGGCTGACTGTAAAATCCTGTGTGTGTGATGTGGACCTCTCCTGAAAGGCCTGTGCAGGGGCGCTAATATGACGTAATTTTTGGCCAGGGACCTGACTGCCATTAGATCATTTGCAAATGTTGTTTTTTTTTTACAAGTAAGCTGACTTCAACTTTTTATTTGGTTCTAGAAAACAGTTCATTTCTATTTAAAGGGATCCTGTCATGGGAAAACATGTTTTTTTCAAAACGCATCAGTTAATAGTTCAGCAGACATCTTCACTGAAATCCATTGTTCAAAAGAGCAAACTGATTTTTTTTAATTTAATTTTGAAATCTGACATGGGGCTAGACCTATTGTCAGTTTCCCAGGTGCCCCCAGTCATGTGGCTTGTGCTCTGATAAACTTCAGTTACTCTTTACTGTTGCAGTGCAATTTGGGAGTGTTATCACCTCTCCCTTTTCCCCCAGCAGCCTAACAACAGAACATTGGGAAGGTAACCAGATAACAGCTTCCTAACACAAGATAACAGCTCCCTGGTAGATCTAAGACCAACACTCAATAGTAAAAATCCAGGTCCCACTGCAACTCCTTCAGTTATATTGAGTAGGAGAAACAATTGCCTGTCGGAAAGCAGTTCCATAGTGCAGCACTGGCTCTTTCTGAAAGCACATGACCAGGCAAAATGAGCTGAGATGGCTGCCTACACACCATTATTACAACTTAAAAAATACACTTGTTTAATTAGGAATTCAATTGTATATGGTAGAGTGAATTATTTGCAGTGTAAACAGTGTAATTTAGGAATAAAAACTGCACCATAAAAATCATGACACAATCTCTTTAATGTGTATATATCTGCATTCATTCTGTGGGTTTTTTTTCTATTGCTGAAGCTGTTGATGAGCTTTATGATATGCATTTTCTTTTTTATAATGAAACCTAAAACTGAATAAAGTCATGCATTATGTCAGGGTAATAGGAAGCAATAAATAACTTCCTATCCATTGACCAGACCCATGGCTTATGTGGCTTTTGCTTTCATTGTCTGACAAATGTGTCCTTCCAGTCAGGATCAGATGCACATTGTATATTTCCCTTAGTGATTTTATAGGCATGATGAGGTCTGTTAAAAACCAGGAATGTTGTTTTGGATCTGCTTTTCTCCCATCGGTTACAGAGCAAACAGCTGTCAGAGGGCTGCCTGTTGGACTTTCTTCTCCTGTGAGCCCTCAGACATGATCAGATATGATAATTATAAAAGTCTTGTGAGATACTTGTAATCTGTATAGGATGTTGTTTTATTCAGTTATCTTTTACTTTCAAGCGTATTTGGCACTTGAGCTGCTGGATCTACAATTAATGAATATCTGAAGGAAGCTCCTGTTGACTTGTTTCCTGTGTCATGACATTTACTTGTTAGGAGAAGTAATAAATAGCTGTGCCAAAGTAGACAGTTCAGAGGAACACTAAACATAATTATACAAAAAAAAAAGACCCAGTTCCAAGCATTCTGGATAACAAGTCCCATACCTGTATTCATACCTAGAATCAATTTATAGATAAACAAAATACAAAAGCCTGTCTTTCCCATCCGCTTGCTCATGTCGTCTTGTAAACGAAGCAGTAATTTTAATACCTGTTAATACCCTTCTTTTAAGCAGAATGTGAAAAATGTCCAACTGTTGTTGGTGACAGCTTTCAACTTCCCTGTCCAGCGATAAAAAATATTTCCCGCAGTACAGTTATGGGATCTGTTATCCGGAAACCCGTTATCCAGAAAGCTTTGAATTATGGAAAGGCGTCTCCCATAGACTGCATTTTATCAAAATAATCTAAATTATTCATTACAATTTCCTTTTTCTCTGTCATAATTAACCTTGAACTTGATCCAAACAAAGATAGAATTAATCCTTAATGGAAATAAAACCAGCTTATTTGGTTTATTTAATGTTTATATTATTTTCTAGTAGACTTAAGGCTGGGGTCCCCAACCTTTTTCACCCGAGATTTAAAAAGAGTTGGGGAGCAACACAAGCACGAAAAAAAGTTCCTGGTTGTGCCAAATGATGGTTGTGATTGGCTATTGGTAGCCGCTGGACTGGCAGCCTACAGGTGTGTCTGTTTGGCAGTTCATATGGTTTTTAAGCAACCAAAACAAGCCAGGAATTCAAAAATAAGCACCTGCTTTGAGGCCACTGGAAGCAACATCTAAGGGGTTGGTGAGCAACATGTTGCTCATGAGCTACTGGTTGGGGATCACTGACTTAAGGTATGAAGATCCATATTACAGGAAGGTTATCCAGAAAGCCCCTGGTCCCGAGCATGCTGGATAACAGGTCCCATACCTTAATTTGAGCAGAGAATACCTTTCAAATGCTGCTAAACTTTCAAAAACATTTCTGTTCTACGAGTAGGGTTTACATGATCTTGCCTTCCACTCTTGTGCTTTATCTCAGACTATTTCATTTCATGGACTGCAAATATAAAGGTGGCCTTACACGGACCGATAAAAGCTGCAGACGGCTTGGCCACCTTTACCTCTGCAGTCAATGAAATGAAATAGTCCGAGGCTTATTGGCCTGTGTATGTGGCCCTCTGACAGGCTTCCCGAACCTGTAGCTGCCTGATAATATGGTTTAAAAATCTTATTAGTGAGGGCCGTAGATGTGGTACTGTATTCCTGTCATTGTGATTTGATGGTTGGGTTCTAGGGCCCAACGATCAGATCAGGCTAATATCTCCCACCTCAAGGTAGACATATCAGGTACAGACCCGCTCGTTTGGTGACCTTGCATGGCCATCAGGACCTGAATGTGTTATTGAATATCATCATCATAGTATATGGAATTGCTGAACAGGACACTTTGGTTGAATTTCAACTCTGAGTTAGGGGTTAGAGTTCACGAAGTGGTATAGTTATGTGGTTTATTGCAAAGAATCTCTTTGGTAATATAGATATGGAGTGTATGTCATATGAGAACATGCTGTCATGTCGAGGAGACCATATCACACACAGTGAGGTTGCAAAGGTCTCCTAAAAGTAGAAGAATGTAGAGTTTTACCTCTCCTCCTCTGCTTTTTATTGGTATATAGTTGATCCATCTAAAGTGAATTCCTCACTGTGTGCTAATGTATTATTCGTTGCTGAAGAGTGTAACCGTTGACCAGGTGATGAGCCGTCAATATCACAACCTGGATTCACTAAATAAACAGTTACTTGTTTGCAGCCTGTGAAATGGGCCACAGTCATTTCTGCAGTGTGTGTATTAATTTTCCAGTTGAGTTCAGCATTCACATCTGGATGACTCGTTCAACTAAAGTAAAGCTTCCGTACCAAGATATCTTAGAAAATGTCATGTTTGTAAGTGAAAACCGATAGCTCCGAAATATATTCTGGCATATAGGCTCTTACTTATCCAAAAAAAAACAGTTTAAAGGGAATGTCAACCCTAAAAATATTTTTTCTGTCTAATAGAAGAAAACATAAACCTAAGCAACACTGCAATATCCATTCATTGTAATTTTTTCTATGGTTTTTTAAGTTATTTGTATATGTATTACCAATGAAAGTAGCGTTTGTCTGTCTTTCTATTCTCTGTCCTGTTGGCTCAGACTGTTGATACAATATAAAATAATGCAGCTGATTAACAGATCTGTCTTTGCTGGGGAACTAAGACTTTTGCAACATTGTTTAAAAAGTTAACAACATGGACCTAGGCAAATGTTGCTTTCAATAGCAAGTGGTTTTACAATTAACTTGAAAACACTGAACATTTTTAATTCTTAGATTTCTTTGGAATTATATTTGATTAGGCAAATTTCTATTTTGGGGTTGACTTGCCCTTTAATACTGTTTTCAAGGTGGTAAGGACAGAATGCGAGAGGAAGCAAACTATATGATACACAAGAGCCCAGAGTATCCTGTAAATTATATCTTTATAAACAGTGAGCAGTGATATCATCAGTTATAATTAGCGCTTAAAGAAGAACTAAACCCTAAAAATGAATAGACCTAAAAATTATATTTTACATACTGAACTTATTGCACCAGCCTAAAGTTTCAGCTTGTCAATAGCAGCAATGATCCAGGACTTCAAACTTGTCACAGGGGGTCACCATCTTGGAAAGTGTATGCGACACAAATTATCAAGCAGAAAATGAGGTTAGTCTGTAATAAAAGCTGATGCTACTGAGCTGATTATTAAATTCTGATGCTAAATGTGCTGTCATGTAGTAATTATCGGTAGTAATTACTAATCAGCCTTTTATTGTGACATTTCTATTCTATGTGTACTGTATGTTGTGAGTGGGTCCCTAAGCTCAGTAAGTGACAGCAGCGCATGAACATGTGCAGTGAATCAGCAGAAAAGAAGATTGGGAGCTACTGGGGCATCTTTGGAGGCACAGATCTTCCCTGCTAAAGGGCTGTGGTTGCCTTTAGCTGGTACATAAAGCCCAAAACATAATCTACAACATTTCTAGCCCACTTTTTTAGTTTCTTTCCTTCTCCTTTAATGATGACGACTCACTAAACTTGTGAATTCTAATAAATAATGTAAAATATGAGGATAATAATGTACAATATGAGGATAGTAAAAGTCATCTTTAGTAGTTCCATGCCCTATATAAAAGTACTTGGACTTCGACCTGGGTCTTTCCAGTGAAACATGACCTCTGCAGGAAATTCCTCAAGTGACTCCTGTGTGTCTGGGCCCTTTAGTAGACTGTTGTTGCATTTCTAGCAGTTAATTACTGCACATTGTCTCACATTTGACATACCGTAATTGTTGTAAAGTTAGCTGCTTCCTTTTTCTCTTAGGGATGTGGGCGTGGAGTAGATGTAGCACACCCATATTTCACGTTTGATTGATGACATACTGCACATAACAAGGGCATAAAACTGTGTACTGTGACAACTAACTATGCAATAGGGATTTAGTTATTTTAGATTGTTTTACTTGCATTTTAATAATTGCATTCTCCTCCTTTCTCAATATTTTACCCTCCAAACACCTTCCTAGTTAAAATCAGTTTCCAGCTGTAATTCCAATAGTAGTAGTCTATAACCCATCGCAAAACAATGGAATGGCAAAAAGCTGATTATCTGCTAATGCCCTTATGTAATGCACCACAAGAGAAGGTTGGATTGTTGTATTGGAAGGATTGTGGAGGGATTTAAGTGGCAAGGATTAGTTTCTATTTTCTTGGTATTGAAGGGAATATCCAGTTTGTTTATAAGTTGTTGCTTTTTGTTTTTATTAATGGTTGCTGCCATAATAAATAATTTTTGGGTTGACTCATGTTTGGTTTTCCTGTGCAGGGTCTCCATGTTTGTTCCTTTCAGTTTCTCGTGCTGTGTTTAGGCAGTACTTTACTCTTCAGTGAAATGACTTCATTACTAGGAAGTTCTAAAATGAAATCAAGATCAGGTTACTGGGCCTCATTTATCAACACTGGGCAAATTTGCCCATGGATAACTACCCATTTCAACCAATCACTGATTAGCTTTTTAAAGCCCACTGCAAGTAGAACAATACATGCAACAATTTGATTGGTTGCCATGGGTTACTGCCCACGGGCAAATTTGCCCAGTGTTGATAAATGACCCCCACTGTGTTCTAAGGAGAAACTTTGTCACCAGGGACTTGTGCATTGTTTTTATTCTTTAAATCCTTGTGAATATTTTAGTTCTGTTAATGGATAGTGGTGCAGTTTGACTTGTGACTTCCCCTATGATATGATTTTAATTAGGTTGCCCTAGTCCCCAGTGAATATGTGACTTTTGTCCCATAGCAGTACTTTCCATGGCTACATACATAAAAAAGGTTACAATGTGACCGTAAAATGTGTTCTGCACTTTAACACTCCTTAAAGGGGTTGGTCACCTTTGAGATAATTTTAAGTATTATGTAGAGAGTGATATTTTGAGACAATTTGCAATTTGGAATTCATTTTTTATTATTTGTGGTTTTTGAGTTATTTAGATTTTTATTCAGCAGCTCTTGAATTTGCTTTTCAAGCAATCGGGTAACTAGGGTCCAATTTACCCTAGCAACCATGCATTGATTTGAATAAGAGACTGGAATATGAATAGGAGATGGTATTTCTGCCCATGTCTGACTTTAACCTATTGTGACTTATTGATATCTCTGTCTTCATGCTCTGAAAAGCAGTGCACATTCAGTTCAGTTGTTTTACTAATGGATACTTGAGCTATTGTTTGGACTCATCTACTGTAACACAGAAGTGTTCCTTCACAATGGCCTTTGTATCTTGATTTCTCCCTATGGATCTACCTAATGGAATTCCATTGTCTAATTGGCATTATCTCACTGGCCGACTAGCCCAAGCTTCTTACCACGTTCCTCAAGTCTGCTACAGGTATTGGATCCATTATCCAGCAACGTTTTATCCAGAAAGCTCAAAATTACAGAAAGGCTACCTCCCATGGACTCCATTTTAATCAAAAAATTCACATTTTTTAAAAATAGTTTCCTTTGTCTCTGTAATAACAACACAGTACTTTTATTTTATCTTAACTAAGAAATAATTCATCCTTTATGAAGGCAAAACAATCCTACTGGGTGTTATGGTTTAAATGATTTATTAGTAGACTATGGGGGTTATTTACTAAGCTCAGAATCCCCGAAATTCCCCAAAATTCCGAAAAATGTTTGATTTTTTTTTTTTTAATAATAGGCTTTAAAAAAAATCACAAATTTTCCGGAATTTCTTAAACCCGGAGGGCTAAGAAAACCAAAAAATAAAAACACGGCATCTCAAACCTGTCCAGGTTGCTTAAAAGTCAATGGGAACAGTCCCATTGACTTTTGGTTGTGTCGGGGGTTTTGGGCAATTTCACAATGTTTTCGCAGCTTTCGGGTAAAACTCTGAAAAATTCAGAGTTTTCAGGGAAAATGTACAAAAAAAGGTGAAAATCGGAGCTTTTCCCGCAAAGGTAATTTTCGTGTTAAAAACCCGAGTGGGTTAGATCGGAGTTTGTAGCAGCCGATATTGAGATAAATTCAAACCTTGATAAATAACCCCCTAAAAGTATGGAGATCCAAATTCCGGAAAAATCCCTTATCCAGAAAACACCAGGTCCCGAACATTCTGGAAAACAGTTCCCACACCTGTATTATAGTTTTCATTTCATTGCAAGAAATCAGGAAGAGTAATGTAGTAGTCTTGTAGGGTAATGTGAATTCATAAGGGGCACAGTTAGCCAGTAGCATTCATCATATTTGAATGTAGAGCCAGCTAGTTCCATAGTCTGTACCCCAGCTGCATAACCAGAGATTCATGGTTGTATCTTTAGTGCAGAGATACATGGTCAGATTTGCGAAAACTAGTCGTCCAGCGACTAATCTCCCTGCACTGCCTTTACGCCGGCAAGAATGCAACTCGCCAGCGGGATGGCACTCTGAGTGCATCGTTTTCCGAAGTCGCCCGAAGCAAATCGCCTTCGGGAAGACAGTTCGGAGAGATTAGTTGCGACTAATCTCTCCAAATCTTACCGTGTCTCTGCCCTAAAGGTGAATAAGGTTTTTTTTATATCCAACTGTTGGAACTTTATATGGCTTGTCAAGAAAAGAGTTATTGGATGCATTCAGAATCATAGATAAAAAAATTGTAATCAGGCATTTTCTTTTCTTTATTTATTCACAATTTTCTAAAAAAAAAAAATCTATTCATGTATAATTGCTCTCCTTTCAAGATTTCTGATACGTGAATCAATTGAAATGATTGCCCAATAATAACGTGTTTATTTTAGATCAGTGATCCCCAACCAGTAGCTCGTGAGCAACATGTTGCTCTCCAACCCTTTGGATGTTGCTCTCAGTGTCCTCAAACCAGGTGCTTATTTTTGAATTCCAGGCTTGTTTTGGTTGCATAAAAACTAAGTATTGTGCCAAGCAGAGCCTTTAGTAGGCTGCCAGTGAACATAGGGGCTACCAAACAGCCATTCTCAGCCCTTATTTGGCACCTAATTAACTTTTTCATGCTTGTGTTGCTCCCCAACTCTTTTTACATTTGAATGTGGCTCACGGGTAAAAAAGGTTGGGGACCCCTGATATAGATGCAGATATATTATTTCCATTTGTGTATATAAACCTGTGGGAAAATGACAGGTTATTAGGCAGCTATATTGTGACCGGCCTCACTTATTGTAATAGTTATTGTTTACATGTTGACAACCTGTTCTGTTTAGTAAACGGATTCCATTCTGTTTGCTTTATTCTCACAGAGACACAATCTCAAATCTTATTTTATCCTAAACTTAAGTTCATTATTTTTGTTAGCGATTGTGTTCTGTCCTATTCCAGAAATCAGTAAGAATAAATATTACTTGGAAGAACAGATCTTGTCAGACTAATTTAATTTCTTTTTATAAGAAGGTGAGCAGAGACCTTGACTCTGGGATGTCAGTGGATGTGGTTAACTGCGACTTTGCTAAAGAATTTGAAACCGTGCCACCCAGAAGGTTAATGATTAAATTAAGGAATGTTGGCCTGGAACATAGTATTTGTACTTGGAAAGAGAACTGGCTAAAATATAGATTACAGAGAGTGGTGGTAAATTAAACATTTTCTAATTGGACCAGTGTTAGCGGAGTACTGCAGAAGTCTGTACTTGGTCTTTTGCTTTTGTTTATTAATGACTTGGAGGTGGGCATTGAAAGTACTGTTTCTATTTCTGCTGATGATACTAAATTGTGCAGAACTATAGGTCCTATGCAGGATGCTGCCACTTTGCAGAGTGATTTGGCTGAATTGTAAAACTGGGCAGCAAAGTAGAAAATGAGGTTCAATGTTGATAAATGCAAGGTTATGCACTTTAGCAAAAATAATATAAATGCAAGTTATACACTAAATGGCAGTTTGTTGGGGGTTTCCTAAAACTGAGAAGGATCTAGGTTTTTTTTTTAGATAACACGTTGTCTAAAAGGTCATTAATTCAAGGGATGAAAACCTAATTAAACCTCTTTATAGGTCCCTGGTAAGGCCTTATCTAGAGTATGGTACATTTCTGTTCAGTGAGTTTGTAATCGATCCTCAGCATTCAGCTCAGATTCAAAAGCAACAGATATGACCCATTTGACCCCCCCTCAAGTCTCTGATTGGTTACTGCCTGGTAACTAGGGTAACCAGTCAGTGTAAATCAAGAGAGCTGAAAAGCAGGAAGTAGTGTTCTGACTGACATGTTATACATCAAATCACTCGAGCCTTTATACATTACATTTTTGCCTAACTATATTAGAAACATTTTGTATTTTGCACAGCCTATCTATTTACCCAGATTTTATTTTTACACTGAACAATTCCTTTAAGAGGGTCTTGGATGGTATCTTGGACAGACATAATATCCAAGGCTATTGTGATACTAATTAGTATAGATGTTGGTATATATAGTTTATGTATGGATACTGGGTTATATGTGGAGGGGTTGAACTTGATGGACTGTATGTATGTAACTATGTAACAGTAAAGATACTTTATTATAAGGAATACCTGTCCTCTTGTGGGGCCAAATGTGGCCTTCCATGAAAATGTTATGGACTTCCAGACTGCTAAAGGACTCAATAGACTTCATTAAATAACATCTAATTTTATCATAATCTGTATAGTGGATATTTGGTCTAATACAATGAAGAAATGTAAATGGTTAGTTAATTAACCAATTAGCATTGATTTTATTTTCCATTGAATGCATGCATAGCAGATTGTTTTTTCATATTTGAAGGTGCTGCCATATATCATGGCAGTCCGTTTTTATAGATTTAAAAAGAACAGCACCAGCTGGTGTTCATAAGAGGTGATATTCTAAGTCTATGGAGTATACCTTCGTAGTGGCAAGGCCTGTGGCTTTTCCTGCTCATATCTATAAATGCAAGTTTGGACTCAAGAAGGCAAATTGACGGCTAGACAAAAACTATAGAGATCTATGGTTTGGGGAACTGCCAGCTACCTTAGCCATCGTGTAGTCTGGCTCTAGGTGCTAGGCATTCATTTGTGTGCAAGAGAGAAAAGATGGACACTGGCCTTGGGTACAGAGGTAAATTTAAAGGCGCTCAGTATGTGTTCCAACCTATTCCTACAAATAGGGTGCTTGGTATACTATCCTACAACTCTTGTGAACACAGTCTTGATTGTCCTGGTATGTACCCTTTTTCATGCAGGCTCTCAATGGTCTATAGACTGAAATTCAGATTAGCCAATCTTGCTGCTTTGTAACCCTAAAGGTGCCCATAGACGTAACAATTACGATCTTTCTTGGAAAAGGTCTTTCCAAGAAAGATCATTTGTTTCAATACACACGTGTAGAGCTGAATTGTCCGATATACAGGTAGATATACGGGAAGAAACAATAGAATTCTACCAGTATCTGACGATTCAGCACTAACAGTGGGCAATGTTTGGGTCCCTTCAAAGGCACCCGATTAAAATTTTCCGTCCAGCCCGATCGACGAGCCGACCGATATCCAAGTCTTTTGCCTATATCGGCTCTTTTTCCACCATACACGCACCGAATATCGGACGAAAATTCGTTTCATATGAAATTATCTGTGCGTCTATGGCCACCTTAAGTCTAAAGAACAGATCTAGAAGATATCTTTATTGATAAAGATGTAAATGGCCCCTATCTCATAGTGGCTCTGAGTAGCCCTCACAACCTCAGTGTCACATGCCCGCTCCAGAAACTCTAGACAAGCCTGAATTTAATTACAGCATTCAGTCGGCAAAAGGTGGATCAGTAAGCGGTTTGGCTGGTTTTTCTCACGAGTGATAAGCAATAGATGGGACACATTCCAAAATGTATGCTCCTCTTGCAGTTCACCAGTGTGTATGTGAAAGCTTTCCTAATGAAATATATATATATATATATATATATTTGTTAAAAATGTATAAATATGATTCATATATTTTTACCGACCAATTTCAATACCTTACCAAAAAAATACAACTTTAATATTTTTAAAGGGGACATATACCCACTAATATAACTTAAAGGGGTGGTTCAACTTTTACTATGTTATAGAATGGCCAATAATAAGCAACTATTCAATTGGTCTTCATTATTTTTTTTTTTATCTTTTTAAAATTATTAATTTACCTTCTTCTTCTGACTCTTTCCGGTGTTCAAAAGGGGGGTCACTGACCCCATCTAAAAACAAATTCTCTGTAAGGCTACAAATGTATTGTTACTTCTACTTTTTATTATTCATCTTTCTATTCAGGCCCTCTCCTATTTGTATTCCTGTCTCTCATTCAAATCAATGCATGGTTACCAGGGTAATTTGGATCCTAGCAACCAGATTGCTGACAGCAAACCGTAGAGCTGCTGAATTAAATGCTAAATAAAACAAAAAACTAAAATAATAAAAAATAAAAACCAATTGCTGTTTGCCCCAGAATATATTTAAATATTTAAAGGTGAACCACCAATTTAATGTAAAATTGCTCAAAGCTCTTTCCCATTAGAATTGTATAATTGCAGTAGAATGTTATTAATGTGTATCAGAAGTTCTCTCTGCTGTACTCTCTGGGTAGGAGCAGAACAGAATGCTAAAAGCTTAATTTACTGATGCAGAAAGGGCCTTCTGATTCTTTTTTTGTTCAGAATTTAATGTTGCTGCTGAGAATAGGTCCATCAATGAAATACGAAAAGTTCATTTATAGCCCCCACTAAATATGAGCTAATTTGGGTTGTTTTGCTTAAAGGGGACCCGTCACCCAAAAAAATTATTCAAAATCCTTTTTTATCACACTAGTCAAGCAAAATGAACTTTAATTACACTATATAAATTATTTGAATCTTGTTTTCTTCAGTCTGGGAATTCATAATTACAACAAGCAGGCAGGAGCCATTTTGTGGACACTGTTATTAAGACGAGCCTTGTATCATCTCAGAATCTTGTTTGTGCACCAGAATGGGGGACCAGATGTCCATCCCAATGCCCTGGCTACGCAATTAAATGGTAAAGAGAGAGGGGGGGAATGGGTGGAGAGCAGTGACATCTAGGAAGTGCTGATTGGAAATTGAAAGTAACTGTCTGCCCCGCCTCTATGCCTAGGCATAGAGGAGGGGCAGACAATATTTGATTGACAGCTGAGATTTTTAAATGAGCTTACAACAGCTATGAATGCTTTAATAAAAAATAGAAATTGGATTTCATGTTTAATTTGAAAAGGACTTTTATTATACAGATTTTTGTGTCTGGATAACAGGTCCACTTTAAGGCACTGAACTGATTTCATACCATGTATTATGAATGACTTCCTACCTCACACAAAGAGTTGTAGATAAATCGGTCCAGGGTTGGGATTTACACTTTTACCTTAAAAAATAAACACAGCTTTATTGGAAAAGTACTGGCTTAAAGGAGAACCTAACCCTTTTTATTAAAATCCCCTACCCCTCTACCCTACATAGACCCCCTCCCTGCCATTATAGGTGTTACCTCGGTAAATGCCCCTAACTCTTACTTACCCCTCGTTGCAGATTGAGGGCATCTGATTTCACAGGCGCCATCTTCTTCGGTAATCTTTGGGTCTTCTTCCGGTGCTTCGGCAGTCTCCGTGGCTTTCGGCACATGTGCAGTTGTTCGGGACCGGAAGGTTTTGCCAACTGTGCTTGCGATGATACACCGCTCTCTTCCTGAAGATTACCGAAGAGAAGAAGTGCCCGTGAACTCAGATGCCCTGAATCTGCAACGAGGGGCAAGTAAAGAGTTAGGGGCATTTACCCAGGGTTACACCTAGGCTGGGGGGGGGAGCAGGGAGGGCGGTCTACGCATGGTAGGGGGATAGGGGATTTTAATAAAAAGGGGTTGGTTCTCTTTTAAGTTAACTTTTAGTTAGTTATAGACTAACCAATTCTAAACAACTTTTCAGTTGGTCTTCATTATTTCTTTTCTATCGTTTTTTTTTTTTTTTTGCCGCCTTCTGAATATTTCCAGCTTTTAAATGGGGGTCACTTAGACCCCATCTAAAAAACAAATGCTCTTTAAGGCCTCAAATGTAGTGTCATTGCTGCTTTGTATTACTCCTCTTTCTATTCAGCCCTCTCCTATCATATTCCAGTCCCTTATTTAATTCAATGCATGGTTGCTAGGGTAATTTGTACCTGAGCAGCCAGCTTGCTGGACTTGCAAAATGGAGAGCTGCTGAATAAAAAGTTAAAAAGAAACTCCAAAACCACAAGTAACAAAATGAAAACCAATTGCAAATTGTCTTAGAATATCACTCTCTACATCATACTAAACGTTAACTCAAAGGTGAACAACCCCTTTAAATTATACAGTATTTCACCTTATATTGGATCATGCCTTCAAGTATTTTTTTTTTTGGGATCCAAAAGCACAAGAGCGAAGTCATCTCAACTTAATTACAATTCACTGCTGCACTTAGTAATTGTCAGACATGGTTCCATTGAACGGGTTTCAGGTAGCTGAATGCTTAAATTGTAACTGAGGATTATCTTGAGGTAAAATTCTCGAGGATACATCCCGGTACTGCAAATAACTGTAATCCACAAGCTGCTGTGTTTGATTAAAGTGAATTGCTAGTGTTCTCAGAACCTGCAGAAAGTATGAGGCATTTTTAAAACTGAATATGTTGTTGAAGAATTCAGTGTTCCCCCCCCCCATTGTTATTTATTATTCATATCTTATTATGCATGTATCTTGAGGTCAGAGGATTTCATTGCTTGATACTACGTGCAACAGTTATTTTTATAGTGTCCACTGTTCCTTTTTGTGACCATAAAGTGAAGAATCAGTCTATGTTGCATTTATAGATCCTAGTTACCTGGGCTTAGAGGCTAATTTTTTATGCCCCTCGCATAAGCAAATTAGGGTTCAGGTTTGCTAAATCTTTCATGAAGGATTCGGGGGTTAGGCTGAATCCAAAATAGTAGATTTGGGGCATCCCTAATCAAAACATCCAAAAGCCACCACACTGGAACACATCCTGAAATATCTGAGTGTATGGGACAGTCACACACTAAAAAATCTGCTTGTTTTTCAACTCATTTAATTAGTGGAATTCAACCAAGTAACACTGATCCAAAGGTTCTGCTCTCAGGCCATTGATCAAATCACATAAGGGATGTTTCATTGGCTGGGAACTACATACTAAGTGCTTCACTTCAGACAGGATCTTCCTCCTGGCTAGAACCATACCTGATTGTATATGGTTCAATTTCCTTTTGGAAGATGAATTGTTTTGGTCCCATACATACAGATCCCATACCTGTACTGAGAAAATAGTTTGGAACGAATATAACAGTTGTGATGATCATCTATCTATAGGTTCAGTGCATTCTGCATAGCATAGCATTAATAGTATTGCCTGCCTTTATGTATACAGGTATCCAGAAAGCACGGAAGTACAGAAAAGCCATCTCCTGTAGACTCCAAATAGTTTTATCCAAATAAACCAAATTTTAAAAAAATGATTTCCTTTTTCTCTGTAATAATAAACCAGTAGCTTGTACTTGCATACCTCCCAACTGTCCTGCTTTTAGAGTCCCTCTTTTGACAGCTCAACCTGCAGTCCCTCATTTGTACTGAAAAGTCCAGTTTTTCTCTGCACTGAACAGCCAGAAGAAGAAACAATGTTGCTAACTTAATTGGCTTTTGCTAGAGAGCCCAGAACAGCAGTAGATAAGATACTTTTATAACAATTTCCAGATACGCAAATAAGCAATTGTAACAATATAACAAGATACAAGATAACCGGTCCATTGGGAAATGTTAGACTCACAGCTTAAAGGGCAATTCACCTTCATTAGCACAACTGTAATAACGGAAAAAAAAAAAAAACTGCCAAATTTTGTAAAATGAACATGATTAGGGGGTGTGGCCACAAAAATGGGCATTGTCAAAAAATTGCCGAGCTACGCGTGCCAACTTTTTTGTCCCTCTTTTTATTTCCAAAATGTTGGGAGGTATGTACTTGATCCCAACTGAGATATAATTAATCCTTATTTGAAAGCAAAACCAGCTAATGGGATTTATTTAATGTTTACACGATTTTCTAGTAGACTTAAGGTATGAAGACCCAAATTACTGAAAGATACGTTATCCAGAAAGCCCCATCCCAGAGCATTCTGGATAACAGGTCCCACACTTGTATTAATAAGTGGGATCTGCTATACTACTTCCTGCTTTTGTGAATCTCCTTTTTAGGCTTGTAGTGATTCATTAGCAACATTTAGGGCAGAGACACATGGACAGATTCAGGGAGATTAGTTGCCCCGAGGACAAATCTCAGTTCTTCGGGGTGACTAATCTCCATGAACTGCCTTCCCTGCCTTCATGCTGACTAGGATGAAAAACGCTGTCAGGGTGGCACTTGGAGCATTTCGTTTTCCAAAGTTGCCCGATGTTGCCTCACAAGGAAACTTCTGACGACTTTGCAAAATGAATCGCTCCGAGTACCATTCCTCCGAGTACCATTCCTCGGTTCATTTTTTTTTATTGTTGCCGGCGGGAAGGCAATTCGGAGAGATTAGTCGCCCCGAAGAAAAGGAGATTTGTTTCTGGGCGAATAATCTCCCCGAATCTGCCCGTGTGTCTCTGCCCTTACAAATAACTTTTAAGGCAGAGACACACAGGCAGATTCGGGGAGATTAGTTGCCCAGCGACAAATCTCCTCTTCTTCAGGGTGACTAATCCCCCGGGATGGGACTCGGATCGCTTAGTTTTTCAAAGTCGCCGAAGTTTCCTTGTGAGGCAACTTCGGGTGAATTCCGGAAAACGTATCAATCTGAGTGCCATTTGCCAACGATTATCATTCTAGCCGGCGTGAAGGCAGTTTGGGGAGATTAGTCTCCCCGAAGAATAGGACTTTTGTCACTGGGCGACTAATCTCCCTGAATCTGCCCTTGTGTTTTTACCCTTACTAATAACTTTTAGGGCAAAGACAGATTTGGGGAGAAGTCGTGGGGCAACTTTGGAAAACAAAGCGATCAGAGCGCCATCCCATCATATATTCAGTTTAGTTCCCCCCCCCCTAAAGTTCTAGAAGACTGTTTTAATATCTTGATTTGCCTGTGTGAGGAGCAGACGCATTGATCATGTATTCTGCCTTTGTTTGATGTGCTAAACCACAACTTTAGTGAAGAGAGATGACTGCAATAGTTTCCTGTGTTGCAGGCAGGAAATGCATACAAGCCAATTGGGTGTGTCCGTTAACAGTGTGTGTGTGATGCCTGTGAGACAGGCCGGCTTATGTAGTACTTTTCAGCTTGCCTCTAGGGATACTAGCAATGGCATTCCTTATTCCCAAAAAGCAAGGCAGTGTTCATTTGTTTTTAGGGTCAGAACTTCTTTAAGATGACCAGTTATTATACACAGACATACACCTAAAAAGATGGAGCAGAAACAACCCCTGCATTTGCTCATAATCCATGTATAGTCTGATCCCATAAAGCCCTGACAGTATAGGCTTTCCTTTCTGCTATCATTAGGAAATAATAACCCCATACACGAGTATACTCACAGCAGAGAAGTTGGGGTTGGGTTCTTTGCTCCAAACCTACAGCCAGAGGGAGAGAACCACATCATATTCACAAAAAAGAGCAGGCACTCAAATATCCAACATTGACAGGTTAGATAATAAATACTGACCTTCGTTAAGGGTTACATGTCCATAAAAGCCATACACATTTTGTACTGCAAGGCCCTTAAAGGGGTTGTTCACCTTACAAACATCCATTCCATTGTTTTCAGATCGTTCACCAGAAATAGACTTTTTTTCAGTTACCTTCCATTTCTTTTTATTTTTTTTACCATTTTTCCAAAATCAAAGTTTAAAGGGATACTGTCATGATTTTTATGGTGTAGTTTTTATTTCTAAATTGCACTGTTTACACTGCAAATGATTCACTCTACAATATAAAATTTCATTCCTGAACCAGCAAGTGGATTTTTTTGTTGTTGTAATATTGGTGCGTAGGCAGCCATCTCAGCTTTTTTTACCTAGTCAGGTAATTTTGCCTCTAGAAAGAGCCAGCACTTTAGGATGGAACTGCTTTCTGGCAGGCTGTTGTTCCTACTCAATGTAACCGAATGTGTCGCAGTGGGACCTGGATTTTTACTATTGAGTGCTGTTCTTAGATCTACCAGGGAGCTTGTGTTAGGGAGCTGCTATCTGGTTACTTTAATATTGTTCTATTGTTAGGGCTCTAACACATGGGCGTTTTGAGCTGCACCCCCCCTGCTCCCCTGGAGTGCCTTTAAGGGGGCTGTACTCACACAGATGCATGTAATCGCTGAACGCAGGTTAGGACACAGCATGTTGCATTTTACCTGCGTTTGGCACTTATGTGGCACTTTGAGAGTACAGCCACATTGAAAAGAATTCAGTGCGTTCACTCCTGACCGCATGAAACTGGAACGCAGGGTAGCGCAGGTAAAAACGCTCGTCTGTTAGAGCCCTTAGGCTGCTGGTGGGGATGGGGAGCAGGATGATATCATTCCAACTTGCAGTACAGTAGTAAAGAGTGACTAAAATTTTATCAGAGCACAAGTCACATGACTGGGGGCAGCTGGGAAACTGACAATATGTCTAGCCCCATCTCTGATTTCAAAATTAAATATAAAATAATCTGTTTGCTCTTTTGAGAAACTGATTTTAGTGCAGAATTCTGCTTTTTATATTTTCTTTCTTACTTGGTGTATTTACTGTGGAGCCCTCACTCAGTGACATTCACCTTGTGTGTGCTGGCCACCTTGAAATTGTACTACAGGTATGGGACCTGGCCATCCAGAATGCTTGGGACCTGGGGTTTTTCGAGCAAGGACTCTACAATTCATCAAAACACTGCCTGGTTGCTAGCGTAGTTTAGATCCTAGCAACCACATTGCTGCTAGAATTCCAAACTGGAGAGCTGCCAACAAAAGCTAAACAATTCATAAACCCATAAAAAATAAAGACCAATTGCAAATTGTAGAATTTTACTCTTTACATTGTATTAAAAGTTAGTTGTAAGGAGAACAGCCCCTTTAAATGGATAGTGTCATGGGAAAACGTGTTTTTTTCAAAATGCATCAGTTAATAGTGCTGCTCCAGCAGGCTTCGGCACAGAAATCTGTTTTTCAAAGGAGCAAACAGATTTTTCTATATTTAATTTTAAAAATCTGACATGGGGCTAGACATATTGTCAGTTTCCCAGCTGCCCCCAGTCATGTGACTTGTGCTCTGATAAACTTCAGTCACTTTTTACTGCTGTACTGCAAGTTGGAGGGATATCACCACCTCCCTTTACCCCCCCCCCCAGCAGCCTAGCAACATAACAATGGGATGGTAACCAGATAACAGCTGCCTGGTAGATCTAACGGCACTCAATAGTAAAAAACCAGGTCCCACTGGGACACATTGTTACATTGAGTAGGAGAAGCAACAGACTGGCAGAAAGCAGTTCCATCCTAAAGTGCTGGCTCTTTCTGAAGGCACGTGACCAGGCAAAATTAACTAAGATGGCTCCCTACAAACCAATAACTAAAAAAAATACACTTGCTGGTTCAGAAATTAAAATTGATATGGTAGAGTGAATTATTTGCAGTGTAAACAGTGTAATTTAGGAATAAAAACTACATCATAAAAATCGTGACAGAATCCCTTTAAGGACAATTGGGGACATATACATCCAAGATGAACAATGATTCTGTGGATGAGTGACCGTGGTCTCAATCCATCCGAGTTGGTTTAAACAGCAGTTGCCTGACACACAATTGTACCTGCAATCCCAGGTGATTCAGACGCAAATTGTGGGGGGTATCACATGTTTTGTCACTAGCCCATAAAACTATTCATTGCCCAGATGACAAAACTCCCATTCTTCAAAGCAGGCCGAGACAGTTACTAAGGTAACAGGGGAATATTATTTTTGTCTGTTAAACATGTGACCTTGTTGCATCCTTTTTCTTACTTAGATGCAGCTTTGATCTTGTTGCTGTCAGATGCGCGGGTTGGGGGGGGGGCGGAAAATGTTTTCTATATCAGCTGTTAAACATGAGCGCTTCTACATGGCACTGTCAAGGACCGTTTTGCTGTCGGAAATGACTTGCAGCAGACCACTTCCTGAAGCGACTAGATGTCTTCCAACAAGCTTCTGCTTTTCTGAAGAGGTGCATGTGTAAAACCGGCACCCGATAAAAGCATTTCCTAACCTAATTACAATTTAATTACATTAAATATTCCTTTGTAGTGTTTAAGCTCTTTTGCCCAGGGTAACCAGCTGCTCTTCCTTCATGAAATCTGAACACTGCCCGCTGTCTCCTCTATGGTTTCATCTTGGGCTCTTCATGTAAATTGATATTGTATAAGTCACACGTAGCTGCTTCTTCAAGGCTGGAGACCATTTTCATTGTCCATTGAGAGTAATCTCTCAAGCTCCTAAATAATGGAGAGGCAATCCAGGTAAACTATATGGAGTGACTCAGCGGCTCTAAACGCCTGACTCTTGAGTAAGCTTTATGCCGTAACTTGGAGTCAGCTGACCCCACTGCAGTACGCTATATTCAAAATAAAAAAAGCTGTAATTGTTTTCAGTAGCCTTAAGGCACATGGCTCCACCTGGAAAACACCTGGTACCAGGCATTTCTGATGATCTCACACCTGTAATAAAAAAAAAAACAGGATATTTTTGGGCATCTTCTTAAAGGAAAACTATACCCCTCGAACAATGTAGGTCTCTATAAAAAAGATATTGTATAAAACAGCTCATGTGTAAAACCCTGCTTCATGTTAATAAACCATTTCGTAATAATATACATTTCTAGTAGTATGTGCCATTGGGTAATCCTAAATAGAAAATTGCCTTTTTAAAAAATGACAGCCCCCAAATAAAAGACAGAGTTCTGTCTTTTGCTTCAACAATTCTTCCTGTTCCAGTTAAGAGTTGTAGTGTTTCTGGTCAGGTGATCTCTTAGACAGCACACAGTCCATCACGAAATGTTGGCTCAAGGCAAGAGATGTAAAAGGACAATATTTACTTAAATGTATATACCCGTTTCATAAGATTCTTTAATATGATGTAAACTATCTGTTCATTTTGGGGGGTATATTTTTCCTTTAAAGCAGAGCTAAAGCTTAACACCTTTAAGTTAACTTTTATTATGTTCTAGAAAGGCCAATTCTAAGAAACTTTTCAATTGGTTTTCATTATTTATTTTTTATAGTTATTTCCTTTTTTTCTTCTGACTCTTTGCAGCTTTCAAATGGGCGTCACTGACCCCTTCTAAGAAGCGAATGCTCTGTAAAGCTATAAATGTATTGTTATTGTTACTTTTTATTACTGATCCTTCTTTTCAGGCCCTCTCCTATTCATATTCCAGCCTCTTATTCAAATCAATGCATGGTTGCTAGGGTAATTAGGACACTAGCAACCGGATTGCTTAAGAATTATGGGGAGAATTCAACCCCATAATTTGCATCCCCCTACCCTAAATAGGCCCCCCTCCCTCCTCCCCCCTGGCCTACCTGGCACCCTGGGCAATTGCCCCTAACTTTCTACTTACTTCTCCTTGCAGGTCTTGTCCAGCGGAGTTCACAGCAGCCATCTTGTCTCCTTCTGTCTACTTCCTGTAGTGATCGGCATTTTCAGGCGCGTGCGCAGTTGGACGAATCTTCCGTTAAGGAGCTACTGCGCGTGCGCCGAAAGTCACAATATTTCCATTTTTAATATCGTGACTTTCGCCACATGCACAGTAGCTCCTCAACGGAAGATTCCTCCAACTGTGCATGCGCCCGAAAATGCCAATCACTACAGGAAGTAGATAGAAGGAGACAAGATGGCTGCTGTGAACTCTGCTGGACAAGACCTGCAAGGAGGGGGAAGTAAAAAGTTAGGGGCATTTGCCCAGGGTGCCAGGTAGGCCAGGGGGGAGGAGGGAGGGGGGCCTATTTAGGGGGTTGAATTCTCCTTTAAGATGCAAATTGAATAGCTGCTGAATAAAATGCTAAATAACTCAAAAAACACAAATAATAAAAAATGCCCTCAGCAGCTTACCATTTTGTTTCCTCCTTATTCACAGCATGCTTTCTGCTACTGTCACCTACTGTTAGCTTAGGCACCCACTCACTATATAGTGTGTATGTATATATTTATATATAATATAAAACTCCTGAAATATGAATAATTGGTAATTCATTCAGATTCATCAGATCTGTAACATCACCTTCACTGACGGATAAACTTAATTTTCTGCTCAATAATCGGTGATGACCCCTAAGCTTGTGTCCAGAGCACACTGAGCATGTGCAGTGCCGCAGACACTCAAAAGATTATTGATCTTAGATCAGAGATGGTAAGCTCCTGTGCACAACTTTGAAGGCGGGGCTTATTACTGTTGTTAGGGGTGCAGAAACTCCGCACTGGTGCGTTATGTTCAGTATATAAAATATGTAATTAGTAACTATATTTGTTTTAAGGGTTTCGTTCCTGGTATGAACATGTGTTGTGAGTTGTTCTCCTCTACAGTCCATAAACACTGGGCAAATTTGCACCTGGGCAGTTTGAATGACAGATTTGCAGCTAGATCAAAACAATAACATTGTATTCTATCAGAACAGGTATTTGGTTGCCAGGGGCAATGACCCCAGCAACCAGATAGCATTTTAAAATAAGAATTGAAAAAAAAAAACCCTATGAAGACAAGCTTAGGCCAATCTTTAACCATGTAGTTATTCAATACAGTAAAATTTTTCCTACACATGCAGTTGCTCTGTTCACAAGTATAATGTTAATCACCTTATATAATCTGCTTTATTCATAACATTTCAGCCTGTAATTAGTCTATTCATTAGTCATTCTTGTCTGCTTTTGCACCTCTGCTAGATAAAATCAGCTGGTATGGCTGGATATGTTGTGAGTACTTGAAATTGATAATTCCTGAAGGATCCCTTCGTGTTATGGGCTGTACATCAGCCTTTGGATATGGTAATCCTAACGATGAGCAAGGCATATAAGTAGGGCATGAGTAGGACAAGCATCTTGTCAGCTGATTCTCTCAGCGCTCGAGTGGAAATCATTCCCTGAATGGCGCATTGTTCTCTAATTGGATAAACGACTTGGAGAGCGGAACAGGATCTTGTGAGGCCCACAGCATGCAGCATTGCTAGGGCTCATTCCCATATTGTCACAGGCTGTGTCATTTGCATGTTTAAGGGAAAAAAATACAGTCCATATACTGTATTTATAGGTTTTTGCTACATATTTTGAATGGAATGAGTGTATCTTTTTAGTGGCGAGATTAAAACGATAAAGTTATACAGGAATGGAATCCATTATCTGGATATCGGTTATCCAGAAAGCTCCAAACTATGGGAAGGCCATCTCTTATAGATGCCATTATTATTATTCAAATAATTAAAACATTTAAAAATGATTTCCTTTTTCTCTGTAATAATAGAAACGTACGGGTATGGGATCCATTATCCGGAAACCCGTTATCCAAAGCGTGCAGAATTATGGAAAGGCCATTTCCCATAGATGCCATTTTAAATACGATCTCCTTTTTCTCTGTAATAATAAAACCGTGCCTTGTGTGTTGACTAAGATATAATTAATCCTTATTGGAAGTAAAACCAGCCTATTGGGATTATTTAATGTTTACTTTATTTTCTTACTACAGATGGGGATCCAAATTAGTTTAAGGGTAAGGGCACACGGGCAGATTCAGGGAAATTAGTCGCCCCCGGCGACAAATCTCCTCTTCTTCGGGGCAACAATCCCCGAACTGCCTTCCAAGAGCACTTGAGAAAGGGGGTTGATCCCCTGAAACGTTGTGCAGAGATCTGAATAAATCATGAAAATTCAGCACATTTTGCTTGGTGAGTGCCATCTGATTTCTCTTTGTTATTGCTACATGTATGGAATTGAAGAGCAGCAAAGTTCCCAGATAGAGCACCACAGTATTTAACCCATGGAGGTAGGATTCTATTGAAGTCCGAACCGCCTTCCCCCTACCTTCCCGCCAGCGGGATGGCACTCGCAGCACTTAGATTTCCGAAGTCGCCCCAAGTTTCCTTGTGAGGCGACTTCGGAAAACGAAGCGACGCGAGTGCCATTCTGCTGGTGATTTTTCATTTTAGCCAGCGGGAAGGCAGATCGGAGAGATGTCGCCCAAAAAAGAGATTTGTTGCCAGGGCAACTAATCTCCCCGAATCTGCCCGTGTGCCCTTACCCTAAGATCCTTTAAATGGAAAACCCCATGTCCTGAGTATCTGGATAACCTATCCCATACCTGTACTTGATCGCAACCAAGATATAATTAATCCTTCTCGGAAGCAGAACAAGCCTCTTTGGTTTATTTAATGTTTAAATTATGTTTTAGTAGACTTAAGTTATGGAGATCTAAATTATGGAAAGATCCTTTATCTGAAAAACCCCAGGCCCTGAGTATTTTGCTTAACTTATAGTTGGCTAGCACGATGGAGAAAAGGCTGATTGAATGCAGGTCCAACAGCAGGAAGGGGAATATGCTACTTGCACCCTAATCTCTGCTCATAAGGGCAGAGACACACGTGGAGATTCAGGGAGATTTAGACGTTTTGCGACAAATCACCTCTAATTCGGGCGACTAGTCTCCAAACTACCTTTCCGCTGGCTAGAATTGAAATCGCCAGGGGGATGGCACTCGGAGCACTTTGTTTTCTGAAGTTGCCTCACGAGAAAAGTTTGCTTAACTTGGAAAACAAAATGCTCCTAGTGCCATCACCTCGGCAATTTAAATTCTAGCCAGCGGGAAGATTAGTCGCCCAAAGAAGAGGCAATTTGTCGCCGGCGACTAATCTCCCTGAATATACACGTGTGTAAAAGATCCAAATTAGTGAAAGATCTGTCATCCAGAAAAACAGTTCATTGGCATTCTGGCTAACAGGTCCTGTATGTCTACAGTATTAACAAGTATTTTGTGTTTTTATTCTTGCTTTATTAACCACAAATGGCAAATAATGTACAAGTGTTGTTACATAGATTATCATTTCTCTGCATATCTTCATGCGTACAAGTCAATAACTGCCCTGGTAGAGGCATCGTTAATAGATGCTTCTTATGGCAGAAAACAGACTGCTCTGTTCTGCTCCACTGGAATAATGCACAGGCCAAGAAGGAATGCTGTGTTTATACAATAAGCCATTCATTGAGGCAGTTCTCTCAAAAATATTGGCTTTTGCTGTGACTAAAGCACTGCACTTTGCTTCCGTTTAATAGAACGAAGGACACTGGTGTGGTGTTTCCAAACTCCTTGTCGTCATTCGAATGATTTGGGTTGGGGATAGGAGAAAGCAGTGTTGTCCCACACCCAGCTGCCTTGCCAAATAGGTGGAATCACAAGTCTCATTGTAACATTCCACCCTGCTGACTCAGGGAACTGCCCTCTGACCAGAACTGTGTAATAGTTGGGTGGAGATCAGAAAAAAAAAAAGTTTGCCCCCTTTTCTTTTTTTGAACCAGTAATTGTGCATATTGATTTAGTGTAATCTTAAAAATTGTAATGACTAATCCTACTTGTAACAGGTCCAGTTGCAAAGTTTAACATCAGCAACATGGTTGAACTGTAACTTGGTTCCAGATGGGCTAACATTGCCCAGAAAAATACAGAGGGGTTCAAACATGTGATCCTCAATGTTGGGTGGGTTGCCAACTGTTGGAGGAAGCTGTTTTAACGCAGGTATGGGATTTGCTATTATTAGGGATCAGGGCAGCCATCAGGGGGGAGAGTTGTAGGGGGCCCGAGGGTAAGAGGGGCCCCCGGCCACGCCACTCTTACTTGATTAGCCGGGCTCCCCATCTTTCTGAGAGCTGCTGACTTCGGGAAGGCATGGACGTTTAAGGGGCCCTGGCCACTAATTTTCTTATAATGTGGGGGGGGGGGGTGGCCTGGTCACCAATTTTGGCCACCAATTTTTTTTTCTCATGTGGGGTCCTAGCCACCAACATTTTTTAATGGGGGGGCCCTGGCCACATTTTTTTTATGGGGGGCCCTGACCACCAATATCTTTTTATTTTTTATTAACACATGGGAACCTTAGCCACCATTATTTCTTTTTTTTTTTTACTGTGTGGTGGGCGGACCTGTAGGTGGGGCTTGCGGTGGGCGCAGCCCAGGGGGCCCAGGAAATTTTGTCGTATGGGGCCCTGTTATTTCTGATGGCGGTCCTGTTAGGGATGCACACAATCCACTATTTTGGATTCGGCCAAACCCCCGAATCCTTCGCGAAAGATTTGGCCGAATACTGAACTAAATCCAAAAATTTGCATATGCAAATTAGGGATGGAAAGGGGGAAACAAGTCACGCGATTTCCCTCCCACCCCTAATTTGCAAATTAGGATTTGGATTCAGTTCGGCCGGGCAGAAGGATTTGGCCGAATCCAAATCCTGCTGAAAAAGACCGAAACCTGGCAGAATCCCGAACCGAATCCTGGATTCGGTGCATCCCTAGTTATTATTATTCTTTATATAGCGCTGACATATTCCACAGTGCTTTACAGAGATCATAAATCAATCCGTCTCTGCTCCAGTGGAGCTTGCAATCTAGGGTCCCTATCAGAGTCACACATAGCAGGGCCAATTTCATCAGGCGCCAATTAACCCAGCTTTGTTTTTGGAATGTAAGAGCAAGCCAAAATACCCAGAGGAAACCTACACAAGCATGGAGAGATCATACTCCTTGCCCTGGCTGGTATCGAACCCAGGACCCAAGCCCTGCAACGCAACCTTGCTAACCTTTGTGCCACCGTGCTGCCCCTATAAATCCAATATGGAATCGATAATAATAAAATGACGAAAACGTATTAAAAAGGGAGATATTAGAAGTTTTAAGCTTTCACCTCAGCAGCTGGATTTGAAGGCTGTTATATTGGCAAACCTTATTGTCTTTGCAGTAAGGCTGGTATTAGCAGTCTAAATACAAATAGCCCAGAAACCACTAAAAACAGAAAATGTATGTGAGTTGGAAAAGTACACAGAGAAGCACTAAGTTTAATGTGTTTATATTCCATTTAAATAAACCTAACCTGATTGCTGCCCATGAGAAGCATTTTGTTGACAGCAGTCGTACAGATTTACGGCAGGCGATAAAATGTCCAGTGTGTCCTTGCCCTATAGGGGTAAAGGCACAGGTTTACATAGAAAATATCAGATGAGTTCTGTCATAGAAAACAATGTTTTTTTTACAGAGCACATCTGTTATTTGCAATGTAAACGTGTGCATTTTTTTTTGCCTGCTCTTCATTTGAAGCAGGTTTCCAGATAAAGGTATTGGATCTCGCATCCGGAAATGTGCTTAGTGTTGTAGTTAAAAGAAAACACCACAGGCAATTAAGGAAACGTTTAAATCACACAAGGAGGTAGTTAATAACAAGGCCAGCGAAGCTGTGGACACACCTCTAGAAGTGTCCAAGCCCAGACACTCTCCCGTAAAAAAAACCCAAAACAAAACACTTATAAAAGCACACGTTATTGTAACATGGCTTTTGGAAAGTTGCTCAGAATTACGTTACTTAAAGGGGTGGTTCACCTTTAAGGTAACTTTTAGTATGTTATAGAATGGCCAATGCTAAGCAACTTTTCAATTTGTTTTCATTATTTATGATGGCTGGCCCCTCCTAAAAAACAAACTCACTGTAAGGCAACAAATGTATCGTTATTGCTCATTTTTATTACTCATCTTTCATTTCAGGCCTCTTCTATCCTTATTCCAGTCTCTTATTCAAATCAATGCATGGTTGCTAGGGTAATTTGTACCCTAGCTACCAGATTGCTTAAAATGCTAATTAAAGAGCTGCTGAATACAAAGCTAAATAACTCAAAAACCTTAAAGGAAAACTATACCTATCTGTCTTTTGCTTCCACACTTCTTCCTGTTACAGTTAGAGTTCTAGTACTGTATTTCTGGTCAGGTGATCTCTGAGGCAGCACAAAATGGTGGATCAAGGCATGAGATGTAAAAGGGCGATATTTACTTAAATATTTATTCCAATTTGATAAGATTCTTTAATATGTCACTTAATTTGATATAAACCATCTGTTGCTCAAGTATTTATTTTGGGGGTATAGTTTTTCCTTACCTAATAAAAAATGAAAACCAATCGCAAATTGTCTCAGAATATCACTCTCTACATTGTACTAAAAGTTATCTGAAAGGTGAACAACCCCTTTAAATAAATATATATATATTTTTTTAACTCCTAGCAATTGTTTCAGGAAATGTCAACACACCACCAGAAACCAGTTATATCCATTCATTATGGGACACACAGGAAGTTTTGGCCACAAGTGAAAAGGTCATTTGCTCATTTGACTTCTTGACCTGTTTTTTTTTTTTTTTAGTGGTGGGCATAAATCCCAAAATGGCACAAGACACAATTGCATGTGTCTGACAAGGCATTTGTCAACTGATCAAGCTGATTAGTCCTTTGTTATATATTCTGAACACTACTTATAATAAAAAATTGGATTTTTAAAAATTAATTATTCTTTATATCAATTTATTTCTCAAATGGCCACTTGGTGACACCTGCTGGCTGACTTTGCAGCTGCAAGCCGGTGCCAATGTTCGCTGCTTATTTGTATTTTATAGGTACAGGTGTGGGACCTGTTATCCATAATGCTCGGGACCTGGGGTTTTCCAGATAACAGATCTTTCCGTGATTTGGATCTACATACCTTAAGTCTCCTAGAAAATCATGTAAATATTAATTAAACCCAATAGACTGGTTTTGCTTCCAATAAGCATTGATAATATCTTAGTTTGGATCAAATACAAGCTACTGTTTTATTATTACAGAGAAAAAAGAAGTAATTTTTAAAAATTGGGATAAAATGGAGTCTAATGGAGATGGTCTTTTTTCCTAATTCTGGTAAACAGGTTTATGGATAACATATCCCATACCTGTATAGGATCTAATATCCAGTGGGATTGTGTTTTTCCACCATAATTTGGATCATCTACTAAAAACATTTAAACATTAAATAAACCCAATAGGATTGTTTTGCTATCAGTAAGGATTTATTATGCTACCGTAGGTACCTACCATCAGGCACAAGTTACTATTTTATTATTACTGGGAAAAAATGATTCACTTAAAATGAACTATATGGGAGTAGACATTCCTGCAATTCTGAGCTTTCTGGATACTGGGTGTCCCAATACCTGTAGTACACTTTCCCACTATCACTATCATTTATGCAGCCTATTACAGAGATCATCAGTCAACACTGGCCCCTCTGTGAAGCTTACAGTCCCCATCACACACTAGGATTTTGTCAGGAGCTAATGAACCTCAATATATGTTTATTGGGGTGAGGGTGGAAACCAGAATACTTGGTTGAAACCCACATAGACACAGGGAAAACATACAAACTCCTTTCAGTTAATGCCAGACTAATAATGGAACCCGGGACCCCACCAGTTGATTTAGTCTGTATTTTGGAAATCTATTTAATTGGTTAAAAGGGTCCTGTACCCCAAAACTGCTTTTTGCCTAATTGAAAAAGTAGTTGCAAACTTGGTAGAATCAGTTCCGTTTAACCCTATATTTGAGAGAGAATTTCCCAGTGCAGGTGCAGTTAATGACCACCATCCATTCACATACTATAAGATACTTGAAGCACAGCACCGGTATATGTTAAAAATAAAAAAGCCTTTATTCGATACACATGGCAACAATCTGGATAACAGCGACATTTCAGGCCCTTGAAGAAAGGCCAAACAGGGCCTGAAATGTCTCTGTTATCCAGATCGTTACCATGTGTAATGGAAAAAGTAGTTCTAAGCAACTCCCCATATACTTTTAATTAAAGGAAAACTATACCCCCCAAACAATGTAGGTCTCTATAAAAAGATATTGCATAAAACAGCTCATATGTAAAATCCTGCTTCATGTAAATAAACCATTTTCATAATAATAAACTTTTCTAGTAGTATGTGCCATTGGGTAATCATAAATAGAAAATTGCCATTTTAAAAAATAAGGGCCGCCCCCTGAGATCGTAAGATTCACTGTGCACACAAACAAACCACATGTAAGGTCACATGAGCCAATTAACAGACAGAGTTGTGTCTTTTGCTTCAACACTTCTTCCTGTTACAGTTAGTGTTGTAATATTTCTGGTCAGGTGATCTCTGAGGCAGCACAGAGACCATCACAAAATGGTGGCTCAAGGCAAGAGATGTAAAAGGGCAATATTTACTTAAATATATATTCCAGTTTGGTAAGATTCTTTAATATGCCACTTAATATGATATGAACTATCTGTTGCTTAAGTGTTCATTTTGGGGATATAGTTTTCCTTTAAAGAACAGTGGTTTTAAAGTTAATTATTATTATTGAAATCAATATTTGTTTATTATTTTTTCTCTTCTCTGGCTTCTGCTACATTGTTTCAGGAGTCAGAGCTTTAATTGCAGAGGATGTGGCCTGGGAGGCAAAGCCTTTTATAGTGCCTGGTGGTCTGCCCCCATCTCCCACAAGTTAAGTAAAATATGGTAACAGCACTAAAGCAGTGGGAGATAAGTTAGATATCTGTGGCATGATTGTGGCTTTTTTTACCTGCCACCAAATTCTGTGGTTAAAGCTGAGCATTTCAGACTGCTTTCAGACAGCTTTTCCAGAATAACATGTTTAGCATGATCTGATGTGAATAAGCCCTGTACAGGTATGGGACCTGTTATCCAGAATGCTTGGGACCTGGAGTTTTCAAGATAACTGATCTTTGCATAATTTGGATCTTCATATCTGAAGTCTACTAGAAAATAGGGATGCACTAAATCTAGGATTCGACCTTTTTCAGCAGAATTCGTCCAAATCCTTCTGCCCGGCCGAACCAAATCCTGATTTACATATGCAAATTATGGGCAGGGAGGTAAATCACATGACTTTTGTCACAAAAGAAGGAATTTCTTCCCACTCCTAATTTGCATATGCAAATTAGGATTCGGTTCATTATTTGGCCAAATCTTCTTGAATTTGGGGGTTCAGCCGAATCCAAAATAGTGGATCCGGTGCCTCCCTACTAGAAAATCATTTAAACAGTAAATAAACCCAATAGGCTGGTTTTGCTTCCAATAAGGATTAATTATATCTTAGTTGGGATCAAGTACAATGTACTGTTTTTATTTTTACAGAGAAAAAGGAAATCTTTTTAAAAAAGTTGGATTATTTGAATAAAATGGAGTCTACGGGAGACAGCCATTCCATAATTCCTAGCCTTCTGGTTAATGGGTTTACAGATAACTGATTCCATACCTGTATAATGTTGGTCTATATAAATAAAAGCAAACATCGGCCAGTGGTGCTTGTATTTGTATATGTTACGTATTTCAGGGAACCAGAAAAAAATGGTGTAAAATCTAGGAAAATTTTAATTCAGGGAACTGTGTCATGCATAATATATAGTTGCACCCCCAAAAAAGATGTAAAAATTAGGGAAAACTTAGTCAGGGGATGTAAAATGAAAGTTTCACTGTATAATATTTGTTCTAGTTCTCTATTGTAACCTCAGAGAGCAGTTTTATTTTCGAATGAAAGAGGCAGAGATTTGTTGTATCCTAGTTGTGGGTGTGATCTGCCCTCTTGTGGAATTTATCAGTTACTGTAAATCTACAAACCCTTTATAGAAAAATGCATGTGCCTGTTATTATTATTATTAACATGTATTTATAAAGCGCCAACATATTTCATAGCGCTGTAAAGTAAATGTGTTTATACAACGAAATCACATGAATTACAGACATAGAACATATGGAGTTACATACATCACAATCAATACCAGTACAAAAGGTGAGGAAGGCCCTGTGCAGAAAGAGCTTACAATCTACTCATACAAACCTCTATTCATATTAAGATATAATAAAGTGACCTTTTGGACAGTTATACAGTTTTATTATAAGTCTGAGTGGACACATTTTATTAGAGATGAGATATTTTTGTAACTGATCGTCCATGTAACATTAAGTGGGCAGATTTATCAAAATGTCAAATTTTAATAAATAAAAACAAACCCACGTTCCATTCATTCCTATGGGATTTTTAAAAGGATATTTATCAATGGGTGAAAATTAGAACTCACCATTTGATAAATTGAATAAATTATTGATTGATAAATACACTCCAAAAAATCTCATAGGAATGAATAGAACGTGGGTTTGTTTTTATTTATTAAAATCTGAACTCACATTTTGATAAATCTGCCCCTAAGATGATGCATTTCTTTTTATTAGCAAAAACAAGGTTAAAAAAAAATAAAAAATAAAATGTATAATAAATAAATATATATAATATAAATATATATATATTATATTTATTGCTTGATGAGCTAGGCCTTTGCATTCTTCTGTGCCATAAGCCTTAGTACAGGTATGGGACCGGTTATCTAGAATGCTCGGGACCTGGGGTTTTCGGGATAATGAATCTTTCTGTAATTCCTTAAATCTACTAGAAAATCCTCCAACTGGTTTTGCTTCCAATAAGGATTAATTATATTTCAGAGAGGAAATCATTTTTAAACATTTTGATTATTTGCATAAACTGGAGTCTATGGGAGACGGCTATTCCGTAATTCGAAGCTTTCTGGATAACAGGTTTTTGGATAACGGATCCCATACCTCTATCATTTTCCAATGGTTTAATCTGTACTCTCTGAATTATCCAGTCTGGTCTCAGCCTAAAATATGTTAAACCACTGTTTGAGGAAAACCAAGTATGGTTGCAAAGGGAATTTAAGACTTTTTGTTTACAGCATTACCGAGATATTAAAGATAGTTTTATCAGTTTACAGAAATCTGGCACAATGATTTCAATTCTGTATCCTGTAGTGGGTTGCACCGAATGCAGGACCGAAGCCGAATCCCAATTTGCATATGCACCAAATTGCATATGCAAATTAGGGTCAGGAAGGGAAATCATGTGACTTTGTCACAAAACAAGGAAGTAAAATATTTTCCCCTACTTTTTCCTTTCCCCGATATGCAAATGAGTAGTTCGGTATTCGACTGAATGTTTCACCAAGGATTCGGCCAAATCCCAAATAGTGGATCTGATGCATCCCTAGCATCCTGTAATTAAATGTGTATGTTGTAAAAGCTTTGATCCTGCCCTTCAGCTTCATTGCATGGGGGTTAGCAGGTCACACAGTGGAATCTATACTTGCCTTTAGCCTATTCTACATACATTGGTGGACTCATTTCTTTCTTTAAAGGTTGTTGGTGTCTTATCAATCTGTCTAAACTGTGATCTGGGGATTCTGTGGTCTGTTTCTTCTGTCCAATTGATTTCTTCTTTTTTTTTTTTCTCTTCCCCTCAAATTTTTTTTTTATAAACATTACAACAAAGACCTTTAAGCGGCTGATGGTAGATGAGGTAAGAATGGTTTCCTTTATGCATCGGTCTACTTCCTTTTCTTCAACTGCATGTTAAACAAATTCAGTGGTGGAAGTTATTATTTTTTTTTTTTAAAGATTTTCCCAGATGAATGTTCATACAGGGTTACTACCTCATCATTTCAAAATAGGCATCTGTTAAATCTACATTTTACATCATTATGCTTAAGACACCGAGTACAATTTGATGGCCAATGGACAGATCTGGATGACCCTTCTATGTCCATGTGCACCCAGATCCCCCCTGTAGCTTGATATAAAAAGATTTAATTTATGTGCCAAATCTATACTTCTACCATTGTATTTGTATGTGTCTTAGATGTTTTGTTGTGCATGCTGCATGTCGTTGTAATAACTGATGGCTGTATAATGTCTCTTACACAATGATCATTTTTAAATAAAGCACCGGTTGTATGATTTTAATGTTCTGAATAGGAATATTGCTTTTATTAGAACTTTACATATGCTGGAAATAATGGGCATGCAGGAAGACCCATGTATTAATGGAACGGTAACACCAAAAATAAAATGAAATGACAATATAATGTACCGTACTTTTGCCCTGCACTGGTAAAACTGGTGTGTTTGCTTCAGAAACATCATTATATTTTCTATAAACAAGCTACTGTGTAGTAATGGGGCCAGCCATTCAAGCACAGGATACTCCGTAGATAACAAGATAAGTTCTGAAGAATCCCATTGTATATTACAGAGCTTATACAGTAACTGTTTTGTAACCTGTGCCTTTTCTCCTTTTTCAGCTTTGAATGGCTGACCCCGTGGCTACACAGGAGCTTATTTATATAAAATATTTTAGGGTTTCTGAAGCAAACACACCAGTTTTACCAGTGCAGAGCAACAGTACATTATATTTTCATTATTTTAAAAAAACTTTACTTACTTTACCTTTAAAGGAGAACTAAACCCCTAGTTAAACCATTGGTCCCCCTCAGTGGAAAAAGTGTCCCTGTCATGTACCTTAGCATATTCATGCAGAGTAGCGCAGCGGAGCTCTTCAGCGCCATGTTCTGTATCTTCGAATACTCTTCTTTTTCTTCGGCAATCTTCAGATCTTTTCACGCATGCGCAGTAGGCACGAATACCAGAATGGTCCCAACTTCACATGCGTTAAAAAAGCTCCGTGCCGGCTCACTTCCGCGAGGAACTAGAAGATACAGAAGATGGGGCCGGAGAGCTCCGCTGCGCTACTCTGCATGAATATGCCAAGGTTCATGACAGGGACACTTTTTCCACTGAGTTACTAAGGAGGGAGAAAGCAGTGAGGGGGCCAATAGACGGAAGGGGATGGGGATTTTTAAATGAACGGGGGATTTAGTTCTCCTTTAAGTTGGCCATACAGGTAATGAACGATTTGCTTGTTTTCCCAGGGTGCCAAAAAAAAAGTATATTGTGGGCTGAATCACTTGAACAGTTGGCCCGAGTTTTATTAATTGGAACAAACTAGGGGCTGCTAAAATGCTTTGGGGTGCAATGCAGTCCTTAGATAACTTTCCACCTTACCTGATTACTGTCTTAATGAATCCTAGAAACATGATTGTATTGGTTGCATTCATGGGCCAGTCTGGTCAAAAGTAAGCGGTTTGGTGCCCAATTTCTCCCTGTTTATAGACACAGGTTTCCAGCAGAATATTTTGTCAGCAATAACTATAAAGTGTTATCATGCCAACTGGTGCTTTGCTTTGTTTTCACTCCTAAACTCCTTTAATTGCAATGCCATGGTGGACTACATGCTGCTACAAATAACCAAGTCGTGCCTATCATTATTGGGGGACTGCAGACCAAAGGCCGAACTTGTATATCAGAATGTGCACCGTTGTAGTCTGCAGTTCCATTCGAAGTTTTCCACTTTGTTTACTTTGGTGGATTAAAATGTGAAGCCCCCTAGACTAGATCCACAGGCCCCACTTAGAAATGCCCAGGTCTATCCTTGCCCAGGTCTATCCTTCGTCCTACATCCTGACAGTTCTCAAAGTATCTTAGATTAAGTTAGCCAATATACCTCATATCTACATAAATGTAATAATTTTTAGCCCTAAGGCTAATGTCACAAGATGCGTTGGTGGGAAAAACCCTGGTGCTGCCCCATGGGTATAGTAACAAGCACAAATGGGATCCATCTGCCACTGACTATGCACACAGGGCTGGTTGTTGCCAGAAAATGCCATTAGCCCGAATAGCTTGCTTCATTCTTCTCAACACTGACTAGACCCTGCTTTTACTTAATTTCACATGTCCACCACTAATAAATATTCCAAGGAGCTTGCCTTTAACCTCAGCCTCTTTGTCCTTTTACTTTATGTTTCTGCTTTACGTTAAGGACATGTGCATGCATGCAGAAATATTGCCTTGTAGAAAAGTACCTCCTGTTGCAAAATATGTCACCTCGAAATTTCATGACCTGTATAAGAATATTCGGCCTTGTGCTTTTATATGGTCATGGAACTCACCGGTAACTTATAATATCCTTATGTTTTACAAGAGGGGTACTTTATTCACTATATAATGTTGCTATACCTATTCCAGTTGGAAATAATAGCTGTTGCAGCCTCATTGGGATCTTGTATATGCTAGAAGTTGAACTGAAGGGTAAAAGAGAGAAAACTATTTTCCTGATATTTACATACCTCTGTTTCTGTAACAGAATTGCTAAATAACATGTATCGGCTTAAACTCCTTTCCCTAATACAGCTGTAGAAAAAAAAAAACATGTATATAAATTCTCTTTCAGCTTGAGCGATTTACCAGCATAAGGGTGAAGAAAGAAAAGGAGAAGCCTTATGCGTCACACAGAAACTCCACTAACTTCACAGACAGCGCAAGCCCCCTCCAAACCTTGCAGGAACTTGAAGATGAAGTTGTTCTTCAGCTGTTTGAAAAAATGCTGGTATGTTTAAATGGCTGTCAGAAATCTCTTCCCTTCAGAATGTATCAAGTACAAGGTCTGAGAGTTGTGATGTACAATGTAGTTATACCTTCCACACTGACTGCTTGTTGAGTTCTGGCTGCTTGCACACTTGTGTTTTGTACACCATAAAGTGAGTTCAGAAGGAAAAAAAAAATCAGATTGAAAAAAAAATTAGGCAATAAAAAAATAATACTGTAAATAAAAAGGATACAATTGATATACCCCTGACTTTTGCCCAAACTTAATTCTAGGCGGTGGTTCACAAACTGTGGATCTGTCCTCTGTAGAAGACTTTGAGCAGTGACTGGATGGTTTATCCTGGGCCAGATTTATGGGGATATCTATCTGTCCACCTTGGCACTCAATAGAAATAGATAGAAGTAGATATTCCCATAAATCTGATCAACTTCAGTCAAGCTTGAACATCCAGTTAGAGTTTCATTGGGGTTGTAAACTTGTTTCTGTAACAAGATTGATACTGCTTTCATGAGTTTGTGAATGTGTTTGGAAGACACTGCACTCACATGCTGCATGTAAGATCCAGGTAGGAAAGCATGTCTTTCTAAACACAAATAAGTTACATGGTGAGCAGTGATTTCACTGAGCCACTCAGCAAAAGTTGTTCCAGCTGAACCCTAAACACTGGCTCGTCCCTAAACAACGGGACAGACTTGCACATTCACATTGTATTTTTACAGTGTTCTAATCTAGGGGAACACTAGTTTACAGTATAACAGTTGAAATTGAAAACGGCATACCTGTACTTTATTATAAACGGGGAAATGAAGGGAAAACATCTGAAGGAATGCCATCTAGTATTAACATAAACCACTTTATTAAAAACTGCATGTACAGATACCATACAGGTGCAATAAAAATCATGATCTCCCTCTTCACCTCTATAAATATATGGAATGGACTTGTTATGCCCAAAAAATCTGTTCATATACCTATAACTAAAGCCATGATACATGGCAAAATAATAAACATGAAATGATAATTCACAGTGATGATAAAAAGTCATTAAGAGGATAGAAGTGAAATAAAAAAAAAACGGAAAATACATTTAAACAATGTAAATAGTAGAGATGCTTGGTGTTCTCAATAGGTTTGTTCAGGGGAAGCATTTTGTTTATGATAAGTCTAAGGTTTTTGGGGTCTCCAAGGTAGAAAGTGATTACGCACCACATAAGGGAAGAGGCCCAGGTGCAACGCCATGAGCCCTCAGCACGGGGAGCGGACAAACCGAAAATTCTTTGGAGCAGGCACTCAATGAAGTCAAACTTCCACCAGGCAGTTAGTTCAAAGTGAAAAAGAGTTTGTGTCCACAGCCTTCCGCATTTCGTGTTACAAAACACTTATGATTTGTTCTAATGTAAGTAAACCTTAACGGTATTTTCAGATTATTTGTCTAGTACTAATGTGTTTTTTCACTCTTGTGAATGCATGTAGGATGATATGAACCTCAATCTAGAAAAGCAGCAACCACTACGAGCGAAGGATATAATGATAAAAAGAGAGATGGTTTCCCAATATCTGCACACATCCAAAGCCGTGAGTTGATTTTGCATAGACCTTTAGTGTGCATCTGAAAATATGAAGATTCACGCTATACATACACTGCTTCACTGCTTTGTAATCTATAAATAATATATATAAAAATAACAATAAATGTATCACCAGAAATGTTGAAGTTGATGCTTCTATTATGTATATTTACTTCATTACCTACAGTGGTGCTTGAAAGTTTTTTGACCCTTCCGAATGTAATATTTACATTAATATGATCGAAAATGTGACATGCTTTTTAAGTCTTAAAACTGGATGATGAGAACCCAATTAAACATAATGCGTGTTCGTTTATTTACTTAGGGGAAATTATACAAAGTTATGTATTTGTGTGTGGCAAAAGAATGTGAAACTTAGCTTTCACTAACTGCTGTGCCTCCTGGAAAGCAATAGCTACAACCTAACGGTAATTGTTGACCAGTCCTCCTCGGCTTCACAGAATTTCAGCCCATTCCTACTGCTGGTGGTGGGCTTCCTCGCATGAACTGGCCACTTTAGGTCTGCAGCATTGTACTTTAACCATACTTTAGCAGATCAATTATGTGTTGGGGTTATTGTCTTGCTGCTTGATACACTTTTTCCTGAGTTTCAGTTCAAGGCAGGTACCCTGACATTTTCCAGCTGAATTTACTGATACAATTCAGAATTTATAGTTCCATCAATGATGGCCAATTGTCCTGGGTCAGAGACAGCAAAGCAAGCCCAAACAATATTAATACCCCCACCATGTTTCACAGGTTATTCTCCTTGTCTGCATACATAAACCATTTTCATTCTCAACTCTGTCTTTTGGTCTTATATCTCCACAGAACATTATTCCAATAGCCTTCTAAATTAGCCACATAGTCTTTAGCAAACTGTAGGTGAGCAACCATGCCATGCACACCATTGTTGTTAATGTTCTCCTTAGGGTGGACATGTAAACGTCCACCATTGCAAGACAGGTCTTTTTGACCACTTCTTTGAAAGGTAGCATCAGTGTTGAATTACCTCAATTTGTACTCAATCTGCCTGACAGTGGACTGCCAGACCCCAAATACTTCTGCAACCTTTTTCAGTCTGGTGTGCATCAATAACTATTTTGGAGGTCCTTGGAAATCTTCTATGTTCGAGCCATGACACACTTTGCCAAACCTGTATTGTTACGCTCAGACTTGGATAGTGAAGAGGGTGATTCTGTTAAGTCTGGGCCACCAGCACTCACACCAGTCATCCCATTGATTGAAACCCCCAATTCGCCCTTTAAATAAGCGGAGTCCTAGAGGTTCCCATTCTTTAACCATACACAAATATGTTTCTCTGGGGAAAAAAGAAATGAACATGCATTTGTTTAATTGCTTTCTCATTATCTAGTTTTTTGACTTGCATGAAAAACAGATCAGGTCATATGTATGCATAAATATTCTAAAGGGTTCACAAACTTTCAAGTCCCATTGTAAATTGTAATATTAATAATACTGTTTTTGTTGTTCATTTAGGGCATGAGCAAAAAGGAGAGTACTCGTTCTGCATTAATGTACATTCAAGAATTAAAATCTGGGATAGGAGAAGGTTCCCTTCTTGCTTGCTTAGAGTCACTCAGAGTATCTTTAAATAACAATCCTGTCAGGTAAGGACCTTTATTTTTGATTTTTTTTTTTGTACAAGAATAAATGAAGAAGGTATTTAAAAAAAAAACCACAAGCTTCTGTATTTTTGATATTATGCGTGTCTTTTTCTCAAATGCTAATTTTAATGGTGTCAGTTTATTGCTACAATGTTCTATATTTTTTTTTTTTTTTTTTTTTTTTTAATTACATTTTTTTTTTTTTTACAGCTGGGTACAAAATTTTGGTGCAGAGGGTCTTTCGTGCCTTTTAGATATTCTCAAAAGAATACAGGATGAGCAAGCATCGTAAGTATTGGTTTTCCTTTATAAAGGCAAAAAAGTACTATTCTGCTGCATAGCATGTTGTTTCTGCATGGTGTTCTTTTGTTCTTTGCCTTGTTCCCATAAGTCTTATGTCACTAGTGCTGTTTTCTCCACTGATCAAAAAAACTGGTAAATTCCAGTGCAGACTACTATTTCTGGTAACTGTCTTTTACTGTCCACATGGGGTGGATTTTGGCTTAGAAATGCACACTTGAGCCATTGTTGACTTGTGTTCAGTGTGACAGGCCCATCAATGTCAAAGCAGAGTTCTGCATGAGTCCAGTTTTTAAAGGAAAACTAAACCTTGAAAATGAATATGGCTAAAAATTCCATGTGTTATATAATGAACTTATTGCACCAGCCTAAAGTTTCAGCTTCTCAATAGCAGCAACAGGGAGTCGCCATCTTGGAAAGTGTCTGCAACGCTCACATGCTCAGTGGGCTCTGAGCAGCTGTTGAGAAGCTAAGCTTAGGGGTCGTCGCACATTTACAAGCAGAAAATTAAGTTTGCCTGTAATATAAGCTGACGCTACAGGGCTGATTATTAAATTCTGATGCTAGTTGCACTGGTTTCTGTGCTGCCATGTAGTAATTATCTGTATTAATTACTAATCAGCCTTATATTGGGACATTTATATTCTATGTGTACTTGTGTACTGTATATTGTGAGTGGGTCCCTAAGATCAGTAAGTGACAGCAGCACAGAACATGTGCAGTGAATCAGCAGAAAAGAAGATGGGGAGCTACTGGGTATTTTCACAATCACAGATCTTTTCTGCTAAAGGGCTGTGGCTGCCTTGGGCTGGTATAAAATCCCAAAACATAATGTACAACATTTCTAGCCTACTTATTTAGTTAGGCTTTAGTTCTCCTTTAAGGTATGACCTGGAGCTGCAACTCCCACCCACCCAGCCTGCTTACTTGCTTCCTGGACTCAACATGGAATGTTTTCCATGTCATGAAATGAGGTGTAGTTGAGGCAGCTAGTCTGGTGCAAGTTAGGAGCATTGAGAAATCACATGCATGACTGTGTAGCATGTCACAGATGCCCCCAAATGATGGGGAGATCACTTCACAACATTCGTGTCTTTGTGACTAATATGTTGACAGTGTTTTCTTCCTTCTTTTTTCTCATCAAATAGAATGCGGGATACGAGAAGCGAGCATGAGATCATCCGATGTCTGAAAGCTTTTATGAATAACAATGTAAGTTATTTATATTGTTGTGATTTATATTTATATTGTTCTGATTTATTTCTTTTGTACAGTTCAGTGGTATATTCAGTGATGTCAGCTACCTTTCACTGTCAAAAAAGGTGTCAGTCTGACTAAATGCATCACTGTGTATGCAGTTGAATACTAAAGTCTTGACAAAGGATTTGGACAAACCCATTTTTGACTTATGTAAGCAAAAAGTTTTCCAGATTAAAATGATACGGTAACAATCATACGGTAACAATGTTGTGCCTTTCATTCACCAAATTCTTAAAGGAGAACAAAACCCTTGCTAATAAAAACCCCTACCCTACATAGACCCCCCTCCCTGCTCCCCCCAGCCTAGGTGGTGCCTTTGGTAAATGCCCCTAACTCTTTACTTACCCCTCGGTGCAGAGTCAGGGCATCTGAGTTCACGGGCACATCTTCTTCTCTTCAGTAATCTTCGGGAATATAGTGGCGTAATGGCGCATGTGCAATTGGAGCAATCTTCTGTTTTGCGACAACTACTCAGAAAGTCACAGAAATTGCCGAAGTGCTGGAAGAAGACCTGAAGATTACCGAAGAGAAGAAGATGGCACATAGACTCCCCTCCCTGCTCCACCCCAGTCTAGGCGGTATCTTTGGTAAATGCCCCTAACTCTTTACTTACCCCTCCGTGCAGATTCTGTCCAGCGGAGTTCATGGGCGCCATCTTGAGCTGCAATCTGTGGAATGAGACTGGCGCTTCGGCAATTGTCGAAGAGTTGTCGCTAGACAGAAAATTGCGCAGCTTCACCAGTCTCATTCAGAAGATTACCAAAGAGAAGAAAATGGCGCCCGTGAACTCTGCTGGATAGAATCTGCATGGAGGGGTAAGTAAAGAGTTAGGGCCAAATGCCCGGGGGGGGGCAGCTAGGATAGGAGGGAGGGGGGACTATGTAGGGTAGGGGGTAGGGTTTTTTTTTTTTCTAAGGGTTTGTTTCTCCTTTAAGAATTATGTTGAATAGAAATGTTTCAGATAATAGGCCAATTCCTAGCCTGAACTGAAACCGGGTTTCGGTTTGTACCTAAATCCTAGTCTCAATAGCCCAGCTGTTGAGATATGGGTTAAAAAGGAAAACTAAAATATAAAAGCAGTTTAATTGAAATAAAATTTACTGTTGGCCTGCATTGGTAAAAGTAACGTGTTTGTTTTAGAAAGACTACTATCGTTTATATAAAAAAGCTGCTGTGTTGAGTGCATCTATTATCTGCTATGTAACCTGTTGCTTAAATGGCTGCCCCCATGGCTACACAGCAACTTGTTTATATAAGCTATACTAGTCTTTCTGAAGAAAACACATCAGTTGTACCAATGCAGGGAAAATTATATTATATTTTAATTACTTTAAAACACAATATTTTGGTGTTATTGTTCGTTTAATGTTCATATTAGAACAGCACAGTAAAGCTAATTTAAGTATCTTGGTATATATGCCTTGATTAATATTTACATGGGCATTGTATTATTGTTGCAAACTTAATGAGATGAAAAAAGCTGAATGCAAGAGGCAATTGTGATTGATTTTCTTCTTTTAAACCACCCTTAAGTTTGGAATTAAGACAGTGCTGGGCACAGAAGACGGGGTTTTGCTGTTAGCAAGAGCAGTAGATCGATCTGTCCCTGCGATGATGATTGATTCCTTGAAGCTGCTTTCTGCCCTGTGCATCCTGCCACAGCCAGAGGACATGTAAGTTTGTCGCACCAGTTTGTGTCTTGTGCATCTTTCCAAGTGCCACATTCATAGATCATTTGACTGTTCACCGATTTTCATAAAACAACCATAAAAGTCAAGTGAAAAACACTGTATGCATCTATGTTGTACCACGGATAGGGATGCACCAAATCCACTATTTTGGATTCAGCAGAACCCCCGAATCCTTTGCGAACAATTTGGCCGAATACCAAACTGAATCTGAATCCTAATTTGCATATGCAATTAACATTTTTACTTCCTTGTTTTGTGACAAAAATTCACGCGATTTCCCTCCCAACCCCTAATTTTCATATGCAAATTAGGATTCAGATTCGGTTTGGCTGGGCAGAAGGATTCAGCCGAATTTGAATCCTCCTGAAAAAAGCCAAATCCCGAATGGAATCCTGGATTCCTTGTTTTCCTTTTTTTTTAGGAGATTGGCCCTAGAATATTATACTATTTAGGCTATGACATAATTATGAAGAGTTTTATTAAAAGCAGTTAAGATTGTAGAAATAGTACAGGCATGGGATCAGTTATCTGGAAAACTGTTATCCAGAAATCTCTGAATTATTAAAAGGCTATCTCCCGTAGACTCCCATTATAATCAAATAATCCAAATGTTTAAAAATGATTTCCCTTTTCACTTTAATAATAAAACAGTAGCTTGTACAAGATCCCAACTAAGATATAATTAATCCTTATTAGAGGCAAAACCAGCCTATTTCGTTTACATGATTTTCTAGTAGACTTAAGTTATGAAGATCCAATTTCTGTTATCCAGAAAACCCCAGGTCCCAAGCATTCTGGATAACAGGTCCCATTTTCTTGTTAAACTATCATTAGATATTTAGCTTTGAATTAGATTCTCTTATATCATACACTTAAATGTCACTAGATTTTAATTCAAATTCAGTATCCGGTAGTGTGGCTTTAATACACTTATTGCCAATACTTTTTTAGGCATGAGCGGGTTCTTGAAGCCCTCACCGAGAGAGCAGAGATGGAGGAAATGGAACGGTTTAAACCTCTTCTAGATGGGTTAAGCAGTGGAAATTCCGTGGCTCTGAAGGTATTTCTACAGTATATTGAAAAGCAAAAATAATTCCTTGGTTATTTTTTTTTTGTTATAAAAGGAATTGTTGCTTATTGGAATCTTTATATAAAACTACCTTGAGTTGTATATAAAATCATTTGTAGCTTCTTTTTCTCATCACAGTTTCTGACAGTTTGAACTGTGGCCTTGTCGTCTTTATGTTCTTTAAGGTGTTGGATTCATTAGGGATGGGCAAGGGCACTCATTGTTAAAATGAATTGAAATAAAAACAAAGCGTTGAAACATCTGGTTCCCATTAGCCTCCACATTGCTTAACTTATGTACAAACACATCATAGAAGGAACGTTTACAGAAACTTTTATTTCTAAAACATAATTATCTACAAATTCTACCTGCAATATCATTTGAAGGAGGCATTTCCAAAAATTGCAAGTCCCTCATTAGAGCTCTATATTGTAAAGAAATTAGTTTAATCTGTTTTAGTGAAAGGGATTACTAATAATAAGGAAATCATGAATTAAAACCATTAAATATCACTTTGATACAACAGAGGCTCAAGAAAAATTGTGAAATACAGATCACTTTGGTCTTCTCCTTTCCATTAGAGCCTTTTCTCCTTCTTCTGTCTTTTCCTCTCTTATCTCTCAGTGTTCTCTATTATGGATTATCTTATTTGTTTAAAAAATGTTGCAATGTTCTCTTCATTAGGTGAGCTGTATGCAGCTAATCAATGCATTGATCAGCCAAGGAGAGGAGCTAGATTACCGAGTTCACATCCGAAGTGAATTGATGCGCTCGGGACTGAACAAACTCCTGAAGGTATGAGTGATTTTAAATGCAACCGGTTCATGTGTTTTCTTTGTCAGAAGTTATTGAAGTGCTAGAATGGCTCTTGCTTCAAAATCAGATATATCCAGCATCCTTAGAACCTAATATTGAGATGAAAAATATCAAACTATGTTACTCAAAGACAGCAGACCTGCATTATGATAGCGAATATTTTCATGAAACTAACTTTACATTTACAGTACATTAATGCATACACATAGATGTATGCATTTACTTTATTTTACGCTGTGATCTTTGCTAAAGGGCATGAAATGCCTCTTAAATAATGTACAGTCCCTCAGTTTCCACAGTGCATTGGCATACTTTTGTTTTAAATCTAATATCACTTATCACTGCTCACATATAAGGTAATCTAAAATACAAGTATACATGAGGCCACGAAAACATTCAATCTGTTAACTTTTTTAATTGTTCACATCAAGTGAATGATAATATCCTAGTGATTTGAATAGCTTTCACTCTTAAAGAGATACTGACAGCAGAAATTAAACTTTTTTACATCTGTCATAAAATTGCCTTTGAAAGCTACTTATAACTTTCCCATAAAGTATAGGGCTGCCATATTTTTGCAGCAGGAGTCTGTTATTATTAGAAACAGGCTAAGATGGGATGGCAAAACAGTCAGGTTTAGAAACTTCAAGTAACAATTACTTAAAAATAAACCTTTTCGTAAAAAACAATCAGCATGACCTGTAGGTAACTTTTAATATACATTCATATTTTAAAAAGTAGTTTTTTTACTTTTACTTTAATGCTCATAATGATCTATCCTAAATACATATAAGATTGTGGTTAGATAAACGACAAAGGAGAACTAAAGGTAAACTCTCAGGGGGGGTGCCAAGTTGCGTGGCGCCATTTCTTTCACTTGAAGTGCTGTGCCGCCATATTGTTGTAGAGCAGTGGTCCCCAACCAGTAGCTCACAAGCAACATGTTGCTCACCAACCCCTTTGATGTTGCTCCCAGTGGCATCAAAGCAGGTCCTTATTGAATTCCAGGCTTGGAGGCAAGTTTTGGTTGCATAAAAACCAGGCGTGCTGCCAAACAGAGCCTCCTGTAGGCTCCAGTCCACATAGGGCTACCAAACATCCAATCACAGCCCTTATTTAGCATCCCCATGAACTTTCTCATGCTCTTTTTACATTTAAATGTGGCTCACGAGTAAAAAGGTTGGGGGCCCCTTTTGTAAGTTCACAGTCATCCTTTGCATCTAACGAAGCTCAGCACTTGCTGGTACTACCATTCTATCTCTGTTTAAATTGCTTTATTGAGATCTTTTGCCCCAATTTCTTAAAACTACATTTAAATCATTGTCTCTGTGACTGAATCTGCAGGAAGCATTGTATACAGTAAATCAAAGTCATATGTAGCTACAAAGCCGTAAATATCTGGAGTGCAGTTCCAAAGAAAATTTTTTACATGAACATATCCGGACATGGCTGTTGGAAAAAATTAATGCATTATTTGCAGTAAATTAATCTTTGCCTTTCTGTCTTCAGGAATTACATAATACAGAGAACGAAGACCTGAAGGTGCAGCTTGGTATTTTTGAAGAGCATTCTGAACTCGATTCTGATGACTTGCGAGGACGTCTGGATGACATCCGCATTGAAATGGAATATCCTTTTGCGATATGCACACAATGCTTTCTTCATTGCTTAATTTCAGATAGCTTTTTGAAAACAAGGCTTTTGTTTATAAGACTAGTCAAATATCGGAGTATCTTTAACCTCTGTGCTCATGGTATTCAGTGATGGAATATAGAACCCCTGGTTTAAGATTCCACTCTGCGGAAAGCCACACAAAATGGGACTTTAAAATGTGCTGTCCAACAGATCACTCAAGTCAAGAGTGCTTCTTTCCAGCTTGGTGACTAGGATTATTAGTTAGGTATGGTAAAAAGTAATGTAGGATAATAGTATACCTTTTGAGAGAAATATGTTTTCAGCGTTGATCTTTGAAGTTCAATAATTCCAGTATATATCTTACAGTGGCATAGAACATATTTCTTATATTTATTATTTTCCAAGCCTCACATGTAGAACGAGAAAATATTTTCATTTCCAGACATTTGACTTAAAGTATAGCCATTCATATGAGAACTCAGAATAGGGTACTACTCAACACATAACACAAGCTTAGTTTATCTATTTTGATCATATTGTTCTAACTTCACTACAGCAGTTGCAGCTAAGCACGGAACCCCTGATGAGTCTTGCCCAATTTTTCAAACAGAGACAGAAATCGGCATACGTTATTTGGCTATGTTTTTTTGCTACTGGTTGTATTCTATCTGCTTTGCCCAGTAATGTGTCTGTATATCTGGAAATAGTTTTGTGGGCCAAGGAAGGGGGTTGAATACAGCAACTGGTAACTTAAAGGCCACTAGAAAGCTGGGTATTTTTAAATTCAATATTGACTTCCCCCAGCACTGCCGTTCTACTCCTGCATTAGGTTAGTCTTGCTCCAGAGTGCAAGGTACAGGGATGCACTCATTTCATATATAAACTGCACTAAATCCTGGACTTTGAGAATGAGGCCTGTCCTGATGGAATCTAAGATAAGTGGGGGCATTTGCTCTGTCTTACAGGGTTGCTGGTTGTGGGAAGCTTCCTTGCAGCTGTTTGCCATAAGTGGAGTTAAAATAATGCAATGTAGTTTTGTAACCAGCTTTGTTATTGCATGCTCAATTTGTGCGTAGGAGAAACTGTATGGTCGTGTCCCTATAGGCTACTATTTTTATAATATATATGTTTATCTATGTTACAGTCAATTACTTCTTCTCCTTAACTTTATCGTACTGATTTCAATGACGTCTTCCAAGTCCTTCTAAACACTGTCAAGGACTCTTCTGCAGAACCATTATTTCTTTCCATCCTTCAGCATCTTCTGCTAATTAGAAATGATTATGATGCCAGGTAGGACTCTATTCAATACATCACAAGAGCGATTCAGTTTAGCAGCACTGTGATATGCCGTTTGACATAAGCTTCCATATCAGTGTTATAGATGTGATATTGATGGAATCAAATGCCGCTGATCTTGTCATGTTAAGATGAGGGGACACGGCGTGTTTCTAAATAAATGGAGAGGGAAGACGCTACTGTTGAAATTGTTAGCACCAACATTATTCTTCAGCAATTTTGCAATAGTCATATCAGTCTGTTTTACAGTGGAGCTTACAATCTAAGGTTACTGTCCCATTCACACACAGAGTAGTCAGTCACACAAGCATAGGGAGAACATATACACTCCTCTCATGTAGTATTCTGGCTGTAATTGAATCAAGGACCCCAGTGCTGCAAGGCAGCAGTGCTTAGCACTGTGCCACCATTTTTTTTATGTGCCCCGCTAAATGCAATTATTTAGTGAGGATGTGTCTTTTAAAATGGCATCCTTTTAAACCATCGCAGCATCAGGATACCTTTGCTATGTGTTTTCATAAAATTTCAAAAATAGAATAATAAATCGCTGTAATATAGTCTACAAAGCGTTCGCTGTGTTAGCTATATAGTACTGCAAGTCTTTGAAAGCCATATTTCTTAACCTGCAGTTATCTTAATTACCAGTAGATGTCATCTGTATTCCACCTCCTTTCTGTAGGCTCTTCATTTGTGCTTACAAAAGAAAGAAAAAATTGAAAGAGCTGGCTCTCACTGTTGCACCATCCCATATATGACTTCCGAAATAGTTAGAAGTGTGAAAGTTAAAACATAACTTTTAATCTACAATTAAAATAGATGTCCAGACGAAAATTATTAAAAGAACAGCTAGAAGCAGGACGTTGATTGACTGGTATAGGAGGGTTGTCGCGATTGAGGTTAAGCGAGCCTTTTAATCCCAGCAGACTAGCTACTGGTAAATATTAGTACTACCACCAATTGTGAGTACAAACCCGCGGTTTAATAGGCAGTTTCCAACCCCTTCACCCTCATAGCACACCTCCCATTGTCAAATAACATTCGAGTAGTGCCTTGTTAAAGGTGCTCAGTATTCTACCCAAGGCTCAGCTTCAGGCCCACGGATCAATCCAGCCCATCCAACCCCTTCACCCTCGTTAGACACCCTCCCGATCCGTTTAACCAATAAAGTCCCTATCACACGTCCTGCCTAACTGCAGCTAAAAAATATGCGCCTGACGCGCGTTTCACCCGCCAAGTGCGGGCTTTGTCAAAGGCATATGCGAGACCGTCGTTGCACTCCTATAAATAGCTGCGGAACAGCCGTTACAAATTCAAATGGACCAATCAGTATGCGCAGCGTCACAATGGAGAGCATCCGGCCAATGCCGTCTTCTCCCTGCCGTTCTGTGTGAGGTCGCTCTGGAGAGGATTTCCTATAGAGCGATACTGACGTAACCATTTGTAGCATTGAAACAAAGTTTCCATAATGACACCTGGCTGCCAAAGTATCCAAATACTAGTAAATCGATTGAGGCCCTTAAGTGACCACATCCCTAAGAGATATTGTGATAGAAGTTACTATAAAGTATTCTGGATATATTATATGCAGACAAAATGTCATTTCTTTGAAAATCATGATCACTCCAGCATGGGCCTTAAAGCAATGGGGCTATCCAGAGTATCTCTGGGTATTAGGGGGGGGGATCTGGAAACAGCTCTCCTATCCAAAGAAAGTGAGTGGATCTTCTTAATGAACGCACTAAGTCCCTCCGGTCTAAATGCTAGTATTACAATGAATACATTTATATAATCAATAATACAAGCATTAGAATTAATATGCTTAACATTTTGTCTGCATATAATATATCCAGAATACTTTATAGTAACTTCTATCACAATATCTCTTAGGGATGTGGTCACTTAAGGGCCTCAATTATTTGATCATTACACCTAGGTCCAGACTTACTTGTCAGGATAAGTGTAAATTTATTATCTTGTACTTTAGAATTTTCTAAGAGCAGAACTGCTACTAATCTAGCGATGAAAGGGTTAACACCCATTATCATTATTACCAAGATTGTAACCCAAACCCATTATGAGTGAACAGTATGTGTTAATAAATTTTCATTTCAGATGGTGATATATCAATTTACTAGTATTTGGATACTTTGGCAGCCAGGTGTCATTATGGAAACTTTGTTTCAATGCTACAAATGGTTACGTCAGTATCGCTCTATAGGAAATCCTCTCCAGAGCGACCTCACACAGAACGGCAGGGAGAAGACGGCATTGGCCGGATGCTCTCCATTGTGACGCTGCGCATACTGATTGGTCCATTTGAATTTGTAACGGCTGTTCCGCAACTATTTATAGGAGTGCAACGACGGTCTCGCATATGCCTTTGACAAAGCCCGCACTTGGCGGGTGAAACGCGCGTCAGGCGCATATTTTTTAGCTGCAGTTAGGCAGGACGTGTGATAGGGACTTTATTGGTTAAACGGATCGGGAGGGTGTCTAACGAGGGTGAAGGGGTTGGTGGGCTGGATTGATCCGTGGGCCTGAAGCTGAGCCTTGGGTAGAATACTGAGCACCTTTAACAAGGCACTACTCGAATGTTATTTGACAATGGGAGGTGTGCTATGAGGGTGAAGGGGTTGGAAACTGCCTATTAAACCGCGGGTTTGTACTCACAATTGGTGGTAGTACTAATATTTACCAGTAGCTAGTCTGCTGGGATTAAAAGGCTTGCTTAACCTCAATCGCGACAACCCTCCTATACCAGTCAATCAACGTCCTGCTTCTAGCTGTTCTTTTAATAATTTTCGTCTGGACATCTATTTTAATTGTAGATTAAAAGTTATGTTTTAACTTTCACACTTCTAACTATTTCGGAAGTCATATATGGGATGGTGCAACAGTGAGAGCCAGCTCTTTCAATTTTTTCTTTCTTTTGTATACTATTACTATTTGGCTTTGCACACCATATACTACTGTACCTGATGGTTGGTGCTCCCCAACACCACATTTTTTTCTCTTCATTTGTGCTTGCATCTTGTACATTTCTGTTTTTATCTTTTGGGTCCAAGCACATAAATATAAAGCCTAGTGCAAAGTGTATTAAGCATATTATACCACCAGCTATTTTTAACACTACTATATGGCTGTCTCCATTTTATTATTATCTGACCTATATTTCAATATCAACTATTGACAAGCAGAGCTAAAAAGTGATTGGATGGCTGTCATTAACCCCAGGGTTAATGGTAAAAAGACTTGCCCTGGTCTTAAAAAGTTTCTAAATACATAACAGTAGCCAGGTTTATTACTTTTTCTGGATTATTATAATAAAGATCTGAGTTGCTGGGCTTTACTTTACTATGTAAGGAAAACCTTTCCACAGCGTGTAACATCTTGCCTCTGTTTCCTGTAGGCCGCAGTACTATAAACTGATAGATGAAGTTATATCACAGATAATACTTCAAAAAAACGGGGCTGATCCAGACTTCAAATGCAAGCATGTAAGCGTAGAAATCGAAAATCTGATAGGTAAGTGTCCGTGGAATTTCCAGTTAAACTGTATTCAATGTATTAAAGGGGTTGCTCACCTTCCAAACACGTTTTTCCAGTCAATTGTTTTCAGATTGTTCCCCAGAAATAAATACTTTTTTCAATTACTTTCCATTTTTTCTTTTTTACAATTTTTTTTACAAAATGTCCCTGAGTCTGGCAGCTCAGTAATTCCGGTGCAGATTCGAAACTGTTAAATGCAACATTTAGTTGATACATCTTTCAGCAGCATCTCTGGAGTATTCACAACTATTGTATCAATTCTAACAGCTGCCTTTAAAGGGATAAAATGCATCAGTTAATAGTGCTGCTGACTTCTGCTCTGAAATCTATTTTTCAAAAGAGCAAACTGATTTTTTTATATTTAATTTTGAAATCTGACATGGGTTAGACACATTGTCAGTTTCCCAGGTGCCCCCAGTCATGTGACTTGTCACTCTTTTTACTGCTGTACAGCAAATTTGAGTGATCTCACTCCGCCAGAAGCCTAACAACAAAACAATGGGATGGTAACCAGATAGCAGCTCCCTGACACAAGATAAAAGCTCCCTGGGAGATCTAAGAACAGCACTCAATAGAAAAAATCCATGTCACACTGTGACTCCTTCAGTTACATTGAGTAAGAGAAACAAAAGCCTGCCAGAAAGCGGTTCCATACTGCAGCACTGGCTCTTTTTGAAAGCACATGACCAGGCAAAGTTACCTGAGATGGCTGCCTCCACACCAATATTACAACTAAAATAAAACACTTCTTGAGTTAGGAATGAAATTTTATATGGTAGAATTAATCATTTGCAGTGTAATTTAGAAATAAAAGCGACACCATAAAAATCATGACAGAATCCCTTTAATGAAACTTAGGGATTCTGCTCAGCGGGGACAAAGATAACAAATGTATCAATTTAGAAGTTTAAAGGGTTGGCGACTCCCCTCCGAGAGCTGCTTTAGAAGGTGAAAAAAATTACACTTTACACTTCAATATTAGAAAAACGGTCACACATAGAAACTAGAAAGTAATTGAAAAAAGTCATTATTTCTGGTGAACTATCTGACAACAACTAGGTGTTTGTAGTACATTATAGTAAGGTGGGTCAGCTCTATATTGTCAGGATCACCCGCATAAATAAATGTGAACATTTAACAGGCCATTTATTAGATGCATATGTCTGTGTAATTCTGCAACCCCATCTCTTCCCCAAATAAATATACTATGCCTTCAGTTACATAGCAGATGAGTTTCTACTTCCACAGTATCCGAAAATTACTTTTAAAATATTGACAGAGGTGGAAAAAAATCTTTGGAAGAAATGCCTTAAAAAAATCATAGCATAGGCTTCCACAATCGATGCCCATTAATAGCTTTTTCACTAAAAAGAGGTTCAACCACAGGCTGGTTGCTTCTCACATGAGAGGGAGCCGCTGATTGTTGTGGGGTTTGATGCCTGCTTTGCTCTGTGGAATAAATAATCACTTTCACAAAATGTATAAGCCTTTAGTTAGGTTTGGGAACTTACATCTTATACCAATGCCTAACAAAGACTGTCCAGCTTCCGACGTGACGGCTGCAGAAGTTGCAAGTGATCTTACTATATGTAGATAATAACACAAGTCCTGCTGCAGAAATTGCCAGTCACTGCTAAGAAATTAAAATCAAACAGCTCCTGGGTTCAAGAATTATATTCAGGAGCTGTATAATCACTGAAAAACTGTACTGTACATATCCCGAGCCTCCATGAAGTCTCTCCCATTGCAACAAAGATGTTTGTTGCCTTGTACCCACAGTCTATATAGCACACAGAAATAAATATTACAGGTGTGGGATCCGTTATCCGCAAACTCATTATCCAGAATGCTCCAAATTACGGAAAGGCTGTTTCCCATAGACTCGATTATAATCAAATAATCCAAATTTTAAAAGATTGTTTCCTTTTTCTCTGTATTATAATAAAACAGTACCTTGTACAATTAATTCTTATTGGAACTAAAACCAGTCTATAGGGTTCATTGTTTACATGATTTTCTAGTAGATTTAAGGTATGAAGATCCAAATTACGGAAAGATCCATTATCCAGAAAACCCCAGGATAACAGGTCCCATACATGTATAACGATTCTAATTGCTCTGTGTCTAATAATTCTTCTGGGGAAAAATTATTTTCACTGTGTGCTTTTTTTGTACTTGGCAAATTATAACTTTTATAAACATTAGTTGTAATTGTGCAGTAAAATGAGCCATGCTGATTGGGTCATATACCTAATGAACAAGAAAATTGCTTTGTTGTTAATTGGATAATTTTCATAGCTCTGACATTTTTTTTGTAATATCGTTACTTTTTTTAATTGCTTGCAGATCATCTAATCGACAAAAAGAAAGTAGAAACAAGCGAGGCAAAAGCACGGGATCTAGTGAAAAAGGTAAACGGCAAGGAGATTATATTTTCCGCTTTTGGAGCTGACACTCTATCATGTGACTTCTCCTACTGCTTTTACATGTTGGCAAACCGCTTAATTAATTTAATTTTAAGGGATATGTCATTGCATCTGCGTTTTATTAAATATCTCTTTCCCCAAAAGTAGCCGCAGGATGTAAGATTTATGAGAATTAAATATGAGAGGCTTAACGTACACAATTTTGCTTTTAAAGGGGAACTGTCTCTGTTATTAAAGAAATACACTGATAAGTGACTAGTGGATACTAATGGATTCACTTTTTTCTGCTGTGTCTATCCCTGGGCTGTCACAAGATACCTGTTGGTGATCTTGCACCTCTGGTTATCAGAATGGACACAAAGAGAATTGACACAAAAATAGTGTAAAATATGCCCTTTAAAGGTGCTTTGTGTTAGAAGCTATATTATCTCTAAGGCACCTCATGCTGGTCAGCAGGACTTGAAAAAAAAAGAACAAAACAATATATACAGGTATGGGATCCGTTATCCGGAAACCCAGTATCCAGAAAATTTCCGAATTGTGGGAAGGCCGTCTCCATTTTATGCAAATATTCCAAATTTTCTTTTTTCTCTGTAATAATAAAACAGTAGCTTGTACTTGATCCAAGCTAAGATATAATTAATCCTTATTGGGAGCATAACCAGCCTATTGGGTTTACATGATTTTCTAGTAGACTTAAGGTATGAAGATCCAAATTACGGAAAGATCCAAAAAAAAAACCCAAGTCCCGAGCATTCTGAATAATGGGTCCCATACCTGTATAAAGATCTCAGAAATTCATAGTGCTGGCATGTTGCTGGCTGACAGTAGCCTCTGCACAGCCAGGCAGCTCACTGATTCTGTAGTTCAGTTCCGCCCTGAGCAACTTTACCTTATAATCTTTGGTTTATTCAGTTATTTTTTTTTCCCCTCACTTGGTGAGGTTTGAAGCGGCAGTGTTTATTAGTTTGGCAGCTCAGAATTTTTGACCCTTATCTGCAGCACAGAGCTCCCATGTTTACTTTTTCAATTTCAAAAAATAATTTAGCTGTCAGCGTGAGAAGAGATAGTGCCGTGGTCGAGCTGTCGGGTGGCCTCACCCAGGAAATTTCATTCCCAAGCGTGATACTGCTGATAGGGTGACCTCCATGCCCCAGGCTGATAGTGGATAATTGAAGTTGTGACTGGGATGTAATTAGAAGGGCCATCGGAGTGTTTCACATGTACTGCCCAAATTGTTTTCTTTCTGTTTGCTTATTGCATTCTCTAAATAAATGTGTTTCCTACCAAATGTGCAACACTGCATAGAATGCCATTAGGAAAAACCATATTACATTAATTACATGCTCTAAATGTCACAGTAGCATTTAGGCTCCAGTCATTCAAATTTAAAAAAATAAATAAAAATAAATTATGTATACATGTGTGTATATATAATTGTTCCACCTTCCTATGTTATCAGTAGTTTAGGTTATTTAATCTACTTGTTAGCTTCACTTTATTATATTTCAGTTCTGGATCCCCTCAATATATAGATTTGCAGTGCTCATTTATATTTATATTACCTTCTCATATTACTGGAAAACCTGGGACATGTAATAAATGCAAGTTGCTGGGATGCACTGATTGTGACTGACCAGAAGCATGTTAATAAGGGCTCTTGCACACGGTCGTATTCTCCTGCGCTCCCCTGCGTTGCGCTTTCTTCCGTTCAGCTGCACGGGAGCACAAGAGTAGACGCACTCCATTATTGCGAAGGGGACTTCACTCACACAGACGCATGTATGCGACGAGCTGACTTGAAATGCAACATGCCGTGTCCCACCTGCGTTTGCCGCTTACATGCGGCTGTGTGAGTACAGCCCCTTCACAATAATTGATTGCGTCTACTCTTGCGCTCCCCTTTGGCTGAACGGAAGAAAGCGCAACGCAGGGGAGCGCAGGAGAAAACGGATGTGTGTAACAGCCCTTAGTCTGTTAAATGCTGAGGATTAAACAGGTGTTAATTGTTAAAATCTTTGTTTTGCCATGAAATATTCTGAGACCATCAACCTTTTCCCATCAGTTTGTTGTGTTTTTATTACCTTGCATTACAGCAGACAATGTAACTGTTTTTCCATGCTAAATTTACTTTTTTCACTGTGTTCCTTCAGCTTCTTACAGGGTTTTTACTAATCTGCCTTTCTGTTTTGCACAGTTGGATCTAGAGCTCACCGCACGCCATGAACTCCAGGTGGAAATGAAAGCCAAAGAGAGTGACTTTGAGCTGAAAATAACAGAGCTGCAGGGGGAGAAAGAAACTTTGGATTCAGAGAAGCAACAAATCACGGCCGACAAGCAAAAACTAGAGACTGAACTTACCCAGCTTGAAGAGAAGGTAACTCTTATGTAAGACTTAATGGAAGGACCAAGGTCATGGTCTTAATCTCAGTTAATAGTTGGGTTAGTTGTAATTACATTTTATGTTTGGAAACATTTGATAAATGCTGAGAAAAATGGAACCGCTGTCCGGATAACAGGAGATTGTATATTAAGTTACAGTTCTTGGTTTTTGGCCAGGTTGTATTATAGCAAGTCAAATCGCTGGTGGGAAAACACTCACGCGGTCCTGCAGATTCAACACGGACGTCAGCCATGTGCTTAACACTTGCTGTTTGATAATAGAGGCGTCTGCCATTGCAGCCAGACTAGAAGATATGAAGGCCATACAAGAAACCAGTTATTTCACATCGCAAAATGCCCACCACGTGTGTGTTTACAAGCTTTAGTTTACCTAAACAGATCTAGACTGCCGTGGCATTTCAAGTACACAGAGGCCCAAATAGCCCCCCCACCAACCAACTAAATAATGACTGCCAACTTACAGCAGCCCCTCTGTCATCTTCCAGACTCCACAGATTGCAAGTCCTATAGCTAAATAAGGTTGATTAGGTCTGTGTCAGGTCTGTGAGAGGATGGGGGGAGAAGAGGGGAAGCAGTAGTATTGGGTGTGATTGGGGCATGGCCAGGGAAATGGAAAAGCCCATTGCAGCAGAATGTAAGGGGGACAAAAAGAATGAATAAATAAAAAAGGGCCCAGTTATATATTCACAACATATTGTCTATTCAGCCAAAGGGTAATATTTACTAGTAACGGTATGGGGCCTGATATACACAATGCTCGGTATATCAGGTTTTCTGGATAACAGTTCTTTCTGTAATTTGGATCTTCATACCTTTTGGCTAGGGCTACACGTTGACCAAAAACCGCTTGGTGAAATCCGCTGCCCGTTTCCCAGTGGATTTCGGCGAAGAAACGCAAATCTCTGCATTTGAGCCGGAATCTGCTGGTCTGTTTGTGCGCTTCCGATTCAATATTTCTGAATGCGGAAAAGATAGGATATTACTGCCAGCAAGTTGTGCTGCATTCTGGCAGCGAATTTCAGTGAGCGGTTTTTGGCCCCCGTGTGGCCCTAGCCCGTCTACTACAAGATTGTGTAAACATTAAATAAACCCAATAGGCTTGGTTTGTTTTCAATTAGGATTAATTATATCTTCGTTGGGATCAAGTACAATGTACTATTTTATAATTACAGAGAAAAAGGAAATATTTTTAAAAAACGTGGGTTTATTTGGATAAAATGGAGTCTATGGGAGACTGCCTTTCCGTAATTCTGAGCTTTCTGGATAACGGGTTTTGGGATAACGGATCCCATACCTGTACTGTATATAATATATGCTCAAAATTAATGTATTCTGTCACAGCATCAAAGTTGCAATTAAATTCCAAGTTGAGGGTAAAAAAAAACCAATCCACCTGCACAGATTATCTCTGTCTGCAAAAGGAAGTTTTTAAATGCAGTACATATATTTATGTTAAACACAATGGGTGCTGCCCAAGAGCTGTAGAGCTAGAACATGAAATTTAGACACCGCAATAATAGAGAAACCTAATGAATACATTTGAGCTGTACATTGTCAGGCCTTTGGATTAGTTCTTTTTATTATTGCATCTTTTTTTTTTTTTTCTACACTTCTGTCAGTGATGGGGAAAAAATTAGTTGGAAATGGAAATCAACTCGTTCCAACTACTTAAAAGATACCGTCTGGAAGGGAGAGTTATAATTACAAAAGAAATAGGCAGTTACACTTTGTGCAAAATATTTTTGAAGCATAAATCACTCCAAAACATAATTTTAGATTCCAAGGAGAAAAATGTCGCTATTAGAATTTCATAAAAGTTTAATAATTGTTGGAACTGGCTCAAAACTTCTGTGCGCACCAAGCAGAGTGACGCAAATTAGGAAGGAAGTTAATTTTCTGTTTCTCTGTGTATTCCGGCATGTGCATAAATTAGAGACGCTGTATTTTTACAGATTATGTCCTCGCTGTCTCAATTTCAGACAGTTGGAATGTGAAATCTAACATTCAAAAATGTGAAGTTGGGTTGTGGAAAATGACCGTAAATGCGCATCGCTTTTAAAGATAAAAATCCCTCTTAACTCCTACTCGGAAATGTGGATGTAATGGTTTGGCTCAGGGAGCCTGCGTGATATCTGAAAATGTTAATGAATTTATGGCTGATCTGCAAGAAGAACATTGCATATATACTTATAATTTAGACTGTCTCTTTAGAACATGGCAAGAGTAAACCCAAACAATACCCTTCCTGTATTAAACTGAAATCTGGCTCATTTATAAGGTTGTAGCTGCTGCTTTTATTGTCTTTTCCTTTGCCTACAGACAAGAATAACTTCCTTATACAGGTATGGAACCTGTTATCCAGAATGCTCGGGACTTGAGGTTTCCCAGATAAGGGATCTTTCCGTAATTCCGATCTCCATACTTTGTCTACTAAAAAATCATTTACACATTTATTAAACCTAATAGGATTTCTTTGCATCCAATTGCATACCTCCCAACATTTTGGAAATAAAAAGAGGGACAAAAAAGTTGCAGCTGAAAATTTGTTGACCACACCCATTTTTGTGGCCACACCCATTAATTAGCTTGTTAATTTTACAAAATTTGGCAGGTTATGAAAGTTTGAACATATTTCTGTTTTTTTTTCAGTAATTACACTTTTGCTAATGAGGGTGAATTGCCCTCTAACTTTTCCCAAGGGACCTGTTATCTTATATTGTTAAAATTACTTATTTGCTTATCTCTAAATTGCTAAAAAAAAAAAAAAATCTTGTATGAAGCTGAGGCTGTTCTGGGCTCTCTGCCAAAACCAATTAAGTTAGAAACTTTCTTTCTTTTTCTGGCTGTTCAGTGAAGACAAAAACGGGACTTTCCAATACAAAGGAGGGACTGAGGCTTGAGCTTTCAAAAGAGGGACTGTCCCTCTAAAAACAGGACAGTTGGGAGGTATGCAACTGGGATTTGTTATATCTTAGTTGGGATCAAGTACAAGGTACCATTCCATAACTACAGAGAAAAAGCAAATCACTTAGAATTAATTGGTTATAATAAAGTCTATGGGAGATTGCTTTTCCGTAATTCTGAGCTTTCTGGATAACGGATCCTATACACGTACAGGGTCTTTTCCACGCATAGATGATCTGATTAGCCCCCCCCCCCTCCTTTCACTTTTCTACCTGTGGGCTAATAATTTGGCCCCCTTAAGGGGAGAGGGGTCTTGCTAACTTTATTGTATGGGAGACTCTGATAACTGATGGTGACCCTGGTATTGTATGTTGCTTACCACCAGATTTTTGTCCTATGTTTGCTTTGGGAAGCCCTTCGTGATCTCTGTAGCCCAAGTCAATTCCCCAAGATAATGTTTTGTACTAAGGATCTAGACAGGGATAAGTCAAGCAGCTGAAGTTGCTGAGTTTTCTCAAAAACACTTCAGTGTCTTTGGCAAAATTCTTAGGTTGCAACCTACTTCGCAAAGATGCTTCTAATATTTTGCTTGAGTTGCTACAGCTAATGCCCATCCTTTCCCAAATGGCTCATTGCGATGTTTTCACTCGTAATCAAGAAAGGGATTGTTTTTTAAGTAAAAAGATAGTTAACATCCAAATGGCCTCTATTTATTTATAAAAATGTACTAAACTTGCCTTTATTGGGTTGAATTATAGTGTTTACCAAGGCTAAAAAATATATAGGTATTGTAATTGGCTGTAGAATACAGTCTATTGAAAACTTGTCAATGCAGTTGTCTCTCTCAGGTAGAAACTCTCCTAGGTAGTGGTTAAATGTTACTGATTATAGCATTGCTGTCTTTCTGCAGGTTGAAAAATTGTCAAATGAACTTGAAGTTACCAAAAAAGAAATGGCAACAATGTCCACGTCTGCTGTTTTAATCCCTGTACCTTCTACCTCTGAAAATGTGCCACCAGCTCCTCCACTTCCTCCTTTCAGTAAGGGTGGAGCTGCTAATCTTCCCCCTCCCCCACCACCACTTCCAGGTGCAATTGGTATTCCACCCCCACCACCACTTCCAGGTGCAATTGGTATTCCACCCCCACCACCACTTCCAGGTGCCATTGGTATTCCTCCACCTCCTCCACTTCCAGGTGCCATTGGTATTCCTCCACCTCCCCCACTCCCAGGTGGAACTTTTATTCCTCCACCTCCCCCACTTCCAGGTGGCACTGGTATTCCTCCACCTCCCCCTCTTCCAGGTGGCTTTGGTATTCCTCCACCTCCCCCACTTCCAGGTGGTGTTGGCATTCCTCCACCTCCTCCACTTCCAGGTGGCACTGGTATACCTCCCCCACCACCATTTCCAGGTGGCCCTGGAATTCCTCCTCCTCCCCCCCTATTTCCAGGAGCTCCACCTCCACCTCCATTTCCTGGTGGCCCTGGTGTTCCACCTCCACCTCCTGGATTTGGAGGTGGTGTTCCTCCACCACCAGGACTTGGAGGCTGGGGGGCACCAGCACCCTTACCATTTGGCTTGGCTCCTAAGAAAGTTTATAAACCAGAGGTCCAACTGAAGAGACCCAACTGGTCAAAGGTAAGTGTTTTGATATACAATCAATTTTCTTTTCTTTTAAAGATATATCTTGGTGGGGCTTATAGACCACTTTTTCTTAAAGGGATACTGTCATGGGAAAACGTTTTTTTTTCCCCAAAATGAATCCGTTAGTGCTGCTCCAGCAGACCTGCTCTGAAATCCATTTTTCAAAAGAGCAAACTGATTTTTTTATATTTAATTTTGAAATCTGACATGGGGCTAAACATATCATCAGTTTCCCAGGTACCCCCAGTCATGTGACTTGTGCTCTGATAAACTTCAGTCACTCTTTACTGCTGTACAGCAAATTTGAGAGCTATCACTTCCCTTTCCCCCCAGCAGCCTAACAACAAAACAATAGGAAGGTAACCATATAGCAGCTCCCTAACACTAGATAACAGTTCACTGGTAGATCTAAAGCTGGCCATAGACGCAAAGATCCAATTTACGAGTCCTCTATTCGTACGATTTTGGGACCGTGTGTGGACCCCGACATTTTTCGTCCCGCAGAGATACGGTGGTTTGGTCGATTGGATAGGTTAAAAGAGTTCTGTTGGCTGCCGGTTATATCTCTGCATGTATTGCCGATCGGACTATTTTCAGATTTTCCAGCTTTCAGATTTTTCAGGGCAGAACATTGGCTGATCTGTTCTTTTACTACTTAATTTGATCTGAATGGTTAGTGGCAGGTCGGGAGATTGATAAGTCCGATCGTTTGAGGTTTCGAACAGTCAGATCTTTGCATCTATGGCCAGCTTAAGAACAGCACTCAATAGTAAAAATCCTTGTCCCACTGCAACACCTACAGTTAGATTGAGTAGGAGAAACAATAGCCTGTCAGAAAGCAGTTCCATAGTGCAGCACTGGCTCTTTTTGAAAGCAAATGACCAGACAAAATGACCTGTGATAGCGCCTACACACCAATATTACAACTAAAAAAATTTACACCTTTTTCGGTTAGTAAGGAAATTTTACATGGTAAAGTGAATTATTTGCAGTGTAAACAGTGTAATTTAGAGATAAAAAGGATAAAAATCATGACAGAATCCCTTTAACTATTTCAATCACTACCTGCATAATATATGTTATACAGGGCAAACAATCCAGGTTTAAAGTGTCATCCACAAGATATGAATATGCTTCTCTCACTTTGTAGTCTAGTTCTAAGTATATAAAATTGACTAACATCAGAGGAGTTCCAGTGCTTGCCTTTGTTTTCTGCCTGAAGCTCTGATTAATTTCACTTACTTTCATTTTTTTTTATTGTTTATTTAATGTTTTATGCCCTCTGCCTTGTAGAACACATTTTGGAGTCATCTCCATGGCAACACACATTATAATAATCACATTTAATTTAAAATATGCAAGCATTGGATTATTACCTTGCCATAAAAAGGACGGTTTTCTTTTTGTCATTTAAATTGCATGTTCCCTCTGTTCTATTTTATTTATATATTTTAAGAACGGGGACAAAGATAATGAATGTGCATATCTGTGAAATCCTTATCATACCCTTGCCCTCCATAAAACCCTTTACAACTAAGTGTGAGAAGTGCAAAATTCTCAGTCATTTCCGTTTTAGTTTTCGTGGTTAATATCTTGCTTTGCTGTGCTCCTGTGAGCTTTACAAAGCTATATTCCTGGAAATTACATGCACACATTTTCTAAACTCCCCTAATCCTTTGTGCTCCCTTTAATCCAGAGAATTTCTTTTTTTACCACTTGTTCATTTGGTGAAACTTTAAATGGTGCTGAGATCTGGTAGCCTGCACTTGTCCCATCAAAGTAATATGTAATTACTTTTCCAGATCACTCCTACCGAGCTCTCTGAGAAATCTTTTTGGACTCGGGCAAAAGAAGACCGTTATGAAAAACAAGATCTGTTTGCAAAAATAACCCTCACTTTTTCTTCACAAACCAAGTGTGAGTGAGCCAAGATACAGTGTATTTCCTTTGTGTTTTACTCCTCAGCTCTGTTTGTCAACTTAGTTTGTACTGTGTCATAAGTGTTTGGTTCTTAACTGATGGGCTGCATATAAGTAATGCCCTCACTCCATCCCATGCTACTCCATGCTACTATCAAAAGTATTGTTATAATGATACAGAGAATTTTTAAGAATTAGAATTACAGTTTTACAGAAATTACATTTTTCGGGGGACCTGGAAAAAATTAGGGATGCACCGAATCCAGGATTCGGTTCGGGATTCGGCCAGGATTCGGCCTTTTTCAGCAAGATTCTGGGAAAATGTGAAATCAGGGAAATACATTATGCATTATATATCGGAGGGACCACAAAAAAAATGAGGGAAAACTTAAAATCTGGATTTGTAAAATAGAGGTTTCACTATATCTGCTCATAATGGAGTCCATGTGAGATAGACTTCCCTTAATTGGGAGCTTTCTGGATAATAGGTTTCTGAATAAGGGATAACATACCTGTATAACTATAGTCTAGTGTGTCCCACCCTAAGGTTGTTAAGTTCACAGAAGTTAGCATTGGGTTTGTTCTACATCTTTGCTGGAACCATAAGTGCAAAATGTGCAATATGGCATTCCTAGCCTGATTCCTCTCTGGTTTTATTTCACCAGTCAGAACTTTAATGATCAAAATGTGAAAATGCGTTTTAGTGAAAAGGAAAATGGCTGCCTAATGGCACACACACACCACTTTAATTGGGTATTGCCTAAACATTGCCTTATTTCTGTTGGTTTTTTACAACATTTAACAATAATTGGGAACGCCAACTGTACATATGAAGCTAGAGTTAACAGACTGACATCAGGAAGGAAGGGAGGTCTATAAAAGTTCACATATCTCGCCACATTCTGCAGGAGGCTCAGTTAAGCCTTCTAAGGCAGGGGTCCCCAACCTTTTCTACCTGTGAGCAACATTCAAATGTAAAAGGAGTTGGGGAGCAACACAAACATGACAAATGTTCCTGGAGGTACCAAATAAGTGCTGTGATTGACCATTTAGTAGACTCTATTAAGATTAGCAATCTACAGGACCCTCTGTTTGGCAGTACACCTAGTTTTTATTCAACCAAATTTCACCTCCAAGCCTGAAATACAAAAATAAGCACCTGCTTTAAGGCCATGGGGAGCAACATACAAGGGGTCAATTTATCAAAAATTCTGATCAGTACAGAAATTTTTTTCAACAGAATTGAATTGTGCAACTTTTTCGATTTGATGCTCAAAAACCTCAACTATTTTGGATTATTAAATGAAAACAAGCCTGAAACCTATCAAATTGTAAAAGAGACATCTGCCATTAACTTTGACATGACTGCGACAGGTTTTAGTTGGAGTATTTTCAGATATTTAGCAGCTTTGGAGCATAATAAATCTCTAAAAATTCTAGTTGTCGCCCTGTAAAAATTCTAGTTTTCGCCCTAAAAAACTCAACCATAAAAAATCGAGGCTTAATAAATAGGCCCCAAAGTGTTTGTTGAACACGAAGATTACCTCTGTCTCCTTCTCACTTAATGGTTCTGAAAAACTAAGTTGGAAAACAATAGCAAAAATTATGTATCATGAGCCTAAGTCATTGAACTCAATTGAAGTCAATCTACTCTAATTCATCTTTGCAACCCAAGATCCATTTTAGAAATTAGTAGCTATTTGCTGCCAATTGCTGTCCCTGTTTTTTGAGTTTTTTAACAATTCATGAAATATAAACTCTAATAAATAAAATCCTTTACAGTTTATAAGTAAAGCAACTGGGCGGCTGTTGGGTTTTATATGCCATACACATCATATCTGCTTTCCAGAAGCGATTATTGCAGTCATTTATATGACTCCCAGGGACGTCACACCTGCAAACTGCATTGAAGTCTGATTCAGCTGTTTTAAAATGTTCTTTTACTATGCAGATAAAACACTTCATGGCAGGATATGTTCCCCATGAACATGAACTGCTTCTTTAGCTATGCATTGGATCTCCAGGTGGTAGTGTGTGCTGCTAAGATTTCTCTCTGGCTTTATAACAATATTGTTTCTGTATCATTTGAGAGATGGAAAATAGTCGGTTCATGAATTTTAAAATTTTCTACCCTTTTTCTTTTCTTTGACATGTATGAATATTTCCTGTCGCGTCCACAGCTACTAAAGGTGAGTTCAACCTTTTTCTTTCCCTCTCCAATCTAGCAAATCATTGGTAAGATACTGACAGCAGTCTCAAAGGAGAGACTTTCTGAGATACCTGACATGACAAGACAGAGTGGGCTCACTGCCCGTGGAAGAAGAATTCCTATAGAATGGTTAAAGTACTTTGCAGTTAAAAGTTTGCCCTGTAGGCACCTGTGTGATTTGAACTTCTTAGGCAAGTTTATTTTACAGTAAATTTCCCGACCTTGTGTACTAAAGCGTTCTGCAAGTCTCAAGGAAGCAGGGACGGCAGTATGAGTTGATTGAGGAACTAATACAAAAAAAAAAGAAGTTATCTCAGCCGTCACTTTACATCACACAAACCTAAACACTTTGTTTACCCCGTGCTATTAAAAAGCCGGATCTTGTAGAATTAATAGTTGGAGTGATCTGAGATGCTACGTTCGGTTTAAAGAGATGCTGACACCAGAAATTAAATTCTTTTTTACATCTATCATAATATTGCCTTTGAAAGCTACTTATAACTTTGCCACAAAGTATTTGCAAAACGCTTTTACAATACCTGTCTGATGCCTCATGTTCCTGTATGAGGGGGCTGCCATATTTGTGCAGCAGGAGTCCGTTAGCATTAGAAACTTTAACTGACAGGCTGAGATGGGACAGTCAGGATGGCAAAACAGTCAGGTTTAGGAACTTCAACTAATAATAACTTGGATAAACAAACCTCTCAGCAAAAAATCATCAACATGACCTAGAGGTAACTTTCAAAGTACATTCTTATTTAAAAAAGTTGTTTTTGAGTGTCAGTATCACTTTAATACTTTGCTTTTACTAACATTAGGTTGTGTAAATTGGCTTATTTATGCACAGGGTACAAGCAAGATAGTCGATAGCAAGTAACACTATCCTTTTAGATGCTACACTTGTTTTAGAAGTCAGCTTGAAGCTCACTTAATTCATATGCTTGGTCTAATATAATTATACATTGTTATAAATATTATACATGTAATGGATGTGCTGGGCCTGAAGGTAAGAAAATTATTTTATTAAAACATCCGTGCCTGTAATAAGGTTATTTAAAAAATCTCAGCTGTCAATAAGGGTTGCCACCTGGCCGATATTTTACTAGCCTGGCCGGTAAAAATGATGGTTGATCCCAATGTTATTAATAGGGAAAAAAGATAAATATATAGGAAGGTCGGTATTTTTTTCCAGAAAAGGTGGCAACCCTAGCTGTCAATCATATTGCATTCCCCACCTCAATGACTTTGGTAAAGAGGCAGGGCCAGCACTTATTTTCACTTTCCATTTTGTACTTCCTAGATATCACAGCATTCCCCACATTCCCTCCTCACCATCTAATTGTGTAGCCAGTGCATTCCGGGCCAATGTTAATAACAGTTTTCAAAATGGCTGCTTTCTGTGATTGTGAGTTAATTCCAAGGCAGAAGCAAACAAGATTTAAATAATTGATATAATGTCGATAACGTTTATTTTGTTTGTCAAACAAAACCCAATATAAAAGAATTTTGGAATAATTTCTTAGGGTGACAGGTCCCCTTTAAGGACTTCATGTACTCCACCTGAGTAATTGACTTCCAAAGTGGCATTGTGCCACCCTAGATGAGAGTTCATTCTGCATCATGGCAGAGTATGATATGGTTTTGCTCGCAGATAAAATGCCTAACTCTTGGTACTGTCAGTAGTAGTACATTTGAATAGAGTCTATTGACATAGATTTACATATAGCTGGTAGGGTTGCCACCTGCCCGGTATTTTACCGGCCTGGCCAGTAAATATTAAGCTTGATCCCAATGTTATTGATAGGGGAACTGCATAAAAATATTGGAAGGCTGGTATTTTTTTCAAGATAAAGTGGCAACCCTAATAGCTGGTTACCCTGAACAAAAAAAAAAAAACAATATCTAATGTGCGCTAAAGGCTTTCATTCAAATTATTCCTCCAAATAGGGGAAGGGCATCAATAGGATAGTGAATTAGATACACAAAAACATCAAAATACCCTCCACAAACCACTGTGGGGATACCTGAATCACTAAACACCCAACTCATAGAATAAAAGACATTCCTTTATTTTAACTTTTATTAAAACCCATGCTCACTCATAAACACATGCTCACATATGGACTGCACACACATCATAAATGGCAACAATTGAAATTGAACTCATGGTTCTTTTACAAATAAATGATGCCAAACAGTTAATACCAACGTTTTAGTATTGACATGTCATGTACAGTTTTGTGCCTGGGTGCAGACCAGATATTACATTGTGAGCGAAAGGAAAATGGGTCACACCACTGTGAATGCTTGACATAGTGAGTGTTCTCCCCAAAATGTTGTATCATGTAATAAATAAGCAAGTGCTTGCCCTGCTAGCATTACCCCTTGTGTGCCAGTGATTTGCTTTTCACACCACTGTCACAGAGACTACAACTACTTGGCAGTCTGATATTCTCGGTTCCCCTCCGGGTTGGATAGTGTATGCCCTATTGCACAATGCATCTCCTAACGTTTGCATGATTTATCATTTTTTGCCGTTTAATAGATTGGCAATGAGGGGGAATAAGCATAAGTATGATTATCATAGCTGCCTGCTAGTGCACGCAAAAGTATGCTTTTACATCCCAAAATCGCACTGTGTTTGCTCCAACGGCAGATCCCATGCCTATGCAAGTGCTCACAGATAGAAGGGGCGCAAGTCAGTAATTCTTCTCTGCTGCTGTAGTGGAGAGTACGACTGTTCTGTTATAAATGACTGCTAGCTTCATACTTAACCGAATGAGTTTTTCCGGGAACCATGAACGATTTAATTAGCATACAGTGCTGAACGCAATTTAATGATAAGACCTAATAAAAGGCTGAACACTGTTTGACCCCGGGAAGGGTTTTTTTTGTATGTTCTTGTCAGAGGGAGCCATAATGTCTCCTCTTTGAGCTGCATCTAAATGAGTTGGTTTGACTCCAACTGTTGATTTGGGAGCCTTCGAATTTTTGTGGCGTCTTCATTTTGCTTCTATAAAGCTTCCAGAGAGACACACACCCGGTAATCCTTCTCTTTGTAACTCTTTGTGGCGGTATCTCAGAAATGAGATAACAATTGTAGCCTTCCTCTAATAAATGAGCATTTTGTCTTTCTGCTTTCTTTCTGTTGTAGTTAGCTGTTCATCTAACCCCCTGATGAGTGAAACTAATAAGGGTAGCTTCAAAACACTCCAAGCCTTTTTCCCTCCTCCTCCACCTCCCCTCTGCCTTGGCAGAATTAGCATATTTATGGACATAATAATTTTCCCTCTTTAGCTGATCTGATCGCAATGGGCTGCACTTTTAATTTGTTTCAATAAAAAGCCTGACAGGCTCAGATTTTTGAGGCAGTTTGAAGGAAGTGATTCATGCATTTGCATAATATGAATGAGCTGCTAATGGTCCTGCATTGGAGGAATTGCTTTTTGCTTGCTTTTTTTCCCCCTCTCTTCTCCTTTTTCATTAGCGTTTTATTCAGACCTGTCTTGCGGTGAAAGGTGTGTGCCGGCCTCCATTCCGTAATTATATCCTGACGATGTTGTGCAGAAGCGCCAGCTGGAACCAGCTGCTCTTAATTCCTATCAAAGTATTAAAATTAGATCCTTGGCCATGAATGCAGAATTAACCTGTACCAGTAACAGGGATGTAGGAATGATTACAGTTGTTCTGTCCAATTTACCTCGTGCCTTGCATGCTTATTAGTCGCCAGTTCAGGAGAGATGGATTCATCTCTGCAAAGAAATATGTGTTGGGAAATTATAGAGCAGCAAACCTGCATGTTGTTTCTGAAAGGGGAAAAATGCATGTGTACTCTTATTTTGTATGTTTCCTTTAGTTGGAGCTTTATGGATGCACTAACACCTTTTTACTATTTTCTACACTTATTTGTCCAGTAGAAGTGTTTAAAGACTTTAATATAAGATTTTAATTTTAGGAGTTTCCCTTTCTTATCTAAAGATACCATACTACAGATACTATATATAGAAAGACGGCATTCTGCCTTGCTCTTGGCAAAAACTCATCTGTCAAATGTTCCAGCATTAAAGGGGATGTATCTTTTATTATGATGTAGAGCAGGGGTCCCCAAACTTTTTTTTATGAGCCACATTTACATATAAAAAAAGTTGAGGAGCCAAATAAGGGCTGTAATTGGTTATTTGTTAGCGCCTATGTGGGACTGCCAGCCTACAGGTGTCTATGTTTGGTAGTACACATGGTCTTTATGCCTCCAAAACTTGCCTCCAAATCAGAAATCAAAAATAAGCACCTGCTTGGAGGCCACTGGGGGCAACATCAAAGGGCTTGGTGAGCAACTTGTTGCTCGTGACCCATTGGTTGGGGAACACTGAAAAAGTGATATTTTAATTTTTGTGGTTTTTAAATAATTTTGCTCATTGTTCATCAGCTGTCCAGTTTGGAGTTTCAGCAGCAATCCAGTTGCCACTGTCTAAATTACCCTAGCTATCAGGCAGTGGTTTGAATGTGAGACTGAAATATGAATAGGGCGGATGCCTCAATAGATACAAAAAAGTAACCATAACAATAACATTTAGCCTCACAGAACAATTTGTCAGCACACTGACAAAATGAATCTGTTGTACTTTGTGATGTTTATTTAGCTCCAATTCAAGTTGATAAAAAAGGCAACGTTCAGGGCCCTTTATCAAGGCTTGATAAATGGCCCCGAAACGTTGCCATTTTTATCTACTTGAATTGGAGCTAAATAAACATCACAAAGTACAACAGATTAATTTTGTCAGTGTGCTGCAGTACTGTGGACTTTGTATATGTTTCATATAGTGCTCCGGCTGGTGATTATTGTTTTATTGTGTTCCTATACATTGGTACCTGTAACCACAAACTGGGGCTAGTTTGCACTCGTTCTGTCATTTTACCTTCAGATCCCTAGATAACTACACCCACTGTCTTCCAACTGTTTAACCTTGACAGTAACATTTGCAAGACCATGATCTCTGTGTGCTTTAAATTATGAATGCTGTTTCCTTCTCTGAAAAAATACTGTTGCTAAATTGCAGATGATGCAAGGCCAAACACTTAAGTTATGGATGTTCTAAGAGGACATTTTCAGCAGTTGTGGGATGCATTCCAGACAGGAACAAATTATAAACCAGTTATAAGACTATTGTGAGATTGCTCTGTAGGCAAAACTAGCAGCCCTGGCCTCTATGCAGTATTAATATTTAAATTGCTTCCAGTTTTCACCCATTATTCACATTTCTCGACTTTATCTGCTCTTGATATCCAACAAAGATAACCATGACTGGTATCCGTCTACTTGATCTGGTTTCTGCTACATTATGTCAAATAGTAAGAACCACCAGTGCAGAAAACAGCAATGGGAAGACAAATACTTATTTTGACAGCAATTATAATCGCAAATAACTATAAAACCACAAAGTAATGTTTAATAAATGTATAAGTAAATGTTGCTAAGAACTACACTTGGAAAGTCCGTATAAATGGGTTATCATCCTTTGTAAGCTGTCAACACAGGTGCCGATTCTTGAGATAATGGGCAGTTGTGCCTTGCACACAACTCTGGATGGCTAGATTGAAACAGTCCAGTTGATCAGATCCTATCTGCCATGCTGTGACCTCTCTAATTTGATTTATATTAGTTTTTTCAACCTTTACATGGAACCAAGTTGAAGACCACAGCAAGCTTTGAGAGCATTACGTTTGTATTACTGCCTATACTGGAATGTTTTTGAAGCAAAGCAATATTGTGGCTAATGGGATGTTTTTTTGTCAGTCCTGGTGTGGCTAACTATATACATCCTTGAAAGGCTCAGAATTCCTATTATTTACACCCCTTGGCTGATGAGGTCTTAATAGCATTAGATAGAAGGTCATCACAGTGGAAAAAAAAAAGAGGGACGAGAATCATTTTTATTTTAAAATGTCATTTTATGGAGATTAAAAATTTTTTAACGGAGACAGATAGAAAATGTAATTGTTTACTGCCCATCAAGTTGTATTGTTAAGGTCTTGAAAACTGCTATAATTCATCATAATACATGAGCGCTGAGATGTAGAAGTAGACCCTGTTTAAAGAATGAAGGGAGCAATTAGTTGTTTTAGGGGAGTGAAATGCATCAATGCAGTAGGTTTTTGCTGAGGCTTTTGTAAACAAAGTTTTTTTTTTTTTTACGTTTAATTCTCCTCTATGGAAATAAATGGCACTGCATAGCATCAACGGGATCATCCTCAAGAGAATAACCTAGTGACATTTCCCCCAGTTCCCTCGTCACAATTTTTTTTATCACGGACAGATGAAAATGTATATCAAAGGAGTTGTGATCCACTTGGATGGAAGTTTTCTTTTTAACTTTTTAAAAACGGTTTAATTTTTGCAAAGTTTCCTTTTTGCATACAGTATCGTTAAACTTTATAACCCAGCGCAGATGCTGAATTAGTATTCAGTAGTAAAGTTTGATTGCTCTTACGAGGGGATAATTAGGTTGAATGTACGTCAGTAATGTGAGTAGGGAGTACGGGAGCTAAACAGTAATGTGTTTGCAATGGTTCATGTGACCTCAAGGCACTTTATCTAATCCAGTAATACCCAGCAATTCCAGGCCTTCTATGCCTTGGATTTTGTCTTATGCTCTAGGGGCTAGATGATGCCCAAATTCAGGGCAGGCAGCTGCATCCATGTCTAATCTAAGTGCTTAAGCTCAGCAGACTGAAGGAAACAATCTGTTTTTCTGGGACAAGTAGTTCTAAGTAGTGGTTTTCCCTTTGCCAATGTTTCCTCCGAGGAGCTTGTAGTGGTCCAAATGCTTCTGTATCTCAGCAACATAAAGCATAACCTACTTACCTCAAAGGAGTGTGTCATTAACAAAGGTTTGCGTTGACAAGGCTTTTTCCTCCGCTTGTGTTATGTAAAAGCTGCATGTTTAATGGGCCTTCAGCTGATAATCGCAATTCTAAATGAAATTAAAGCCCCATTTTGTGAACCCGCTTCCTCCGGGGGCGACTGGAGAAGATCTGTGCTGGCTGGTGGTGTCCAACTCCGTCATTTCATGTGCAAACCACTACATGTCGTTTCTGTAGCTTTGCAATAATCATTGATAAATGTTATAATAGTGATAATAATAATGATTTAACATTGTTCACTAAGCAAAGGGGACAGTAAAGTAAACATGATACAGTAACTTTATTCATGCAGTGTCTATAAAAAGGTGATGGTCAAGACAGGGGGTACAGTGGACTATACAAATGAATCGCAGCATTACACGGACAATAAAAATACACTAGAAAAGTACACATATGAAACATTTTCCCACCCACTCCATCCACTAATAGTTATGATCTCATACTTTGGTCTTTCAAGGAAAAAATAAGGTTAAACCTTGCTGTTAAGTTAAATTAAATGTATACCCTGATGTATTTTCTTCCAAGTGTAAAAAAATGTATGTGTATTTAACTATGTATTTGACCCTCCTGAAGATGTCAGTTCTCAGAGTTCTTGGCTTACTTCCATAAGCCATTTACATCACATTATCAAATCTTCAGTGCCTTTATAGAAAGGGTCATATGGGTGACTTTCCTCTTGCATGACAAAGTCATTCAAACTTTATTCACTAGCTCCTGGGATTTTCTTAGGAATCTAGAAACTTAACAGCATATCTCTCAGAGTGAAGAGATCTTATTGCCATGCCAGACACTGACGAGGCGAGTCAGATTCTGAGAACAGTAATGCACTTGGTGCATGTAGACTGTTTAATAGTTTGAGCCTTCTTCTTAATAGCATTTACCAATAGGGTAGGGTTTTTTCTACCCTTACCCAACTATATGCTATTGAATAACATTTTCAGCATGGTATAGGCCTTACAACACACCTAAATCAGTGCAGGCAACACAAAAGAAAAAGGCAACATTTATAAAGATTACATTGTGCTGTTGCCTCAGGAACCTAGAGACCCACACACCGACATAGTAGACCTGTATTATCTCTTCTCATTCAGATTTCACCTTCTACCAGCCTTTGTATATTTCTTGCCTATGCACTTGTGCCTGAGAGCTTCTGACAGGTCTACATTTACAACATGTCCATGACAGTTAGGAGCCCTTTATACTTATGTCTTTCACCACTGAAATCAGTAACTGCTATGTCCTAGTTTCCCAGCACTTATATGCAGTCTTCCGATTGGTGCTTGGCATGTGTATATCTATATCATACCTTCCAACCGTCCCTGGACAGTCCCTCTTTTGACAGCTCAAGCCGCAGTCCCTCGTTTGTATTGGAAAGTCCCATTTTTCTCTGCACTGAACAGCCAGAAAAAAAAACAGTTTCTAACTTAATTGTATTTTGGCAGAGCCCAGAACAGCCACAGCAGCAGATACGATACATTTGCAACAATTTTGAGTTAAGCAAATAAGTAATTGTAACAATATAACAAGATACAAGATAACAGGTCCCTTGGGAAAAGTTAGACTCACCGCTTAAAGGGCAATTCACCTTCATTAGCAAAACTGTAATAACTGAAAACAAAACCCACAGAAATATGTTCAAACTTTCATAACCTGCCAAATTTTGTAAAATTAACATGGTAATTAGGGGGTGTGGCCACAAAAACGGGCATGGTCAAAAACAAACTCGCCCCCCGGCAACTTTTTTGCCCTTCTTTTTATTTCCAAAATGTTGGGAGTTATGCTATAAATATATCGGTAACAGCAGGAGTGTAGGGAGATAAGCTGCTCCAAGGAATATTTAACTTGCTCCTCTACTCGGTAGCAAAATGCAGCAACTAATTTATATAACTATTCTTATGGGTTTATGGCTTATTATTCAGTCAGTAAGGAATGCGGAGAATGGATAGTCAGACAGTAGAAAATTTGACTCTGTATTTTGTTTTTGTTTTTCCACAAGAGAAAATACACTTCTGTATGATAACCCAACATTTCATACAATATTCTACATTTCATACATTATTCTACATTGCTTACAATATTCTACATTTCTAAGTAAATCACATTGTTTTCAGGGTTTAACGGGCTGATACCTTCAGTGCACTGAATTCAGCATTACCCGATTGGGGAGTAGTAGATTAAAGCTAAACAAATAGAACAAATACTTAAATATTGCTCTGCATTCTTGTTCTAGTATATAAACAAATGAAAGCTAATCTGTTTGTTCTGGCTGTAAAATCATTTTCAGCAAAATATAAGGGCACCTTATATTTCACATTAATAGAAATAGAAAAAATAGATGGGAAGCGTCTAGGGAACCCAGTGAGCCTGGAAGGAGTATGAAAAAGAATATATCATTAGATCAGAGAATGTAAAGAGCCTTATTATGCCAGGCTTGTCTTGCATTAAGCTCTCCAGTTTGTATCATATATGTTCTGTAGGTTTGTGGCTTCTAACTCTTTCTTTCATGCTAATATTATCCACCTCTTTTATTTCATTATTTTTTTTGTCCCTGTCCTTTACATTTTGAACAGATCCATAAGTATATATACCCTCTTATGCTTTACATTATCTGCTTTCTATAAAGGAACAATGCTAAATACTTATCCCCTTAATTTGCCTCGCAGTTAGATTTTTTTTTTTTTAACCTATTCAGTTTATTTTTTTTTTGTGCCAGCCTCAGAAAATTCAGCCTTTTATTTTACCTTACCCTCACTCCATGGACTTGGCGCTTTTAACTTTTATAGTAGTTTTATTTGAAAGTTTCCTCTAGAGAGTTTTATAAACTCAGATTCTCTCTTTTCCCCTCTCTAATTTAAATTAGAAACGAAATGAAATGTCAATCGTCTGACTGCCATTCCTTTCCCCCTAATTTTTCTTTCCTTTTCATGCTCCTGATCTAGCTACCCCCAGATTTTCTTTCAATTAGTCCATCAAACCAGTGGTGGCAGTTCAATTATTTAAATACTGAGTGCCTATTTTTAATATTGCTGGAGAAAAAAAAATTAGTCAGTATATTTGAAAGAACAGCCAGCTCCAAAGAGGGACAAAAGCTTCTACCTTTTGACATTTAACAGCAGTTTCCCGTGTCTCTTTCAGAATGTCATTCCACAGTTAATCAGCTTGGGGTGGCACACTGAATATGGATGGCCTGAGTGTTCAAAGGCTCTTCATTACCAGCTATTACCTAAGTGTTCCTGCAGCCCCTTTGACAGGAGATTCAAAGTTTCTTCATTTTGAGTTCTCCTTTCTTTCTTTTTTTTTTTTTAATATGTGCGGAAACTATTTTTTTCCTCCTTTTCTCTTTTATCTATTCACCAGTCAGGGGCCAAGCTAAAATTTGTTGCATATATGCATGCATCCATCGTGATGTGAGGAATTAAGAATTGTGTTTTGACGCCCTGCATAAACAGTTAATTGGAAGCACCTTCCACCAGTGGGAAAAAATGGTGTACAGGGTCAAATAGAACATATACGTCAGACACCAAAAATAAAAAAAAAATGACTTGTATAAGTTGCACCTTCCCATTACAATGTCCGAAAGACTAATCACATAGAGATTAAAATGTAGCCTTTAATGATAGCTGAAAAACAGTCTTTGTCCAGAAAGAAAATCTTAAAATAAAATGTAATTAGGAAGGGAACCTATTAAAGCACCATATACACCAGGGGTGTCTAAACTTTTTTCAGCAAGGACAGTACATATCTATTGCTAACACCTTCAGCACACAGGCAGCAGTATAGACTGCTAAAGTTCTGTTGCCCTTCCTAATTAAACTAAAAAAAGTATGCTCCTGACGCTCGTTTCGCGCGATCTGTACAAGCTTTTGTGTGTTTTTACACCACTTGGGAAAATAACTCATGAGGATTTGGCATAGCAATTCAGGGAACTTTACTAAGGGTCTAGATATTTATGGGTAGTAAGAAATAATGATGCTGTAAAAGTTCATTAACTTAAAAAAAATTGTAAACTCAAATTGCGGAAGTTTTAGAATATATCATGTATAATTGCTCTAAAACATTGAAGAGTTTAATAACTGTGGATTCTATTTGTTGACAGTGCAAACAGTTTGACAAATCGGCCAATCGACTATCCCCCAGTATAGTTTCTCCCTGAATCCCTCAAATAACTGATTCCAGTACAAACAACAATCTGACAAAACAACTGCCTTTTGCACAAATTCTGCATGTAGAGAGACAGGATATAAGGTGATTTTAATAGAGTGAGATCTAATACACCTTCAATGCAAAAGGAGCCCCCTATAAAATTTATTGGATCATACACCCAACTCCTGCATGAAGACAGAATGAGGAGAAACAGATGCTGAGAGAGGAATAGTAAAGATAAACTTGATTATTTCAGAAACGGTACAGAATTTTTAGTTGATATATAAAATTTATATTAAATTTATATGTATAAAATTTTCGTGATAGTTCCCCTTTAAAAATAACTGAATGGCACGAATAGGTGAGGCTTGGCCATTTTGATGTGCTGTAGAGTTAAAGGAGAAGGGGGCAAGTAACAAAAGTCTCATGAAAGAAAAGCTTTGGGCTTTCTTTTCAGTGTTTTTACTGTTAAGAGATTTTAGTCTCAGGCACAATAGCGGGGAAATGCAGTTAAAAGCCTTGCAATTGCTATGTTTTTCTTCTAAACACTCAGTAGGGAATAGTTACAACCCCCTGGCTAACCTATTTAACAGAAGATTGCCATCCAGCACACTGGAACATTGATGTGTTCTTCACCTCATTCGATTTAAGAAACTATAAAATATACATTTTTTTTAGCCTAAAACAAGGTAATGCACTTTGCATTAAAACATTGAAAAATGTATTATTTTATGCCAAAGAGAGCAGCAGTGTCCCACTCTGCTCAAGGTTAATACAGAATAGTTTGCCTTGCCATTCTCCCTCCCTTACTCTCCCAGATTTACTTTGTCCATAGAGCATTTCAACCTCTGCAGGAGACATGGCACAGACCCACAACAGCAGCTTGACTGGAAAGAAACAAAACAGAATAATAAATAAAAAGATCCCTCAGAACAGACCGCTTTCCATCTCTGGTTTCTCTAACTATAAGGTGAACAACCCCCTAATGCACACAAGAAGTTCTAAACTAAGATACAAAACCTGAAACTTCCCAATAAATATAGGCAGATACCCACAGCACAGTCTGCCTTGCTGGGAAATGATACTGTTTCATAAGGACATAGCTTCCCAGGCAGCCCGTTTCACACCTTAATTTGACTATTTAAATAAAGGATGAATAGAAGACTCATCTAGCCCTGATAGTGAGCTTGTCTTTTAGTTGCTGGGGTCACTGACCATAGCAACCAGATAGCATTCAAGTCTTACTACGAAGAGATGTAGATTAAATAAAATACATAACTAACATGCACACAATGAAGTTGCTTAGATTTCTTCCATCTGCTATTAGTTGATTTATTTAAATGTGTACTTAAAGGAAATTAATTGGAAAAAGTATCCTAATTAGTGTATATATTCCCTTTAAAGGAAAATATTGCCACAGGGTTTACATCTGCATTATCAGAGTGCCCACGGAAGCTTATAGGTCAGTTTGCCCATGGATCCTTATGCCTGCATATTTTTCTTTATATGTGTTGGAGCTGCTATGCTTTGACTTTTTACAAGAACCAGTCTCATCTCATACATACACTGAATAATTAAATGATACTGTGGGCCACACTACAGCACCGTACCCATTTGTTATCAGGAGAGTTATACCAAACATTTTTTGGTTTTTGAAAGCCATTATTGATCAGTATAATATATTAGCTGTTTTTATGATCTAATGTATAATATGTGTGTGTGTGTGTGTGTGTATATATATATATATATATATATATATATATTGCACAAAAGCCACAAATATCTTGTAAATTATATCCTTATAAACGGTGAGTTCTGATGTCATCAGTTATAAATGGTGAGTTCTGATGCAATTTCTGTCACATAACTCACTGAAACTTGTGTATTATAATAAATAAAGTACCCCCCCTCTTGCAAAATATGGGGATATTAGAAGTTACCTCGGAGTTCCTTCGGCCTCGTGCTTTTATATGTCATGAAACTCCTCGGTAACTCATAATATCCTTATATTTTACAAGAGGGGGTACTTTATTCACTATATATATATATATATTCCTTGAAAAAGATCCCAACAGGGATCGAAACGTTGGAATAAGATACCATGTCACAATAAAAGATTGTATGTTTTCACCAAAAGGGAGTGCTGGTTTGGAAACTATTGATGTATGCTAATATTACCGTGCACCCCTCCTTATCCTTATTGCCTTGGAGTGCGGATACTCATCTGAGAACTATATATATATATATATATATATATATATATATATATATATATATATATATATATATATATATATATATATACACACACATATACACATATACATATATATATATATATTTGCTTTTGTGAAAAACAGGTGTAGTTGTGCACTCATATATACTCAAATATAGGGGGATAATTGAGAGCGACTGGAATATGTAAGCCACGTCCATTCCTTCGAGTAGATCAGTGACAAGTGCTGGAGAAGTTCCTTTCCCTGACTCCCTCTAGTACCTTGGGGCTGCTTTTCCATTTCATTGAGTGCTCAGGCAGAAAGCTCGCCTAAACGCATTCAATTGCAGATGTTGTCAATCAAAATGTCAAACCACCCTCCATACCTATGCACTAGACTGGCTGACTTATTTCTCTAAGGGCACTGCCAGTTTATGATCTGCTTCTATTGTTTATACAGGCCCAGGATGACACAGGCTATTATTGCTTAACACAGGGTAACAGATAATTCTTTCTTTAAAGCAGGTTCCTCAGCCTGTGCAGTTATTATTCACTATAAAATACACAAGAACCATGAATACCCAGTAAATTAAATCCTTATAAACTTAAAATATCCTTATATTGTACAAGAGGGGGTACTTTATTCACCATATATTTACAATTACCCACACTATAATAAAGAGCCTAGCTTTTGCTGCTGTTGCTAGCTAATTGAATTGCACAGTGGCTGCAATATTCAGCCAACACTCGGAGTACCTTTTGCAAGCAGGGATATTGTAGGTTTTCTTTTGAAGTGACACAAAGACAGAGAACTAAGCTGTTACAATAGATGTACAGTATAGCTGTAGAAATGGATTTCATAACTATTGTTTCTAGGTTAATCCTTTCCTGCATGAAACTTGCTTTCAAACCCTGAAGGAAATATAATGCTGTCACAATGTTTTCTGTTTTTTTCCCAATGTGACTGGAAACAGCAGCCATGCTGGAGTATCTCTAGCAAACTACCAGCCTGTGCCATTTTCTTTGTTTCTACTGAAATAAATAGAAATTAAATACTCCATTTTAAAGTTCATCTTTCTAAAGCTGGCCATACACAGGCAGATCGAAACTGCCGATTTGGCCCTATCAGACTGAGGCTGAATCCTAATTTGCATATGCAAATTAGGGATGGGAAGGGGGAAAACATTTTTTACTTCCTTGAAGGCAAGCGATTTCGGCCGAATCCTGCTCAAAAAGGCCGAATCCTGAACTGGATTCGGTGCATCCGTAGTTTGCATAGGGAACCATTATGATCTTATCGTTGGTCCAGGGACCAAGCTATTGGGTTGGCCCAAATAGGCCTAGAATGTAGGTGACCGTAGGGCTTATGCAAATTTGCAGAGAATGTATCTTCTGTGTACAGGTATGGAATCCATTCACTCGAAACCCGTTCTCCAGAAAGCTCAGAATTAAGGAAAGGCCGTCTCCCATAGACTTTATTTTATCCAAATAAGCTAAATTTTTTAAAATTATTTCCCTTTTCTCTGTAATAATAAAACAGTACCTTTAACTTGATCCAAACTAGCATATAATAAATCCCTATTGGAAGCAAAACCAGCCTATTGGGTTTATTTAATGTTTACGGGATTTTCTAGTAAAGTTAAGGCAGGAAAATCCAAATTACAGAAATTATCCGGAAAACCCTAGGTCCCGAGCATTCTGGATACCAGGTCCCATACCTGTACTATGTAAGCAATACCTTTACTGACTTAAAGGGAGACACATTGATTGATATGTTTATTACATGGCAACTGGGTGCCTTATATTTTTGGAAAATTAAGTAGCCTTGAATTTTCAGGCTGTTTTTCTGCCCACTCCATAAGGAGGATGCGTCCATGCTACACACACACAGCTGATGTGGCAGTAGCCTTCTGCAACGCTGTTTGCCAAGATCATGAAAGATGATTTTTATTATGCTGAAAGAGAAACAGCTCAGTCCCCTCATGCATTGGAATATTTGTGTCTTACGAGAATTTTGAGCATATTGTGTTTGCTTGTGCAATATACATGACATCTGCAAGCTTAACCAGGTGTGTTTTAACATGTACCTCTGGGAAGGGCCTGTGAGTGCATTTCCATCCTGCTGGTACACTCATGGACTATTATTTCTTCCTGTCTCTCTCTTTTCAGGGCCTTGCCAGCTCTGCAGGTGGGAACTGTAATTGAAAATGCATGTATAGTAAATCACCTTTGTGAAAAATCTGCCAAAATATTAATGTGTATTGGGAGTGCTTATACCCATCTGCGTGGCATTTTTCCATCCTCTCTTTACCATGCCTATACCATTATTCATGTCAGTATATTTTTTTTGTCATGTTTCATTGTGCTCCAAAGTACTGACCCCCACTGGGGCTTAAGGCTCTTTTGCAATCATCGGCAGCTTTGCTTTCCAGCCACCTGCTGAAATGGAATAGTTCTGCTCTTCTGCTCAGCATGGCTGAATTTGGTAATCCAACCTGACAAGCAAATCTGTATTGGAAAAAGTTCCAAGAAAAGTGACACGCTGAACTATTTACAAGGGCTTTAACACCCCTTGGATTAACTTTATTCATTTTTAAACCTAAGGAATATTCTGAAATATGTGCATATACTGGCCTTTGATATGTTACTTTCAATTTATTAGTATGGTTAGTTGGTGGTATTACCTAACCATGATTTTAACATTTCATAAACCACTAGCTCTGTTGCAAGCTGGAAACACCCTAAGGTCTGTAATAATATTGAAGAATGCTCATCTGCCTCTAAACCATCTTCAGCCCATCGATATTGTGTACCGCTTCTATTTCTCTTTATATTCTCATTATATGAAGCCTTATTTTCTACCAAACACCCTTATTCAAGAAAGTGTTTTATAACCAAGTAATTAATGTTGATGGGGCTGCATACGCCATTGATCAACATGTGTTCAATGAATAATGCTTGTGCTGAACATACGTTTTGCTGTATTTATGCAAAATCTATGTTTTTTAGTTATTTGCTAAACAGGGCAGACATGAAAATGAAGACTACTTAATGTTTGTTCCTTGTAAGTTGACCTTTTTTCAATCTCTGTTTTGTGTGCAGGAGTCCATTATGTAGGGGGACTACCTGTGCACTGGTAATCTAACGATCTACCTTGCAAGGACCAAAGATGGAGTAGCTTTAATGTCCCTCTTTGCCATGTTTAGCTCAAGAAATGACAAAACCATAGATTTCACATGATTAAAACAAAAAGTATGTTCAGCACAAGCCCTATTTATTGAGATTGTGTTGAACGATACATTTTAGGGTTGGTGCTAGGGTTAATATCTCTTCTAGAAAAAGAAATATTGGCTTTCCTATATTTTTTATCTTTCTTTCTTAGTAATAACATTGACAGCTAGCATAGTTTCTTCCAGCTAGTCCAGGCAAATACCAGGTGGCAACCTTAGATGGTTCTTTTCATGAGTCTGGAGCTATGTTGTTCAGCCCTGTGCTACCTCCAAGCACCATGTTTGTTGTGTCTTTAATTCATTTTGGCACACAAGAGTACTTAGTAAAACTGTGAGAGTCTGTGATGTTCTTATAATGCTTGTCTTGTAGCAAAGTACTACTACTACTTTTTAATCAATGATTCATTGACATTACCCATACAGAAAGATGCATAATTGGGATCATATATGTTGACAGATGTTTATCACTGTAGAATAGATTTGGGGGCCAGTGTGACATTTTGTGGTTTATTGTGAAAGTAACTGCAAAAATAAATATATGAAGTTGTGGAAAACTATCATTTGACTCTTCACAGCTGGGTCTTTTCAGATATAGTTGAAACAGTGGTTGGCCAGGTTGCATTGCAGCGGGAATCCATTTTGGGCACAGTGGTTTCATGCAATGTTATTATAGGTTTCAGCAACTGATAAATAGTACCCCACCTTTCACTTTTCTTTTTTTTCTTTGTCTGCCATGCTATCTTTTAACATCTTCAGCAAGGGGTTTCCAAGAATCCCTCACAGCTAATCCATTAAGAATGTAATCCATGAAACACAATCCCTAGAATAATTTAAATTATTTCAGCAATGTCCTGAGTATTTGTATTGTTTGTTGGGAGGGGGAACGGGAATTTGAAAATCCAGGTTTGCTAGGAGATCTGAAAGTTACTAATGCTTTAATAGACTTTATGTGTTGTGCAAGTACCTATTTAGGTAATTATATCAATATTATAATTGCCATCACAAAAGTTTTGCTGTGAGGGTTCAAGTTTAAACTTTTTTTTGTGGTGAAAATATCTTCCATGCCCCATAGCTTACTGTATTACTGAAAGGTCTGTATCAAATGTAATCTGTTCAGAGTGTGTGAGGGAAACAAAAATACTGCTCCATTCTGGCTGTCTTGTCCATAGGCTGTGTACAAAAACAAACCCTACCTACTTTCCCCCCATTGTGAACCAAGGAGATAATATTATACACAACACAATGTATATGGTGTCTGGGTGTGTTTGAAAACTAGTGTTCTAGTGCATCCTACCAATCCATTTGCAGGGAGCTTCGTGTCCTCTCCAACATGCTTTATCATGATACTGTCCGGTCCAGGTAGCCCTTTAAACCCTGCAACGTTTAGTATAGGTACGGGATCCATTATCCAAAAAAACGGTTATCCAGAAAGCACCAACATATGGGAAGGCCATCTCCCATAGACTCCATTTTAATCAAATAATTCTAATTTTAAAAAACGATTTCCTTTATCTCTGTATCAATAAAGCAGCACCTTGTACTTTATCCCAACTAAGCTCGATAAATTCATTAATGGAGGCCAAACAATCCTTTTGGGTTTATACAGGTATGGGATCTGTAATACGGAAACCCATTATCCAAAAAGCTATGAAGGCCGTCTTCCACATTTTATCCAAATAATCCAAATGTTTAAAAATGATTTCCCTTTTCTCTGTAATAATAAAACAGTACCCTGTACTTTATCATAACTAAGATATAATTAATCCTTATTGGAAGCAAAACCAGCCTATTGTGTTTATTTAAAGGAGAAGGAAAGGTTAAAACTAAGTAAGCTTTATCAGAAAGTTCTATATAAATATACCAGTAAATCCTCAAAGTAATGCTGCTGAGTCCTCTGTCAAAAGATACACCACATTTCTTTCCTTCTATTGTGTACACATGGACTTTTGTATCAGACTTCCTGTTTTCAGCTTAAACCTCCAGGGCTAGGGCTTGAGCATGCTCAGTTTGCTACTCTCTCCATCTTCCACCCCCTCCCTTCTGTAATCTGAGCCCAGAGCTATGAGTGAGGAGGGAGAGACTCGGGCAGGAAGTGATGTCACACCAAACTTATATGGCAGCTGCTATCCAAAACAAAACATAAAGTTTCTAGAGCTGTTTACTCAGGTATGGTAAAGCATTCTACAGAATAAATATAGCATTCTACCTTGCACTATTGTGGCTAATCTATTGGCAATAAAATGCTTTGGTAGCTTTCCTTCTCCTTTAATGTTTACATGATTTTCTAGTAGACTTAAGGTATGAAGATCCAAATTGTGGGAAGAACTGTTTTCTGGAAAACCCAAGGTCCCGAGCATTCTGGATACTAGGTCTCATATCTGTACTGGCAAAGTAAGCAAAACAGGGCAGCAGGTACAACAATCTTGCTTAGCAAAAGGATGGAAATTAATATGTCCATGTATTGCTTGGCAGAGAGCTGCTTGGAGGTTTTTAATCTTTATATATTTTCAATCTTTAGATATTCTGTATATAAAAATACAGAACTATACTTCTTAAAGTACCTGAACTTGCAAAAAATATATTGCTATTTTTGACTTCTTCCTCTTAAACTTTCTTGGAAGCTTTCTGAAAAAGAAGCTATCTATCTAGTAATAAACTTCTCTTAAGCTGTTCAAAAGAGACTTGCCCAGGCAGGAGTCCTTCAAGCAGACATCCAGCAGAATTATGCATTTCTCTTTCATTGCGTTTTGGAAGATTTCAGCTGGCTATAAATTTTGATTGTGCCTCCACAGATATCATAAACAACACACTGCAAAAACCCTTTCTAATAAATCTCGAGACACATCCGCATCATTCTGTAGAGCCGTGCAAGCAGAGGGATCAGATAATTGCCAGATGGAGGGATATTCAGGCTTCAGTGCAAAAGCAAGACATATGAATGTGCTATATTGTTGTATAGCGAATAAGTCAAGCCAAGCATATTACACAATGATTCAATGCAGTAGTTACTTTCTAATGTAGATCTTGGCTACAGTACAAACAGGAATGGCCGGTGGTTAAAAGCAAACATTAATTGTGCTGATATTTTGAGTCACTAGATGGGACAAACGAAAATAAAGACAATCCCCTTCTGCTATAGCAGCTATTGCTTCCCTTTCATACACTAGCCAATCCACATATATGCATGAATAAATATGCATAAAGAGAGCAGCATTGGACAAGGCAGATTAAACTACAAGAGCTTTACTGGTGACACAACATATTCTTTATCAAGTGTGAGGAGGGCATATTTGGGGCATGAACAAAGCTTTGTTCAGCATACCACTTCTTTGTACTTTTAATTGGTTGGACAAATGTGGCTACCCTAGATTGGTCACATTTGAACATTTCAGTTGTGTCTATTTGTTTATGTGACAATACATGTGTGGCCAAGTATTTCAGGTATCCGAAAATATTACAATCTTTAAAAATGATTAGATTCTAAACAAAAAACATAGTAATAACTTTTGCCTGCATGGCCTGCCTGCAAAGAGATCTTTTCTGGGAATGATAATATTTTTGATAATCAGCAGGGAATTGGGGTACTATAGTGGCTGAGGGGTGCCCAAAGTGAATTCATATTGTGTGCTGTGAAGGGGGTGGAGCTTGGGGAGGCAGTGGGTAGAGTTTGGTTGGGTCACTGGTGCAGTTTTGGATTAATGGAGCGTTGCTGGGCAGATTGTGGGAATTTATTTTATTGGTGCCCCATTCTGCTTCCTGCCATGGGCCACTGCCCAGGTGACATAGTTTAGTGGTGCTCTGCATGTAAAGCAAACTTAAGTTCCCAGTCCTTCCCTTATATCCATTCAGTGGGAAAAAAAGTTCAGCTTTATAGACAAACAAAGCCTTTATTAGCAAGCATTTCCTTTCAATATGGCACTACCATATTGGCTGTTTATTTCTTCCCCCTTTCTTTAGAGGTATCCAGCAGCAGATATACTGTACATTGAGGTGGCGGTGAGGAATAAGGGTATATAGTTTGGGCCCCAATTTCAAGATATGTATTTTCACAACTTGTAATTTACAGAAAATGATAGATTTTTGTCTTCATTTAACATAGCGTAATGTTTCTGTGCTTTCCATACTAATGGGAATAAGCAGGCGATGCATGACTGTTTTGACTTTCAGGGTTAATGGAGCTTTGTAAGGGATTTGAACAGCTGCCATAAAAGGAGGCAGTGTGTTTTATGTTTCTGTTGTCAACTTAAAAATCTCCAGTATATTCCATTGTGGTGTATAGTTGGCATTTTGCTGTGCCCCCACAGATCAAAATATTTGCACAAGAAAATCAAATAAGAATAAGCTTGTCAAAACACAGAAATGACTGCATTTATGCCTCTTTCTAGCTGTCCTTGAAACAATGTAATTATGATTCCTCTGCCATCCCAAATGGTTTATTTACTTTTGGTGATTGCATTATGGAAAAGAACAAAAATATACGTATCACAGTGTGGCCGTGAATGAACTGATGGAAAATCCAGGTTCAGCCTATACACTTCATTTTTGTTGCTGGCAAGGGTGAAGTATCTGATAAACAGAGGTGCAGTGAGGGGGCCTTGCTAATGCAGATTATAATGCCATTCCTTCAGGAACCCCACATATGTGATTTTCTGGTTCTTGGCCTTCATTAAGTTTAGCAATCTCCATGTTGTAGTTAGTGCGTTTTTTTTTTTTCTTTTTTTTTTTTACTAAATGTATTTTATTCCTTCTATTTTTCTGCAAATGTCAAACTTCAAGTGAGACTGTTGGCTGAAAAAAAGCATAATGCATTCTCCAATCTGACAGCTGCTTGGAGGAACAGCTCAGATCTCATAGCAGCAACTTCAAAGGTCACAAAAGAGTGATTCACTCAGTTTTCCCTTTTTTGGTAGTCTCTTATTATTTCTGCACTAATAATACAGTGCTGAATACAGCACCAAGAGATAATAGAGCATCCCTAACTTCATACAGCTGTTTGTTTGTGTTACTGTCGGCTTTGCGTTGTTGTCATAACACTCTAAGCACTTGAAATAAAAATATATGGTATGGCATCCTGAAATAATATATGGTATATCATCCTGAAACCTGTTATCCAGAGGGCTCCAAAATACAGCAAAGAGAGTGCATAACTAAGCTAACATAAAGCAGTGTTGATGCCTTTCTTTCATACAAACAGCATTACACATAATATATCAAATGTATGTGTGTGTGGTGTGTATATACACTCTGCACTCAACCCATTATCAATATATTTTTTACTGAAAAATGCCTTACCCTTTAAGCAAAACAGGGATTGTTTGTCCATATATTGCAATATATTTAAACTGGCCAACTACGTCAAAGTCATCCCATATCTGGCCAATCCTACGCTTAATTTTCATCTGATTCATTAAGAATTCTATTGCTTCATTATACATTTTACAAAGGGACTAAGTTTTACCTGCAACTTACTAGCTTCTTTCAAAGTAAAACTCCCACACTTGGCTGCCCTTTTATTAGACACCAGTGGGATCACCTGACTATAGTTGGGAAGGGTGGGAGCTACAACATGGAGCTGGTCACTGCTCCTGTATAACTATAACAAACCAGGGAAAGTTGTGCTCGCCACTCATTTTTAAAACCATTAGGCGGGGGTGCGATGAGCCTGTGACCACAAAATACATATAGTCAAATACAAGAGTCCTCTGCACTCAACCCATTATCAATATATTTAAGACAGAGACATTTTGTGCATACTGCTACTGAAAAATGCCTTACCCTTTAAGCAAAATGGATTGTTTGTCCATTTTATATATATATATATATATATGGCATTGGAACTCTGTACAGATCCCTGGGTAACTTCTATTACGTCTATTCCACAGGTTATCTGTAATTTGCGCTGTAAACCTTTTTTTTTCGTAGTAAACTGGGATAAATGTTTTGTAGTTTGACTGATGGATATTTGTAAATATACACTTGTCCTGTTATATTGCTGCTGTACAGCTGTGATGTAATGCATAACTTTTTGCACCGTCCCAAATTCTTTTGTTGGTGAATAGTCAATTCGCTTGAGAATGTGGCAGCTACAGTAAACTTCTTTCCCATAGTGCTCTATTGAATTCAGAGTGGACAGCACTACTAGGAAAGTGACTTGCTTTCAAGTCTCGCCATTGGAGTAACATGGACATCGGTTTTTTTTTGGGGGGGGCACAGTGAATAGTGGGCATAAAGATGTGTTCTATAATCATAAATCACATTTTGTAGTGAGATTTAAACTTTTGCTACTTTATGCTGTGTTTCCAGTGAGAGATCCACCTTCATCTTTTCAAAAATTCCGTTTCAGCTATTTCCTATATGAAGCCTTAGATTAAACGCACCTAAAACCGAAAACAATGTAAATCCACAGTGTTGCTACCAGTGTCGACCATTTGTATCCATTGTATTGTCTCTGTTTTTGTCTGAACATTGTGGATGCAGTGTATTGCAGAAATTGTGCCTCATCTGTGGGATATCAAAGGACAAATGTGAAGTGCCCCGCGATTTTGTTTGCACAACTGAGGAATGCATAATGGCCAGACGGATAAGTGGCGGCACACATTCTGTTCGTCAGTCAATTACTCTGCCTTTTAAAAGCACTCTCAAAAGACACAGCTTTTTCTCCCCAATCAGTGTATTGGGTTTTTTTATAGATGTTTTCGTGAATGAACTTCCGATCGATTGCTTATATTAAAAGCCTGCTCAGAGTGGGCGCAATTAGAATTCCAAAAGCATTACTTATATAAGACACAGCAGGAAGAAGGAAATGTTGCACAAATCTGCTCTCCAATATAAGTGTAAGATTGCCTGCGCTAGACTACCAAAGAAAAAAAAAAAAAAAAGATTTCTATAAAAAATACTTTCCCACCCCATTTTTTGTTTGGGAGCAAACTAGTTTTGTGTTCCCCAGCCATCTGGCTCAGCGTTGAGCTCTTTTGTTTATTATGTTTCTGCAAAACTGCAGACTTGCTTTCAATTCTCAGCACACCTGGCAGAGTCCTTCTAAGCAGAACCTTCACTATGTGTGCTGCAGCTGTCATTATCTGCAAAATGTAACATTTTTTTTTCCTCTGAATCTCAAGCTGGCAAACATCTAGTGACTATAAATGCACTGAAGGACAAGGAAGGGGTTTCATATGGAAGTCGTTGCAAGTGCCTTTCGTGATTTTTTTAATTGGGTCACCTCAGCCCCTGAATTATATTCTTTCTCTCTCCCTTTTTAACAATGGCTCATCTTTTATTCTATACATGGCGGTTCTGCAAGGCTGCAGCAGCTTTTGTCCAAGGGCAAAGTTAGTACCTTCCGAGTGAAGCCACTTTGTCTTTTTCAGATAAGGCTTCTCGCGCGGTTCTGAGTTATTATTCTTATATTTCACGGTGAGCTGACTTAGACTTTGCAAGGACTGTCTGCAAAGAGCCATTCATTTGTCTGTTGCTGTGTCCTTCCGTTTGCAAGGGTCACTGGCTAATTGATGCATTCAGTTATTGCCTCTGAACTTGAAAATTGTTTTAATGCACAATGTGGTGACGAAGTGGCACTAGGCAGCATTCCATTAAATTTGCAACTTCATTATCCAAGCCGACGGAGGAAAACTTTAGTGGTCATATTAGATAAATAGCAAATTATTCTTCAAGAGGTTTCACTTTCCACTTTTTTTAAAACATGTTGCAGGGGATAGTGATCAATTGTATGGGAATAGAAGGCTTGAACACAGCTGGAGCTAAAGAGAACTGTGATAGTTACACATGAAATAGGAAAAGGGGTTAAGGTTTTAATAAAATATAGGTGACCCGTATTTAAAAGAAAATACATATGTGTAGGTATAAATATGCAGCTCAGTGGGATGTGTACTTTAGGAATTACCTGATCTGGGCTTAGAAAAGTCTGGAATCCATTTATATGACCATTTATGTGCTCCTGATCGAATTCACTTTCCTTCCCTGTAATTTTAGGCTTATAGCATGCGGGCCCTAACTTATCATGAAAAGAAAAGCCCAATATCATATCAAAGAAGGGATGCACCGAATCTAGAATTCGGTTTGCCCTTTTTCAGCAGGATTCAGATTTGGCTGAATCCTTGTGCCTGAACCTAATCCAAATTGTAATTTGCATATGTAAATTAGGGGCGAGAAGGGAAATCACGTGACTTTTCATCACAAAACAAGGAAGTAAGAAAAATGTTTCCACTTTTTCCTTTCCCGTCGCTAATTTGCATATGCAAATGAGGATTTAGTTCTGTATTAGGCCGAATCTTTCACAAAGAATTCGGGAGTTTGGCTGAATCCCAAATAGTAGATTCAGTGCATCCCTATACCTGTTCTGCAAATACTAATTTTAAGCAAAAACATCACAAGAAAGCCTTAAGCGTTTTGTGCCTTAGATGCACTTAGTCATAGGCTATGCCATAGTGCTCCTAAGGCACGAAGTGCGAAAGGCTTTCTTGTGATCTTTTTGCTTAAATAAATACTTTTTTACTACATCTATTTACGGAGTGCAGTCCGATATGTGCCAGCTATTTATTAGCATTATTTGCCTCCCTGAGCTGAAGGTCTGGGGCTTGAGCACCTGGACCCCCCTTTCCTTTGAGTAAGTTAACCCCACCTATACTGTACTCTGCACTGAATGCTTCCTCTTTAGTACTTTGCAAATACTAAAACCCATCATTTGCCATCACGGGGGATTTTCTGTGACTTTTTTTTCTTTTTTTGTCTACATTTTTTCCCTTGAAAAAGTGATCTAGAAATGCCCTGTGTGCCTTTTACCTTTAAAGGAATATTATTTTTTAGGGAGGGGTAGGTGTCAGATTTTGTTTGCTCTTTGTAGGCTGACCTTATTGGTCTTGCGAGTCCTGTAAGACCAATGTCACCTTCTCTAGTTCCGACTGAATGCTTCTGGAATAGTCACCGAACATGGATTTCTATTAAACAAACATTTGCTTAGGTCTGACACCAATTTTCTTTCTGCAGATCATCTATCATTGAGGATGACCTCTCTAGATACTAAATTATGAGCAAGACATCCATAGGTCATCTGCACGCTCACTTGTATCTTAACTGGTCGGTATCTGATCTAACTAATTATACTTCTTAGGCCTAATTCGCACGCCTCTAATCACCACCATGACATTAAGGATTTCTCTTTGCTTTTCTGAATAATTAATAAGGCAGCTTGCATTGTTCTTTCTAAAAGACCTTGCGCAGGCATGATAACATGCCAACGTTTTCTTCCCATCTGTGCCACAAAGCAACAGTGGGAAGTAAATTAACAGGGAAAAAGCCTTACTTTCTATGGATTTAATAGCAGCTTTAAAAATACAATTTCTCATTAACCTTTAGAGAGAGAGAGAGGTGTGAAACTATCCATTCTATACTAAAAAAAAAAAAAAAAAAAAAAAAAAAAAGCTCTTTGATATAAGAAAAGATGATTGTTTGGAAAATCACCATCCTGGTTCTCTATTAATTTGCATTTGAAGTACATTTAATGGATCATACATGGAGGGGGTATGTCTTGATTAACCACATTTAACCTTGTGTTTTTCCATTTTGAAGTATTTTATTTTCTCTGTTTTAGGGAAAAGGTTGCACATTAACATTATGGGCATTTTAGTAATCTTGAAATGTCCAGGACTGTGACTTTTTGAAATACTTATGCTAGCTAAGGATGATATTATGGCTTTACAAAATATGAGAGACAATAGGAGGGCTATATAAAGTGAAAAAACTCCCCACGTACTGGAGGATGCCCACTGCCCTGAGCCTTGAGGGATGTGGATTAAACCGAACAAGTTCACTCAGTAAGGGAATCATCCAGCCAGGCAAAAACATTTTTTTATATACATATATAGGCAGCCTAAGGCTATGGGGGACTAAACTTTACTTGGGTCCCACTCACCTGCTTTAATACTCCTGTGCACCAAGCTGTGAGTCCTCTTAAATTATTTTACGGGTCTGTACTCCGTACACAATTTTCTGCAGTTGGGGAGCTTACTCCTTTTATTGTACAATTAAAGGGGTAAGCTCCCCAACTGCAGAAAATTGTGTGTTCAGATCCGTAAAAAATTTTTGCTGTTGCTAAGGGACCAGCAACATCCGTGCAGTAGAAGTGAATTGCAGGATTGTGGTGGATTTATTACATTAATCCTCTTAAATTTTCCCATTTGCTGATGCCAACATGGCGCGTTGACTGCTGAAGCTTTCACTTTGGACAGATTATTTGCGATCTGACAAGATTAAAGAATAGTCTGTTGAAACCAACCCACCAAGCTGAGAGTTCCCAGAGAGTTGGTCGGTAGCGATGAGCGAAATTTTTTGCCAAATTTTGATCTAAAAATGGCACCCATAGCCTCTAATGGGTCAAAAAAAATGTCACCCATAGACTTGCAAATTGAAAATTTGAAAATTGCATTTAGGCTAATTTTTGCAGTTTCGCAAATTTTTATGGCGAAGTGAAACGGGCGACATTCACCCATCACTACTGTTCAGTACTTGTATACACATGCATGGCCAGCTTGCTCAGGTGAACCCATTTTATTTCCTTTATTCTGTGGCACTTTAAAGCAGCTGTTATTTGCCTTGATTCAGGGCATTATCCTTTCTTCTTGATTATTGATATCCTTCCTTATCAACACACCGTATAAATCCCCTTGTGCCATCCTGTCCTTTCCTCTGAACAGATTACAGTCTGAAAAAAAAGTCTCTTCTTTTCACCTTGTAGATCACTATCTTAAATTACCTTTTGCCTTTTTCCCTTCACAGCTCTTTTTTTCATCACTCGTTTCCTAATATGTATTCAATATAACTTAAACGCATACAGCTTTCATTGTGAGTGGAAAGATGATATTTTGGAATAGGCTTATTTGCCTATTGGCTTATGGTTAGAGCTAAACAGGCTTCCACAAATAGTGTGTTTGGCTGGCACGACAAACCATTTTTTTAAAAAATTAGTTCATAACAGGTTGCCTGGAATAGATTATAGGACTGGTTCTTTCTATTTCCCATTTTGATTAATAGCCTAGTGTTGAAATGGATGGTTGGTATTCCTCCATGTTATATTATTTCACATTTTGTTTGTACTAAACTACTGTAGTTTAATAGATAGATGTTAAATTGGCAGCATCTAGCTGGTGTCGGCTATTATTTCAAGCATTTCCCTCCAATGGCTGAAAATAGCAAAAGGCTGATCTTGCATCCTGCTATATTTGCTGCAAACAATGATAATCCTATCTAATGGACACATTTGTTTCATTTTACAAGCAATCTACTGCATTGTATAAAGCTGCTTGTGAAAAGTATCGGTGGCATTCATGAGCGGGGCCTGTTGCTTGTGCAGATGGTATGTTATGAAAAAAAGGTGGTTCAGGTTGTTGCTTTATTGGCATCTATGTGCCATCGATGCAAGCCTAAAATTACCAAGTACCTGGAATGCTTGGTCAGGCTTTATATATTGGACATTAAGCAGCTGCTGGAAAACTGGAATACATTGATGTAGTTATCATAGTTGCACATATATTCTGTTTTGCCTTTATTGGCTGATAACGAGATGTGTTATATGTATGTCGTGAAGAGTGTGGCACTAGACCAAAGTAGTAAGACACAACAATGTCCACTGGATTGTATCAGATCATATAATAATCTCTCTAATGCTTTATTTACCAGTAGGTCTTTCCAGCTGACACAAGGTCACCCAGTACGATTAGAAGAAAAGAGGTTCCGCCTAAATATTCTGAAGGCGTTTTTTACAGTGAGATCTGTGAAGATGTGGAATTCTCTCCCTGAATCAGTGGTACAGGCTGATACATTAGATAGCTTTAAGAAGGGGTTGGATGGCTTTTTAGCAAGTGAGGGAATACAGAGTTATGGAAGATAGCTCATAGTACAAGTTCATCCAGGGACTGGTCCGACTGCCATTTTGGAGTCAGGAAGGAATTTTTCCCCCCTCTGAGGCAAATTGGAGAGGCTTCAGATGGTTTTTTTTTGTGTTCCTCTGGATCAACTAGCAGTTAAGCAGGTTTAAAGGGTGAACTTGATGGACATGTCTTTTTTTCAACCTAACTTACTATTTAACTATGTATGTAAGATCTTTGAAAGGGATGGCCTGATCTGTTGACCTACTGGCCCTAAGAACAGATTGCATGTGAAGCACAAGAGATCAGCCAGAGATGAACATTATTCTGTAGTGATGTACAGACTTTGGGTAGAGACTGGGAGAAGGCCTTTGTTTCCTGATTTCAGTCAGAATGGTTGGAGGAAGGCACCACCAAACACAACTGGGTATAAACCAGCATCAGTTGCCAATTTGGTCCATATATGGCTAAAATTAGTCACTCACAAGTCAACGCCAAGCTTGCCAGTGCCCAGTGGTTTTAGGGCAGAAAGAAAGTGGATAAGCGTTTTATGTGATGGATATACCAATGGAGAAAACACCTCATTTGACTTGACCCTATGTACAATAATGCAGGTATTAACCATGGCTAATAATAATTTGAGACTGATTGCTTATTTACAGTGTTGGATATCCCAGTCACTTAACAACAATTAAGTTACAAATTTGCCCTTGGGCAGTAACACTCAACCTATCAAATTGTTGCATTCATTGTTCTACCTGCAGCTGGCTGAAATAAGCCAATCACTGATTGGTTTTTATGGGTTAATACCCACAGGCAAAATTGCTCATTTTGACAAATGAGCCCTACTGTAACCTTGTTAGGAGCCAAGGAGAGGCCAACCAAATGTTTGACTAAAATGGGTCCCGAATACAAAAAGTCAGACCAGAATTAAAACATAGACAAACGTTTGTTACACTTTTGAATGGTTACTATCGTCATCTCCGAGCACTTTCAATGCAGGTTACATCTGTTTTATGTAATGTTGGCATAAATGGAGAACACATCACAGGGGTTGTAATAAATAACATTTGAAATGATACGACTAGCGCCATCCCGCTCTCTCTCTCTCTTTTTTGTCGCTCTGAGAATGGCACCATTGATTTATGATGCCATTTTTTGACATTGGCAAATATCTGAAAAGATTTGAGTCTAATAAGATTTTTTTCATAGATTCCTCTGGGGTTTGATGCTTCTATAGCTGCAAAAAAAACTCCCATATCCTCCCGTGCCGAACTTCAGCCTGCCACAGTTGGAGGAGATAAAGGAAGATGTGAGATTTGATGTTCTTGAAAGATATACTTTTTTATTTATTTCACACAATAAATTTAGCCTAGTTTCCCCAAGCAGGGCTTTCTATCAGAAGGCATCGTGCCTTCGTTTCTGACTGGCTGAGGCTTATGGGAATGGTTCATGACATCAGCTAAATAAGTTAATGCTGAGCTGTAGCACATTTCAGGATTACATCTGTTTATAGCTGCAATCGAGAGCCAGGGCCATTTATTACTTCAGCAAATTTAAAAGTTCAGTGAGCAGGATCTATGCTAGAAAAGCTGATTGTGCCTGATTACAATGTTCCTAGGCCCCCGCAGGCTGATAGAAAGCCTCTCTCTGTCAGAGGGATGGAGTCAGACGCCGGTTACAGAGATTGGGATCTGTGCTCATTACAATCTCTGCTTACAATCGCTTTTAATTAATTGGGCTCTTCGTTTAGCTGCGGGCCGGGCACTTTCCACTGATTACACACAAGAAAGAAGAGCAGACGGCTGGGTTAAGAAGGGTGGAGCGATCATTTTTTTTTTCTCTTTTAATATCTATCTTCTCCATACCCTGTAGTAAGGAAATATAAAGAGAAAATGTACCCTGCTTTTAGAAAAAAGGAAATAAAAGAAGTGGATTTTGTTACCTCAAAAAAATATCCACAAAGCTGGGTTTATGGTTTATTGAAAAACTATTTTACACAGTTTTTTAGGTGAGCTTTGATGACATATGACTGAAGCCCAGCATTTCCCGTTATCTATGATAGGGACTGTTTTGAGAGGCAGTTGTCTCACCAAGATACATGGGCCAATAAATTCAGTTCTACCAAGTCGATAGGGGGGTCAGTGTGTGTATGTATCGAGGCTGGGTTAAATTTGGAGCGGCTGAACTTGGACTTTGATCTTTTTTTTATTGTGTAAGCTTATTTGCCCACATAAGGGACCTATGGACCGGCCTGTCTGACTGATATCTGGCAGGTTTGACTTTCCCATCCGACGAGGCTTATTCATGTGATTTTTATCCATTGGTCTTGTAAGCTCCCCTGTATGATCCTATCATTGGAAATGGTCCCGGCCTATGAGTGGCTAAATCCGATCATTTGCCATCCTCGTCAAACATAAAAACATAATTATTGCTTTAAATTATCGTTCCCAAATTTGACCGGTGTTTTGTCCTAACAGTTAAAAAGGATTGTGTGCCTTTACCGTAGACCCAATGCCATGTTTATACTTGACTGGCAAGTACCGGCATACAGGCTGTTCTCTTGATTCCTGCCAGAGATCGACGTTTCGGTTATGGTCTAAAAGCTTTTTCAAGATGTGAAGATTTCAAGGTTTTAGACCATGACCGAAACGTCGATGTAGTAATTTGTTTTATAAATGAGGAAACAAGACCGGAATGGGTGCTATCTTCTATTGCTTTGAATACTTCAACCACAGCACCTGGGAGCATTTACCTACAAACTAGCGTCTGTTGATGGTGAAGGATGCTGCTGGACTGCAACTCTCAGAACACTTTTACACTCCGTCACAAGTGGAGGAATGTCGGGAGTCGTAGTCCAGCAACATCGAGGGATCCATGTACAAGAAACACGGCATGAAAGGTTAAAATCATTTTTGTCTTAATATTTAGTGAAAGCCCCAGTTGTTGCTGATGATGTCAATGTATCAAAGTAAAAGCAAATTATTAAAAATGTAAACATTTTGATTCGAGTTTGTACCTACATTTATCCACAAGATGGAGTCGTTGCCCAACTTTTGCTTCTATCTGTGTTGTTTTACACTGGATTATTGCCTAGTGCCCATACTTTACTAATGCAAGGTCTACTTTTTGTGATGTTGTCCCATCATGATCTACATCCATAAAAGCACTGTTAGCATTCTGTTCCATGGAAAATATTACTTAAATATTATATTGATTTATGAGAGCATTTATATTGCTAGATTTAATAAACAATTATTTCTTATGTATCTTTAACAGAATAAATATCTGAAATAAAGCATGAAACAGGGGGTGATTTAGACAAGCTGTTTGTTAACAGTGTCTTGAGATCTACTGATCACCAGCTAAAGGTCTACTGGTAGATCCCGATCTACCTTTTGGGCACCCCTGGCCTAATGTAAAGCCTGATATATGACACATCATCTTTATAAGCACACAGTCCTGCTGTATGCATGTCTTATTCAGGAAGAAAGGCTCCTGTCTGAAAATAAATTGCCTCTCTTCTAATCCTTTGAGAGACTGAGCTGTGCATATTGTAATTATCTCCTGACATAAGCAGATGTGAGTTCATAAATAGTTCACCAATAAGAACTATTGTGAAACTGAAATGATTTTATAGTGCAGTTCCTTATTCACAATTTACCAAACATCGCTTGCTTAAAACCATATGATATTACTATATTATGTGTGTATGTGTATATATATATGTGTGTGTGTGTGTGTGTGTGTATATATATATATATATATATATATATATATATATATATATATATATATATATATATATATATATATATATACACACACACACATATATATATACACATATATATATACACACTTATTGGTCAAGTGTAAAACAATCTTTTAATTTCAGTAGTTCTCTTTTGGGAACAGCAGATGGAGCTGTAATACCACAAATGACTTTTGTCATTCCGCCGTGATGTAAACCTGTTTGTATTAAATATTAAAGTGTCTTGCTATGTTAGGGCCCTGTGCTGACAAGTAAGCTTCGTCTAATGAGTCTTTTGCTTGATGGTGGCACGTAGGCCTCAGTTCTTTTCTCCCTTTCTTGTTTGTGTTTTTATTGACTCTCTGTTTCAGGGATGAATTCCCATGTCACCTACTGGTGCCTGTGCCTGGCAACGATGAGCCTGACTGAAATCTTTCCCTATTCCAGACTGATCATCCGATATGAATCAAACGCCTGCAGGGCTAGCAGATCCTAAAAACATGCAATGCGTGCATCTGTAGGTTCCCTCCTGCTGCTTGTGCTGTTTGATTAGGAGGCTGCTCCGTGGTGAGAACAGGGGGTGGCAGACTGATGCTGATCAACACGGCACAGTGTGTCTCTGAGCTGGGCTTGTGGTCTCGCTGTGAGACAGTAATTGAGGAATAATGAAACCAGGACCTCCTGCTCTCTCATGTCTATAAGTCTATGTACCCTGCTGGATGTATGAAAGTATGCCGTTGTTTCTGCTTGGAGCTACAACTACAAAAAAAGGTTAAAAAGATGTTTGTAATAATCCTGGAACACAGCTTATGGGTTACACACATAAGCAAAAAATATGTGGCCAGGCCTGGACTGGGAGTCAAAATAGACCCTGGCATTTCAAGTACACAGAGGCCCAAACAGTCCCCACCAGCCCACTAATCAGTGACGGTCTATGGAAACTTACTAAGCCCTCTGGCATTTGGCAGAATCCACAGGTTGCCAGTCCACGTCTGTATTTGGCACCTGTTAACTCTTCCGCGTCTGTACCCACATCTAACACAGTGACTGAGATACAAGCAGAGGGGCTGTTTCTTATATACATTCTGAGAATCAGCCCAGTGTGCCAGTAGACATAGGGCACACTTTTGTTAAGAAGATATAAGTTGTTTAGGACACAGTAGTTTTTTGTATCATGACTCTTGACTCACCTATGGGATGAAAACCTTGTGCATTCAGTGCAATACTGCATCCCTACTTTACATAACTTTCCCAGGCAAAGCTTTAGACCTGCGAGATCCCCAAATGAATGAAATTCCCAAATCCTACTTTTCTGCTTGTGAGCCCGGACACTTTAAGGCTGCAGCTTTTTAACTCTTTACTAGGTATTCCCCTTACAGGATAAGGAAAGCTACAATAGTGCAAGCTAGAATGCCATTTTTATTCTTTAGAATGTTTTCCATACCTAAGTAAACAGCTTAGACACTGTCTCTGTTTGTTTACAATAACAGCTGCCATATTAGCTTGGTGTGACATCACTATGACGTCTGAGTCTCTCCCTGCTCACTCATAGCTCTGAGCTCGGATTGCAGCAGGGAGGAGAGGAGGGAGGGAAAAAAGAAGCAAACTGAGCATGCTCAAGCCCTAGCCCTGGAGGTTTATGCCAAAAACAGGAAGTCTGATACAGAAGCCCATGTGTACACAATAGGAGGACATAAATTTGAAGCTGTGTTTCTTTTGACAGAGGACTCTGAGCATCATTAATTTGAGGGGTTACTAGTTTATTTATATAGACCTTTCTGATAAAACTTACTTAGTTTTAACTTTCCTTCTCCTTTAATATTTGCTTTGACTTTTGAAAAACTTCTCGATTTTAGCAGAAAATTGAAAGTTACAGGATTTATGTTGGCAGCTACATAATATAGTAAATAACAGTCTTGTTTCTCCCCCTTTTGTCATTTGGGCACTTGACTATAAGCACCAGTATATTCACAAAATATGGCCTTGTCCTTCACGTCATGACTATTCTTTGTATCTGATCTACTTAAAGACCAGTGGAACACTTAAAGGGTTTTTGAGGTTAAAGTGGACCTGTCACCCAGACACACAAATCTGTATAATAAAAGTCCTTTTCAATTTAGACATGAAATCCAATTTCTATTTTTTATCAAAGCATTCATAGCTGTTGTAAACTCAAAATCTCAGCTGTCAATCAAATATTGTCTGCCCCTCCTCTATGCCTAAAAATGAGAACTTCATTATTTAATTGTAGTCTAAGTCACACTGTAAGCTCACGGGACTACTGTATACTCTCTATACTTGCTATATCTATGTATAACTTTATTTGTAAAGCGCTGTTAAGGAGCCGCAGTTCTGTACAGTGCATAAAAGTATACTATATACTATATATACCTAAAAATTATATATTTTCCCCATCTACAATCTGTGCCTGCAATACTGCTTTTCATACACCAGATGGCACAAAGACACATGTTTACACCCTGTGCCCCACCCTGAGTGATTCAGAAGTGCTGAAACAAGCACAGCTTATTATCTCAGGTTTGGCTCCCAAGGATTAAATAACCATTTGGAATCCAAGACAAACTTTGAATAAATGATGTGTAAGATGCTCACACCCACATGTCAGCACAGATCAGCACTCCCGGTTTCACTGCAAGTCCCTGTTACTCTTTTGTTTGTAAAATAAACACAGGCAGGGAACTATCCTTATAGTGTAGTATGTGCTAGTATGTTAATCCATTCCTGCACTATGCAACAAATGCATATAGCCAGGTATATTTTACTGCATATTATTGGGACAGTCTTCTGTACTTCTGGAATAGGCCCAGGGTAAGTTTCCACTCAAGCATTCCAAAGCCTCACTTTGAATTACAGAAAGACAATCTCCTGTAGACTCCATTTAATTGTCTGTAATAATAAAACAGTACCTTGTACTTGATCCAAACTAAGATGTAATTAGTCCTCATTGGAAGCAAAACCAGCCTATTGGGTTTATTTTATGGTTATATGATTTTCTAGTAGACTTAAGTTTTGAATATTCAAATTACGGGAAGACCCGTTATCCAGAAAACTCCAGGTCCTGAGCCTTCCCCACCTGAGACTGTCCGCTCTCCAGTCCATAATGAACACTGCCGCCAGGCTAATACACCTCAGCAACCGCTCCTCCTCTGACATGCCACTCTGCAAATCCCTGCACTGGCTTTCACTACCTTTCAAAAATGAAATTCAAACCAACAACCATGACATTCAATGCACTTTATAACTCTTCCCCACCATACATCTCTGAACTCATCTCTAGGTACTCACCCAACAGCTTACTATGCTCTTATACTAACCTACTCCTCAAATCCTCTCTCAATACCTCCTCACATGCTTCCATTCATGACTTTTGCAAGGGCTGCACCCCTCCTCTGGAACTCTCTCCCACAATCTGTCCGACTTTCTCCCAACTTTTCTGCTTTCAAAAGATCTCAAAAATCTCACTTATTTAGAGAAGCCTATCTTCACTGTTTAGCTACCAAATGCAAAACCATACAGTATGTTACATCTCTCACCTGCTTCCTTTTGATCTTGCCCACTCCCAAACCTTGTGTGTCATTCCATTCCCCTTTAGTTTGTAAGCTCTTTTGCACAGGGCCTTCCTCACCTTTTGTACCAGTACTGGCTGTTATGTATGTACGTAACTCTATATGTTCTATGCATGTAATTCATGTCATTTCTTTGTATAAGCACATTCATTTTACAGCGCTGCATAATAATAATAATAATAATAATAATAACAGGTCCCATAGCTGTATAAGCTACACTTAAACACACCAAAAATATATTATAAGGGCAGAAGGATTGAAAGTGAGAGAAAGAACAATGTCCTATGGCACTCACTTCTGCTTCTTTGTTACAGCTGAGTAGTAAGGAGTTTGAGTGCTCCACATGTGATCTCTGTGTTGCCTCAGTGGTGCGTTTCTGTTCCGAAACTCGTTCCATATGCAAAGTGACAGGCAGGCGCCATTCTAATTGAGACAGGGCAGCATCAGGTGGTATTTGTGTTGTTTAGACAGTTGTTTAGACAGTCGAGTGCTGGTAGAAAAAAACTTCAGTGCTGCACTATGTGTCTAGTAACAGGACATGATTGGGATCCGCCTGTCACTGCACAGAGGGCAGATGTAAGCCAGAAGACACTGGTGGATAAAACGTCCATGGAGAAACCTCATAACGTAATGTAGAGTCTAGGCTGCCTTCAAGCTTACTCCAAAAACAAGCCACGAATGTCACAATAAACACAGTATAATGTTGGTTCACACAATGCAATTAATATTTGCAGTTAATACTGCTGCTGTTGGGTTTTTTACTGTGAGGGAAAAACCTAAAGGTGGCCATACACTATTAGATCCATTTGTTTGGCAAAGTCCCCAAACCAGCGGATCTTAACCCAATAGGCCCACTAACGGCTGGGCAATATCGGGTGAATCCGAACGTTTGGCCCCAGGAGCAAACAATCTGATTACAATCCTGCGAATGGTCAACGATGGGTCTCTGGACCGCATCAACTAGCCGATGCGGTCCGAATCGTCAGCTTTAATATGCCCGTGTAAGGCCACCTTAAGTTAGTAACCAGTCTTTGATTCAGGATCACCCTAGATTCTGGATGTGGGGGTGGGTAAGGGCTGGCTATGGGGACAGAAGAAGATCAGTGCAGTAGGGCACTAACATACCATAATGGCTTCTCATTTAATTTTGCCTGTATCCAGCATCTTCATGAATATATATACTTAATGGTTCGAATCAAACAATGTCAGGCTGATTGGTCGGCCCCCACACATTTTCATCTCACCAAATCTGGCCCTCGTTGTAAAAAGTTTGGACACCCCTGATCTATGTTGTGTGTAGCACCATGGTCCTAGAGGAACGTTGTTTCGTTTCACTGTGTACTGTACAAACGTAAATGGATGAACTAACAATAAACTTTTGACTCTTGAGTTTATTTTACCCATGTATTTTAGGGCACACATATATTGGCTCCACTGCTGTCTTGTCTGTGGGGTTTTTACCCCTTTCCCAGCTCCATTTATCTACACTGAAAAGTACCGCTTCTCCTTAAGGGCAGGCATGCAGTGTGAAGGTGAGCCCAAAAATGTCTGTTTTCACGGTTTTGCCGACCTCTGCTCTACTCCATGTGTCTGCACGCAAGCAGATACACTGAGCTAGGGGAGGGAGCAGATCCACTTCTCTCCGCCTGCCAAAAAAACGCAGACTGAGAGAAGCGGAGGCAACGCTCTATGTGCCCTGGCCCTAAAAACCTTTCTGGCAGTCATGGGGCATTTTCCTGACACCCAACAAATTGAAACATTTATCAAACCAGATAACTTTTTCTGAACATGTTCATCTGATACTCGTAGTGGAACTGACATTCTGCTGAGGGCAAATTGTTGTAAATTGTTGAATCTAAAACCAGCGGCAGTGATTTACTGGTCTGTGGAAATATTACTAAAGGTTCATTAACAGAACCCCAGGCCTTGGTTTTTATTTTCCAATTGTCGGCTTATCGGTTAGTATTGGCAACTCCCCTTGAGCAATTCAACACTTGTATTATTCTTTATTTATATAGCGCTGACATATTCCACAGCACTTTACAGAGATAATACACCATTCACATCAGTCCGTGCCCCAGCGGGGCTCATATGTTCTTAAGTCAGCACCCTTAAAGAGATACTGACACCAGAAAGTAACTTTCTTTTATTTCTATCATAACATTGTCTTTGAATGCTATTTATAATTTTGCCATAAAAGTTATTTGCCTAAAACTTTTACATTACCTTTCTTACCTGATGTTCCTCTATGAAGGGGCTGCCATATTTGTGCAGCAGGAGTCTATTAGCATTAGAAACTCTAACTGACAGGTTAAGAAAGGACAGATTGACAAGACGGTCAGGTTTAGGAACTTCAAGTAATAATTACTTACAAAAGCAGAACTATCGGTGAAAAATTGATCAACAGGACCTATAGGTGACTTTTAATGTAATTAAAATTGTTAGTGTCAGTATTACTACACAAATACACAGTGGTGTAACCGTATAGACAGCAATTACTTCTGAGGAGCAGAGCGATTTGGGCTTTACACTATTTCAATAAGTCTATTTTAATTTCCTACTGTTTCCACAGGTTTGGCTTGAACTACACTATGCGTCTTCATCAGATCCGACGCGCTGAGAAGAAACGGCAATAGAAATGTCGGACATTGTTGCTTCGTGCATCCGGCACGACTGTTGGATGAAGACGCAACGTGCAGCGTTCGCATCCGACAGTCCTGTTGGATGCATGCAGTGACAAGGTCCAACATTTCTATTACTTACCTTATTTTCGTTGCATCCGTTTCCTTACAGCGCGTCGGATCTGATGAAGACGAATCGTGTAGTTCAAGCCTTGCCAGATGAGTGGGGCCCTAGAAAGTCTTTGCTGTGGTGCCAAGTAACTTGAAGTTACAACACTGCTTGTATGTAGGCCGCTTAGTGGCTACTCTTGCCATTTATAATTAACTGAATTGCTGAATTTTTAACTTTTATTTGCACCCAGGAGTTTTACCAGCGTGAACTGAAACTTTAGGAACAAACGCATACACTCCATGCTTTCACTGGGGAAATCTGACAAACCTGGATTGCAGGCAGTTAATCCCACGGGCAGTTGGTACAGGCTTTACAGATGGAGCCGAGCAATAAGCTTTCATATTGGTACCAGATATATACTCCAATCATGCAATATCATACCTTATTGCAGACTTGTAGCTAGGCCACTTGCACACTGACTCTTTCTTCCATCAACACACTTTCTGTTTCATATTGTTTTCTATGATTCATTTTTGCACCTTGCATAGATTCATATTGGCAGTGCTACTTTGTAAATAGAAATAGAGAAGGCTAAATATTAACTTCATTAGATATATCCTGCCCTTTATTCCACAGCCATGTGCTCAGTAGGTACAAATACCCATTATAAGCAGGGTCTGTACCTATTTCAGGTACTGTTGTTCGTGGCGTGGCGCATGAGATGTTTAGTGTGTGGCGCATGAGCTGGCGTACTACAATTCCCAGCAGCCTTTGTTGTTATCATTAAACATCTAGAGGGACCAAAGCTAAACATCTTTATACCAAAGTATTGCTTTCCATAGAGTAGATAAAGGAATGCAAGTGCCTGCAAATATAAAGCTCTTTAAAATACCATGATTACACCTGGGGTGGGCGCAGTTTCTATTTCTAATACAATACTTTCATTGCTTAAGACCCTACTAAATATTTTAAAAAAAAATTAAAAAAAAAAAAAAAAAAAAAAAATATATATATATATATATATATATATATATATATATATATATATATATATATATATATATATAATCACCATGTGCAAGAATAATAATCATTTTTGCTGTTAGGCATTTGCCACATAATTTAAAACAAACCTTGTAGAGAAATCTGTTCTTTTATTTTTATTTTTTGTATTATTTATTGCCTCATCCGTTGATTTTTTTATCCAGTACTTTATGTATTTTTTATTGGACTATATTAACGTGTATTTTGTATTAATTTTGAGGCTTTCCCTTGGTTTGAAATAGCAATTTCTTATCTGAAAGTCCATTTTTCAGTTCTGCCTTGCAGTACCCATTTTTGTCCGCCAGATGAGCGCAGTTGAGCTGCGTTTGGCTCGGATTACCGCAGTGAGGTCAGCGCTTTCTGATTGGTGGGCACGTCAGCTGACTTTCAGTAAGCACGGCAACGGCCCAGCCTCTCTTCCACCGAGCTGCTTCACCCCCCTTCCTCCCGTCCCCACCCTGTCCTTTTCCTCTTGCGCAATGATAAAGGGAAGGCGCCATGTTTATTGTAAAAACAATGAGTGCTGCCTGGAATTCCTCCGCGCAGCCAGAGGATTCATTACCACACCATCTGCTGCTTTTTATCAAGCCGTTTCCTTTGTACACGCTTGTTTGTGTCAAGCCCTTGCAGCCCTCTCATTTTACTGAGCTATTTCTGCCTGATCATTGAAGGAATCAATTGCAGCTTGCAGGCAGTTTATTTCATGTGGAAAAACACAACAGATGTATTGTCCATGAACTAAATACTGAATAAAAAAATCTATAGATTGAAACACAGCAGGCCAGCCTTGTTGCCTCTGCTTACACCACAATTGCTTTACAGTTCAGCATAAGAATTAAAGCAATCTGATTCCACACATAAATCATTATATATATATATATATATATATATATATATATATATATATATATATATACACACACACTCGTCTATTCTCTTTATGTGTGTATATACATTTATAAAGTAATGGTTTTGGAATGTAGCCTGTTGTGTGGTAAAAATTCACCTAATTAAATAAAGGCATATAAATAAAAGTTGCCTTAATGTGCCTAATTTTTGTCCTGGGAAAGTGATGGCACCAGAATGGAACAGGCACACAATAGAGCTTTATAATGGGCTAGAGAACAGGGTAATTAAAAGTATTTTTAGGGCAACTAGATTGTGCCAAAAGGCATCCCGAACAAAACGTTCCCTATAGCTCTAAAATTGTTCCTTACATTTCCTCATTCAACTCTATGACAGGGTCATTCCCCTTTTTGAACTTTGACCTGTAAACGGCCCCCACAGCAAAAAAAGGCACCCGAATATTTCACGTTTTTGTATCCGAATTCCATTAGGAATATAAAAAAATCCCTGTGTTTTTATAAACGCAAACGCAAGCCTGTACTTCTTGTGTTTGGACAGCAGGCTGTACTATTGAGCTATATTAGGAGATGGCTGTATTTATATTTTCCCCCAGCACCAGGCCATTTTAAGCTCCTGCTCTCCATTTTGTGTGAATGACGCAGATTGTAAAACGGATTTCACAGGGAAGCAGCCCAGAGACTATTAGATTGTTCTTAGGGAAAAGCCGTAGCTTGTTTTTTTGTAAACAACAGATTACTGATAAACTGTAGGACACGGGGAAACGTCAGATAGGAGCAGCCACATAATGACATGCATTTACACTTTATAAAAGCAACATGCTGTTGAAGCTTTGGATTTTCGTCATTTACAGCGGCAAATATCCCGACCTACATAAGCTAATCACTTTTTTCGGCTTTTATTGCCGATTTTCCAGGGGAAGGATTTGCGAAGGGAACTGGAATGGTTATAGATAAAATGAGTTGCTCTCAAAATGGCCGTACTTTTGTGTGAAATTATTTATTCCCTGCCTTTGTTAGATCATAAACTTTACTCAAACCCCAGTAACTGTACTCAAAGAAATGAAGCCCATTATATATGTGTTCTTTTAAGGGTACTCTCACAGCAATAAAAATAGTCTACACAACAAGCCACAAAACAGTATATGATTAAGTACATTTTGTGCTTGCGAAAAATGTATTCCACAGTAGTCTGGATAGATAACATTACACACAATAGCTGGTGAACAAAAATAAATACAAAAATCTATCACTTTTTGTTATGAGCTAAAAGTATGAAAAAATATATAAAAGTTCTTTTCAGATTCTCCGGGACACTAACAACAAGGCAGGATTTCACTGTAAAGAACCCAACATGTTTCATTAGCCAGTGCGGGCACTCTCAGAGGGCATAGCATAACATTTGTGCAAATTTCTGTTTTTAGGCTCCTGGAGAATCTGACAATAGGGAGGTGTAACTTTTAGTGCACTTTTTCATTAGATTAGCCATATTATTCATGATGGAGCACTTTTTTTTTAATGGATTTTATAGTCTGAAATTTGGTTTCCGTGGAAAATAAAAAAAAAACCTTCTCTTGCTTTGTCAGATTTATTGGAGAGTCTTGATGTACCCCATGCACCACTGCACTTGAATGCTAAAAAGTCACAGTTTGAACATCACAGCTTAAAGCTTCATTTTCTACACCCGCTCAGATTATGTTATTGTAGCAGGGATCACTGAAAATACAAGTATTTTACAAACGATACGAGTAGTGCTAAATACTAAGTCCTTTTTCTGTGTCGGTGCAAAGAGGCCATTTCCTTTAGGCAGGATTTGATCCATTCAGGCAGCTGCAAGGATTTCCAGGTGCCCATATTTAGCTATCCGCATAACCAACAGTCTTTCCTGCACCTGTCAGTCTTAGATAGGGACCCTTCCTGTTCCCTGGTTAGTCTATTTCTAAATGGCGTGTGTCAGATCCTGCTGTAAGGCATTCCCAAGGGAAGAAGCCCACACACATTTCCTGACAGGACTAGAGATACTTGTAAACATCTGTGTCCTTACTGTATACATACTAAATCTGTTTTTCAGTTTTCCTTCTTGCGCTCAAGTGCTGCTAATCTAATCACCTTCTCTATGGTTGTATAATGTTCACTCATAGCGTTATCTGTCGTATTGGGTGCTTCTTTATAATCTCCAGAGTAGGTCTCATCACCCACAAGGAAAGAAGCTATTAGTAATGAGGGCTGGGGGGAAGGGGAGATAAAAGACCATCTAACATTATGTGTATCTATTAAAAAGTGGTATTGTCCTTGAGGAAGGATGATTAACTTACAGAATTAGGGGAACTTGCATAACGTGTTTAGAACAGGTCAAAACTAGCAGAAATATAATTCCTTTAGATAAACACTAAGAAGTTGGCTGTGTTCTTTCCCAGGAAGGAGCTGGAACTTTTAGCCGTAGGATAAGGTGTCTGGCAGGAAGCATTGGAACAGCGATCCATCAATGAATTGTTTCTCCAATAATCTGTTCTAAATTTAAAATGTCATTGGGGAATGTAAAGCATCCTCATGTTCCATATGGAAACCTCTGTTGTATAATGCGGCTTGTAGTTCTCCAGTATTGGAAGCATTTAGGTTTAGGTTTTGTGTTCATTTTTTTATGGAAATCAATAGATCATATCCCATAGTTTTCTATTGACTTTTATGGAAGGGATTTAAATGAAATATATGTGCCTATACATTATTCAAGTGTATAGAGATTCTTTTTTTTTTTTTTTTTTTTTAATACTTTGATAGATATGCCCCCTCGAGCTTAAGTGAGAGAGGTGTAAAGTCTGGCAGAATTAAAATAACCAAGGATGTGCGATATGATTTCAATGCGAACTATATTCTTCAGAAAATGCTTAGTTACAATAGCACACTGTTATACAGAGGAGTAATGTGTTCTGTGAGTCACACTTTCATCTGTACTGGGATTAGAGTGTGGTTACATTAAGGAAATTTGTTATAGGATCACTAGGCACACATTTGCATGATGTACTAACCCATACGAACAGTCAGACATTTACTTAACTTAGGTGTGCTGTCCATACTAATTCTGGTTATTTGCTGTGGGTTTGTACACTGGGAGAAATTTGCATATTAATTCTTCATGAACTCACATGAATGTAACATTTACCTTACTAGCACCCCAAAAGAGGTTGCAGGGTGTTCACAGGGTGAATTTGCATTAGAATGAATTGCAAATCAGCTGAATTTTATTTGTAGCAGTTGTATGGATCTGAAGATTTCATTGCATGCTCGTAACATTTACCTTACTAGCACCCCAAAAGAGGTTGCAGGGTGTTCACAGGGTGAATTTGCATTAGAATGAATTGCAAATCAGCTGAATTTTATTTGTAGCAGTTGTATGGATCTGAAGATTTCATTGCATGCTCGTCCTTTAAGTATTATTTTCATTCTCATTGTTTTGGTTCTTATAATCTTATTCTTATTTCTCAATTTCTTATTATCAATCTTATTTTTTGTGTTCTAGCAAAAAAAGAAGATGGAGATGACAAAAAAGCCGTACAGAAGAAAAAGGCCAAGGAACTCAAAGTGTTGGATTCCAAGACAGCCCAAAACCTGTGTAAGCCTTAATCCCAGAGATAATTAGCAGTGTGGGAAGCTGTCACGCCATGCCAAGCCCTTCCACATTTGTACTACAGATCACCAAGACCTGAATTAAAACTACTTATTTTGGTTATTTTTTTTGTAAACAATTTTAAACGATCCTCAGGGTATCATCCATGGCATTTGGTGAAATTCAATATGGCTTTTAATTGGTGGGAAGATTGGTCAGCATTCTATTACACAACACAATGTTTTGTGTTCATTCAAAAATCATGCTGTGCAACTTGACCTGACACAGGGGAACATTTATGAACTATTATACTAATCTGTGTAGGCCACAAAAAAATTGCAAGGCAATGCAAGTGATATTTAACTGATGAAAGGGCCACTAATACTAAAATACAATATGGAATAACATCCACACGTGGTTATGCACATAATTCCAAATATTCATTAATGCTGTTTGACATTAAATTAAAGCCTGTTACTTGCTCACTGTAAGCACTGGTTAATAGCCTTGTCAGGACAGGCATGCTGGGATTTCGAGTTTTATTTACTACTGCTTTGTATAGCTCACAAGATCATGTGCTATTGCTTTAGGTACCATTTCCACCATTTGGTGTATACTTTAGTTGTGTTAAACTAGCCATAAATATTAAGATTTGTTTGTTTGACGAGGCCAAACTGAGGGTTTCACACTGAGGCTAATGATTGTATGATAATGGCTGCCTATGCAGGCCCTTTGGGACTTCATTAAAGCACATTTGTGGTCCGTGTTCAATATCTGGTGGTGGGGGGCCCATACATGGGCAGCTTCACTGCCAACTCAGTCTGAAGGTGGCCAAATCAGCCCATGTATGGCCATCTTTAGTCACAGAAGTCTATTGAAAATAAGACTATGGCTTTCTCATTGAGATCTTAGATTAAATAAGTCATGAAATACTATACACAAATACTATACACAAATATTCATTTGATAAAGCAGTTTGGCCCAGTTTTACGCTAGGACAGATGGGATGCTGCTCTATGCATCATGATGGTGATCAATGCACAAAAAAAAAAAAAAAAAACAATATATTTTTTAACATCAAGGATGTACAACTTGCAGCCTTTGAAGTACAACTCTCAGCTTCCCACCAGCAGCCATGCCTGCAGTCGCTCAGCTGGAGGAAGCACATGGAGAGTCACAGTTTGGACTTTATTGAGTTAAATACATCTTTTAAGATTGTGAGTGCAGCCTTTCTTCATACTTTTACAGAGGATATCTAACTTGCTCTCAATAATTTTATAAGAACCTCTTTTGAATGAGGCAGAAGACATCTACAGTATAACCATGTATGTAGTAACCAAATATGCAAATATGGCCTGTTCTATTTTCTTAGTTACTTATGTTACCGGCTGAGGAAGTAAATACAGTAAACAGGCTATGCAGTCACTAATAAGGAAAACTAAATAAAAAACTTATATATTTATGACCACATAAGTATCAAAATTTAAGAGAATGAGCACATTTAAAGCATCAGAATTTTAATTTGGGATCTAACAATAGCATCATTTATATTCCTTGAACTCCTCCTCTTTAAGTATCTTAAACAGATGCAGATATTCATCCCGGTTAGATTTGTTTACACAATATTTATTGGCGGTTTTGTTTGCCTTTGCAGCAATCTTCCTTGGTTCATTCCGAATGCCATACGAAGAAATCAAAAATGTCGTCCTAGAGGTGAATGAGGAAGTGTTGACTGAATCAATGGTTTCAGTGAGTACAAAATGCCATTACTTGGTTTTAGTGTCTCTTGATTAAAGAAATGTTGTATCATTGGTCCTGGTTCAAGTGGACTTTACATGATTCCCTATGTAAAGCAAAGGTTGCTGGAATATGAACAAATGTATTGGCTGAAAGGCTTTCCACAGGGTAGCTGGCAGGATATGTAGCCAGAATGAAGATGTGATGGTTATGAGAAATTCCCTCTATCTACTGCATAATGTGCCAGGATAAAGGGTTCTAGCACCAAGACAACCAAAAACTGTACCCTATTTCATTTGTTTTTATTTCATACTGGCTTCCCCTATATATCCATATTAAATGGTGAGCTGTGGCATATAACAGGGCAGCCATGATCGATGACTACCAACCCCCAGCCCTGTGATGGTGTGTGCTGGCATTGTGAAATTACGTCCTTGAACATGGCAAAGTCCCCAGACTCACAACCAAAGCTAGTTTCCTTGGCATTACCCTTGTTTGTGTTGTAAATGTTAAACAATATCCTTGTGTGAGACCCAAAGACGTTTGTTTAGAAAGCTGATCTATTCAACCCTGACGTTTAGGAAAAGCTTAATGCTCATTGTATGAAGTACATTAATAAGAATATTAATATATGTGCTGTTCGGCTCGAAACATGTAGAGCAATAAACCGATACTGCTGAAATCTATACCTGTGTTCAACTGTTTCTGTTTATTTCAACTAAAAAGTGATTTATGATGGCTCTTACAAGGATGTTCCTCTAATTCTACTATCTTGTTTTCTTTAGAATCTGGTCAAGCAATTACCAGAAGCAGAACAGTTACAGATGTTAGTAGAGTTCAAGGATGAGTACAAGGATTTGGCAGAGCCAGAGCAGTTTGGAGTAGTGGTAAGTATTGGTTTAATCATGTTTTGTCTGCTGTGTCATGTACTGCCACGTCAACGTTATTACCAGGGGTGTCCTGACTTCTGTCCCTCAACTTGTTTTTAATACTTTGAATATATTAATAATGTAATATAGAACTTTTATTTTGAATCCTTTTTTAAAAAGCAATATTGCCTTCAAATATTTCTGCAGAATTGTGCATTTTGGAGCGGGGGGGCACATGTCTAAGCTAACCTAATATTTACGTGACTTTTAGTTTTGTAGAGTCTTAAAACTTAATGTCATTCTGGAAGTTTGTATTGAAGCCAAGTCTCCTTACTAATAGTACCAAATGAACTCAAACATTAACAGAGCCCTCCCTTAGTTGTGGCAGCTTCTTGCTGTGGTCATCTCCAGAGAACTGCAGCTCCCCAAAAGCCTTGATCTCCACACTGTATAGAACCATCACGGCCCTTCCTGAATACTCTTTCCCCAAGCATTCATTCATGTTGAAATGGAAGGAGACCTCTACGACACCGATGGAGGAATGGTCAGAGATCTGAGAAAATTCGAATAAACGTGTCAGGCAGAAAGAGCGCATTTACAAATCTATGCTTTTTTGGTACAATACCCCAGTGATACTGAGCCGCATCTTCCCAGGCACATCCCCATTATGTTTGACAATAACAGCATCTAGGTTGGCAATTACTTCTCAGTGGAAAAACCTACACTCACCCTAAGTCAATGAATATAATACATAGAGTGAAAGATATGAGGGAGATGGAGTACATGATGGCTAACATTAGGGGCCTTTGTGGAAATTGGGAGAAGATATGGTCCAGATGGGACTACTACATAACTTCCACTCACAGACCTGGAAGCAATTCCCCTACAAAGTGGCACTGACCAACTCAATATATAACTGTGGATTTTGACCCCCCCAGGGACCTTGTTCCCTACTCCCAAGGTTTTTTTTATTTGTCTGTACATTTTAATGTTTTCTTTAAATACGCAATCTGTTAACTTGTATAACTGTATACAGGCTTCCATTGCTAACCAATGCTCAATGTCCTATATCATGTTGATATCTAAAAGCTGTAACATTCTTCTCAATCTTGAATATCAATTTGAGAGAGATTTTTCTCTTTTATATGCCAGACTAAAGCAAATAAAACAAAAAAAAAAGTAAGCTGTAGAATGTAGCTGGTTAACTTAGCTGGTTAACTTACACGATCAAACCCTCATGTCTGTAGAAAAGCAGTAAAAAAATGAAGACGTTACAAAAACTATTGGCTTTTTTAAGGAAAAGTATACTAACCATTCCTGCCCCTTTTATTTTTCTTTCAGATGTGCAGTGTCCCCCGATTGCGGCCACGACTCAACGCCATTCTCTTTAAACTTCTCTTTAACGAGCAAGTTGAAAATATCAAGCCTGACATTGTGTCAGTGACTGCTGCTTGTGAAGAATTGCGAAAGTGCCAAAGCTTTGCTACTCTCTTGGAAATCACACTGCTGGTTGGGAACTACATGAATGCCGGATCAAGGAACGCTGGGGCTTTCGGCTTTGACATTAGCTTTCTCTGCAAGGTTGGAATAAAAAAAAAGCACCTCTAGTATTTAGTGGTTGGGTGTATTAACTAGTGGGGTATCTTGGAGATCTTCAGGTTAAGCTCCTATGGATCTGTACTCATGTGAGTACAGTTAAGTGGGATTACTGGCTTCAGGTATATTAATTAGAATGTGCAACGTAGTGGCATTATGTACGTTACATTTTCACTTAACAACCCTTCATTCTGAGAAACTCTGATCTATGATTTTTTATTTTTTTTAAATGCCTATGTTTTCATCTCTTTTTGCAAGTTAAAAGATACCAAATCAGCAGACCAGAAGACCACACTGCTACATTTCCTTGTGGATACTTGTGAGAATGACTACCCTGATGTATTGAAGTTTCCAGATGAGATGGTTCATGTAGAAAAGGCCAGTAGAGGTACTTCTTCCCCATTAACTTCCCTTTTTACTTTATGGCAAGTCTTTCAAGTCTTTTTATTTTTTTTAGTACTAGTTTAACTTTGATGCTTTCACGTGTCAGTCTTCTTGGTTGCAGTATATTGTGGCTCTACAGCAGTAATGTTGAGACCCACGGGTTTATTGCTGGTAATGTTGAGACCCACGGGTTTACTGCCGGTTGGGAGGATTTGGTTGGAAATTTGGCCAACCATTGCGTGTTGAGCTGGGTGCAGGTCAGACTGCGGAAGTACACTCCTCATGTGCTCCCGAAAATTCCCTGTTTTTTAACCAGAGGCAGTATGCAAACAAAAATAGTCAGCACAACCTTATTAAATCTTCTTACTTTTCTTTGGATGGGTGCAGGTTCTCGAGTGGCCACTTTCCACCAGCAAATGCAGTCAAAGTACGATATGAACAGCACCACAATTGTAATTGAAGTTAAAATGCCTTTATTGCTCAAGTGACGGGCATTACCGCTAACCAGAGGCATACACAGAAGTATAGTACAGAGCCAGACAATGTTGGTCCGGGTTGGATGCGGGTCCTACAATGGCCACATTTTGCGGGTTATGGGCGGATTGAGGTTTTGCAAGTTAGTGTTAGGTGCGGATTGAAATTTTTCTGACCCGCAAATCACTACTTTACAGCATGGGAGAATTACAGTTATATTTGCCTTCAGTGCTGTAGAGAATTTCTTGTCTGTTTTTCCAGTGTCGGCTGAAACATTGCAAAAGAACTTGGATCAAATGAAAAAGCAGATTGCAGACCTTCAGAGAGACATTGAGAGCTTCCCACCATCAGACGATGATAAGGATAAGTTTGTAGAAAAAATGTCAATATCCTTTTATTATATATAGCTTGACAGATAAAAATTAAAACACAATTTGATAGTATAAACTCAAATTAAAGGGTGATGTTACCAGGAAAAAATATGAAGCAAAGATCAGTCTTGAGTGTTAGCTCAAGAAGGTCTTGAGGTTAGTGTCCTGATAACTAAACTGCTTCACTAGTAGCCAAACTGTCCAATGCACAATGATCCAGATGTTTAGGCAGTTACCCAAATGATCTAATCAAAAGTGTTTCTTTTTAACCCGCTTATACAGTGATCATTGGCTGAATGGATTTAACAACATGTCCAGTCCAAATTATGCTTGATGACAATCCAAATTCAGTTGCTTTGGACCTTATTTTGTACCCTGCTTTAATGGCTACCATTCAGCTGTTGTAGAGCAAAAACTTCTTTCGCTAAATAACTGATGATATTGGGTGGTGTTTTTTGGTTGTAGTTTGTATTGCCTTGGGCTAGACAAAACATTACATATCAGACTGATAAAACCATACATTAGCTGTGCCTTCTCCAGACAATGGGTTCTATGGAATATTGGGAAACATGGTTAAATTTTTCATAATTAAAACCATAGGCAAAAACTATGTTCAGCACAAGTTTTATTTATTGAACTCGTGTTAAAAAATGGGTAAACTACCCATTCTCTATATATATAGTATTTAACAATTTAAATGTTTTTTTTAGACCTTTTATGTACTACAGTTTAACTGTACTTGCTGAATAAACCTTTCACCACTCATTTGAGTGGCTACTTTAGTTCCAAGTCAGATTGGTTTAGTTACTTTATATTATGACCTAGATGAATAAAAAAAAGCATTGCAGGCATAAATGTTAATTGCTTACAATTTTAAACATGTTTTATGCTATTATATCAGACAAGCATGTTGATAGCAACACGCATGGCATTGTCTGGGGTTTAGCTTGGCATGATTAACTCTGAATATTCATTGGATATTAGATTTATTTGGCAAGAGAAACTGGAGGGGTTGTTCATCTTTCAAACACTTTTTCAGTTGAGTTGTTTTCACAGAAATAGTTACTTTTTTCAATTCCTTTCCATTTGTTATTTTTTACCTTTTTTCCAAAATCTAAGTTTAAAGCTTAATGTCCCTGTCTCTGGTTTCCATCTGGCAGCTCAGTAATTCATGAGCCGATTCTGAACTGTTACAATTTTGCAGCATTTAGTTGATGCATTTTTCAGCAGCATCTCTGGAGTATTAACAACTATTGTACAATTATCAGCTAAATGTATCAGTTTAGAGTGTCGGCGACCCCGCCTTCCCAGAGCTGCTTTAGAAAGGTAAAAAAATTGATTTAAACTTCAATATTAGAAAAACAGAAGGTAAACAACCCCTTTAGACCTGCCCTTCTGTATATTTATATATACAGAGGCTGTGTCCTACTGAAGGCTGGGATGTGGCATCCCACTTTATAATGTTTCTTTTGGCTTCTAAGGCTGGTTAAGAGGCTTCATGGAAATGTTTGACAACACTGTATTAGACTGTTGTAGCCTTCCCCTTCTCACTTGCATGTAGTGTTTTTTTCCTAGCAGCATGGAGGTGACCATGACATCGGTGCTGGATACTTAGTGGAGCTCCTTCTCTTTTATCATGTTACTGGGGTTTTTTAAAAAACTTGTTTCGTACTGTATATCTTTTTTTATGAACCTTGACCATGTTTGATACATATTTGTTAAAGAAGCTCAAGAACAGTATACTAAGCTTTGCATGATGCACGAAAACATGCTGTCCTTGTTCCAAGATTTGGGGAAATACTTTGTGTTTGACCCCAAGAAAACATCCATTGAAGAGTTCTTCTCAGACCTGCAAAATTTCCGGAACATGTTCTTGGCAAGTGACAATGGCCTGCTATTTATTTTCCAGACTATCTTCTCTCTCCCACTAACAACTCACCCACCCATATATATATATAAATGCATATAATCTGCACACCATAAGGTAGTAATAACCTGGGTGCTAGTCCAAGAGGTAAATGGATACAAATGCAGAGAGGCAGCACTGTAAGGATTTAAACGACAAAATATGGTGTCAAAAGTAGGCAGGTTTATTGAATCCGACGTTTCAGTTTTCAGTATTCCCTGAAGAAAGTTCCTGTGAAGAACTGAAACGTCGGATTCAATAAACCTGCCTACTTTTGACACCATATTTTGTCATTTAAATCCTTGGAGTGCTGCCTCGAATATGGATTCTGCTTAATGAACCAGTGCTAAATAATAACTCTTCCATTGATTATCAATCTTTATATAGCTATAGTAAGTACTATAGGTTTATTTATCCCACTAAAGTACACTTCATGCCTACCCATCCGTAGAATACTCTGAAGATAGTTTATATTATTTTCATGCAGCAAGCTCTCAAAGATAACCAGAAGAGACGGGAAGCAGAAGAGAAGATGAAGAGAGCCAAACTTGCCAAGGAGAAGGCAGAGAAGGAGAGGTTAGAGAAGCAGCAGAAGAAAGAACAACTCATTGATATGAATGCAGGTAAGAAGAACACATACACACAAATATATATTATCTGTGCACTGGAAATCTAATTAACTGCACTCTTTAGCTCAGGAAATAAAAGCAAAACTGGTTTGTGATTAAAACAATAGACAAAAAGTGTGTTCAGCACAAGCCATATTCATTGCACTCATGTTGAACTAGGGGTATACTGCCATTTTAACCAGCATATAAACATTTCTTCTCATAGACACATACAATATACAAAACGCTTACTCAGGATACAGCATTTCTATTCTATTTACTATGTAAAAACATTAAAAAGTAAAAAAACCCCAAAAAACTGTATTTTTTCCTTAAAGAAAAAACAAACCCGTACTAGAAAAAACCCCTATCTCCTTACCCTGCGTAGACAAATCTCCCTCGACCCCACAGCCTAACTGTCCCCCTGGGCAAGTGCCCCTTATTTTTTGCTTACCCCTCCGTGCTGATCTGGCCTCGGGAGTTTACAGGCGCCATATTCTTTTTTTGGTCTTCTTTGGAATCTGAGCAGAGTTTTGGCGCATGCGCAGTCAGAGTAAATTTCTGGTCACGAATGAGTGTGCATGCGCCAAAGAAGACAGAGAAAAGAAGATGGCGCCCGTGAACTCCTGAGGCCAGATCTGCACGGAGGGATAAGTAATAAATAAGGGGCATTTGCCCCGGGGGAAGGTAGACTGTGGGGGAGGAGGGAGGTTGGTCTATGCAGGGTAGGGGGGTAGGGTATTTTTCTAGTATGGGTTTGTTTCTCCTTTAAGGTACTCATACACAGGCAGAATTTAGCTGCTGATTCGGCTCTTTCAGTCCTAGTCGCGAGATTATCTGCTTCCATATAGGGCACAGGCCGAAAATTGTGCAGATATCGATCAGACAGGTTTAAAAATCTTGTTGGGGCAATGACTGCATTGGGTCCTCATCCCGATGGCCTGTAACCCCATCGTATTGATTCACTCATTTGGCCCTAGGGTCTTAAGGTGGGCATATTGTGAAAATATCTATACTCGTTTGGTGACCTCACCAAATAAGTGGATCTTTCAAATTTATGGCCAGTTTTAGTGTTAAGATTGGAAGCTATTCTTTTAATTTTTTGGAAATCTACTCCTTTGTTTAGGGTACTTTTAGTGCTTTCATTTCTATAAATTAGAATAAGGCTGGAAAAGCACAAGTAGACTGAAATTGGGAGTACACATAGTGCATTTGTTTTAGAGCAGGGGTTCCCAACCTTTTTTTGAACCTGTGAGCCACAATCAATTGTGGGGCACAGCAAAAAGCTTGGGGCACAGCACAAGCATGAACAAGTCCCTGGGGTGCCAAATAAGGACTGTGATTGGCTATTGGTAGCCCCTATGTGTACTGGCAGCCTACAGTAGGCTCTGTTTGGCAGTACAACTGGGTTTTATGTAATCAAACTTGGAATGCATAAAAAGCCCCTGGTGAGCAACATGGTTGGGGATCACTGTTCTACTGAGTTTATAGTATAGAAAAGTTCTAACTTTCACAGAAAAAATCCAGTTAGCTTTTAATTACTTGCTTGCTCTATTAAAAGGAAATACTGTCGCTATAAGACTGAATTATCATTAAAATAACTAAAATGCCTATAAAGAACTATCATTCACCCAAATTAGCAGAATTTTTTAAATCAGAGAATTATTACACCATTTTTTTTTTTTTTTTGCTCAATGAATTTGATGCATACTATTTGGCACAGTGAATGCTAAAAGAGTTTGGTTGCTATGAAAGCTTATGCAGTAGAACATCTTTATATTTCTCCATTAAAAAGTTTTTGTTACCTGGATTGGA